>NW_025767227.1:0-600000 GCF_003918875.1 Haliotis rubra | reverse complement strand
ACTGAGACATGTTGCGACATAACTGTGACACGCGGTAATATGGCTGTAACTTGTTGCGACATTACAGTGACAAGCCATAATATAACAGAGACTTGTGACATAACTGTGACAAGCCATAATGTAACTGAGATTTGTTGTGACATTACAGTGACAAGCCATAATGTAGGTGAGGCTTGTTGTGACAGAACTGTGACACACCATATGCAACTGAGACTATGTTGTGACATAACTGTGACACGGTATAATGTAACTGAGACTTGTTGCGACATTACTGTGACACGGTATAATGTAACTAAGACTTGTTGCGACATTACTGTGACACGGTATAATGTAACTAAGACATGTTGCGACATTACTGTGACACGGGGTATTATGTAACTGTGACTTGTTGCGACATTACAGTGACAAGCCATAATGCAACTAAGACTTGTTGCGACATAACTGTGACAAGCCATAATGTAACTGAGACTTGTTGCGACATTACTGTGACACTTGTATAACTGTGAACTGTGACTTGTTGCAACATTACTGTGACAAGCATAATGCAACTAAGACTTGTTGCGACATTACTGTGACACGGTATAATGTAACTAAGACTTGTTGCAACATTACTGTGACACGGGATTATGTAACTAAGACTTGTTGCGACATTACTGTGACACGGTATAATGTAACTAAGACTTGTTGCGACATTACTGTGACACGGTATAATGTAACTAAGACTTGTTGCGACATTACTGTGACACGGTATAATGTAACTGTGACTTGTTGTGACATTACTGTGACACGGTATAATGTAACTGAGACTTGTTGCGACATTACTGTGACACGGTATAATGTAACTAAGACTTGTTGCGACATTACTGTGACACGGTATAATGTAACTGTGACTTGTTGCGACATTACTGTGACACACCATAATGCAACTAAGACTTGTTGCGACATTACTGTGACACGGTATAATGTAACTAAGACTTGTTGCGACATTACTGTGACACGGTATAATGTAACTGTGACTTGTTGCGACATTACTGTGACACACAATAATGCAACTAAGACTTGTTGCGACATTACTGTGACACGGTATAATGTAACTAAGACTTGTTGCGACATTACTGTGACACGGCATAATGTAACTAAGACTTGTTGCGACATTACTGTGACACGGTATAATGTAACTAAGACTTGTTGCGACATAACTGTGACACACCATAATGTAACTAAGACTTGTTGTGACATAACTGTGACAAGCCATAATGTAACTGGGACTTGTTGTGACATAACTGTGACACGCCATAATATGGCTGTGACTTGTTGCAACATTACTGTGACACGCCATAATGTAACTGAGACTTGTTGCGACATTACTGTGACACGCCATAATGTAACTGAGACTTGTTGTGACATAACTGTGACAAACCATAATGTAACTGAGACTTGTTGTGACATTACTGTGACACGCCATAATGTAACTGAGACTTGGTGTGACATAACTCTGACACGCCATAATGTAACTGAGACTTGTTGTGACATTACAGCGACAAGCCATAATGTAGCTGAGACTTGTGACATAACTGTGACAAGCCATAATTTCGCTAAGACTTGTTGTGACATAACTGTGACAAGCCATAATGTAACTGAGACTTGGTGTGACATAACTGTGACAAGCCATAATATCGATGTGACTTGTTGCAACATTACTGTGACACGCCATAATGTAACTGAGACTTGTTGCAACATTACGGTGACACGCCATAATGTAACTGAGACTTGTTGCAACATTACTGTGACACGCCATAATGTAACTGTAACATATTGCGACATTACTGTGATATTCTGTAATATTGCTGTGACTTGTGGCGACATTACTGTGACATTCTATAGTGTTGCTATGACTTGTTGCGATTTTTCTTTGACATGCCGTAACACAACTGAGACGTGTTGCAACATTACTGTGACATGCTGTAATATAACAGAGACTTGTGACATTACTGTGACACACCATAATATAACTGTGACTTGTTGCGACATTATTGTGACATCCTGTAGTGTTGCTGTGACTTGTTGCGACATTACTGTGACATGCTGTAAAACAACTGAGACTTGTTGTCACATTACTGTGACACGCCGTAATATTGCTGTGACTTGTTGTCACATTACAGTGACACGCCGTAATATTGCTGTGACTTGTTGCGACATTACTGTGACATAATGGCTTTGACATAACTGTGACTTTGACACGCCATAATGTAACTGAGACTTGTTGCAACATTACTGTGACACGCCATAATGTAACTGAGACTTGTTGCGACATAACTGTGTCACGCCACAATATTGTTGCGACTTGTTGCGACATTACTGTGACACGCGGTAATATAACTGATACTTGTTGTGACATAAATCTCTGGGGATTTTCTTGAATTTTTAAAAAAACATTTGCCTTTTTAACACTACTATTCCTCATGACAAAAATTCATTCCTTGTATCACGTGGTACTTGTTAATTAAAGTGGCTTAATCAAAATTTCAGGTGAACAATTAACTAGACTTAGCATATATTTATGACGGATGCTACCGGTGGGTCAAGATACGCTCTCTTTATCTCAAACAACATGTATCATACTATTTCATAGTGATTCATAGATATATGCATTGTAATCGTATCGCATGGTAACAATCAAGGGATTTTCTAGACCAGACTCGATTTGTTTACAAACAACATCGTACAGCTGTAATGCTGCTGAAACAAATATATGCTCATGATATAGTCACAATTGTACCATAGCGTCTGTTGTTAGCACAGATTTCTTATGAATGTTGAAAGTATTTTTTTCCGTTTCTGTTAAAGTACATTTGGGACACTCCAGGTTCATTTTCTGGGATGATAAAGACACAAAGAGGCCGGTCCTGTACAAACAAGCTTGGCTGGTGAACGTGACACAGGTGTGTGAATCTGGGTCAGGGACTCAGAACAATGTAGTCCATTTGTTGGAGCGCATGTACGATAATGTTTTCAACAGGTCAGCGTGATATAGTGGGTTACGTCTCCACGCCGAGCAATATTTCAACAGCGCCAACCATCGAGCATACTCTTTTTTTCGAGATTTCAAAGGGCGTCACACGATTCGTACTCAGAAGTTGTTCACTCAATGTTACATGTCAAGGCCTATTAAACTTTAGAAAGGTTTTATGGTAGACTACAAAAGCAGTATAGAAATGATGTGCCTAGCAATTCCTTATAAATATGATAAGTTGTTCACTGGTCACGAGGGGGACATGGGTTGATGTAACCTCTATGTTTGTTTATGTTCGTTGAGCCCCGAGAGACCAGTGAACAACCTAGTTATCTTACCGAACACCTCAATATTAATTTTGAACTGTCTGAAGCACGGATATCGGATCAAAATAAGGAGTACAAGAGCTAGGCGATTAGCCAATACCGACAACCAAAATACTACTAACACGAAGTACCAAATTCCCACAGTTAGGCATTTCAAGCGGGTAACAGAGAAAATGTTACTCGCTTGTAGGCGAGGTACGAAAACGACTTTTATGTGTAAGGTGGGATAAATAATAATGGACATTTACAAAGCGCATGTATCCACGCACTAGTGCATGCTCAAAGCGCTAAGACATCATTACCCCGGTTAAACCAATATGCCTGTGAAGGGCTAAAAGGTTAACAGCCACCTGACAAATCCGACAGGGTACTTTGATGAGACTGGGTTTTTTTGTAATTTGTAATATCACATTGATTAAGTGATAGTTATTATGGGTCACAATGTTTAAAGTTTTGAGTGTGGGTTTGGCTCACATCTCGCATCATATATGTTCAATGGCAATATTATTTGTAGCGGCGTGCCTTTTTGATAGCGTTACAGAGTTGCCTCCCTTGGCTTGTTTATTTTGTTTAGCCATGTCGCGTGTTCCACATGATTCCATAACGTTCTAAGAGAATAATGATACAACCTAGCTTTGCTAAAATGATCGAGAACTGTAAGAACTATATAAAGACTGGTTGTTGAGTTGCCCGACACACAGACTTTTCACATGACTGGATTTATGCGCATCTGTCTGCCATCGTCAAGACCGGCCGTGCTTGTTTTTTCAACTGCTGTCGTAGTAAACAACCTCCAGTCAGTATATCTGCTCTCACTGTAAATGTCAAGAATCTGGTGAGTTAATATTTTGTATTTGTGACCCAATATTTTAGATTTGTGACTCAATTGCAGTGTAATAGAAATCTGTTTTGTCATTCATTGTAGCTTGCCCATTGTTTGTTTATTTTAGACTTGTCTGTGTTCTATTTTGCTGGTTCAAAGGGGACTCTTAAACCTTTTGTCACGGCAAATTATTAACCGTAACATTACCCAATCACTGCTGCTTGAACAGGGGCAATTTTGAACAAACTCACTTGCCTAAGCTGAGACAACATGCGTACTTCGTTGTGGGGCAGGACTGAAATCAACTCAAGCTGCCGAACACTGCCTTCCACCCACCAAAAAGCTAGCGTTGCTTAACATCACCTGATCCACTGATGATGGGAGTCCATTGAATATTAATGCTTTGACGTCTCCAAGTGCATCTAAGGTGTCTGTGGAGAGGTTAAGAATGTTACCGTCTCCGAAACGTTTCACTTTTGGTAGAATGTATACAAAAGGCAGCAATCTGTCAGTCTGCTGGGATTACAGCAGTTTCTTAACAAACAGGTTGTTGTCTTGGTGCATAAGACATTGTACAGTTGGAGAGGCATGGTTACAGACAGATCCCGTTGTTTATCAGTTGTGACCGAGTTGAAAGATCAGTGCGTTACTTCTGTAAAGCATTTTGCCAGGACACAGGACTCAAACGTAATAACAACAACCCAGGTAGCAAGCCTTCATCGGCCGATATCGTGTGCATTATTGGCCAGACGTCGGCAAACTTTTTGCTCATCGGATAGACATCGGCCCAATGTTCGCAAACTTCAATGGCCCTGTATCGGCCCTGCATCGGCCCTACATCGGCTCAACGTCGGCATGCTTTATTGGCTCAGCGTCGGCCCATCGTCGGCATACTTTATAGGCACTGCATGTTAAACTAACGGGCACAAGAAACGATACGAAGTCGAAATCACTGATATTTCAAAACGTTAAACCACCATTGTGTAAAAGGAAAGAGAATTTTGATGACAGGTGTATGGGAAACACGCATGTGCACACACATGTCCATACACACACATGCCCATACACCTGTTAATATAATTCACTTTCCTTTTACACAATGGTGGTTTGTCGTTTTGTAATATCAGTGATTTCGACTTAGTATTGCTTCTTTGGCCCGTTAGTTTAGTTGCTCACTTCACTTCTCCACGGTGAATACATATTTGATAGCATGTACCGCAATTTATAAATGAATACTATTTTATATGGGTTTCAAAATAATATATAAATGTGAAAAAAACATCCCCTAAACATTTCATGTTTTTAAAACGATATATTCATATGGATTTGTATGGTTCCAGAAACAGTGTGTTCTATGAACGTATAGTTTTAAAACAAAAGCTCCTGAAAACGTTTTATTCATGTGAATGTTTATGGTTCAGGAAACGTTGTAATAACATTTTCTGTCAAGATGTGGTTTTTACTTTTCAGTGAAACACTAACCGTTAACAATAAGATTACATGTCTATGGAAAATAGACATTGTTACTCTTAACAAGGAAACATAAACGTAATCAACACTCTTTATTTTTTTTTTCAGAAAACTCTTTTTCGAGATTATTTCAGAATCTTTTTCTTTGGTTTCGCCTTTATCCATTATTCTGAAATAAAGAAAAAATGTGTAGTAAGTATATTAAGACAAACCAAGAGACAATAATCAGTTAATGAAGTCTTCCAGCACCTATGTATATGCAAGTGTTTGATGGACACCAGCACACAATGAAAAATAATGAAATCCTTGAATGCCTAATTTGGTAATAGTTCAAATCATACTGAATAGCAACGGCAACCCCATCACTTTTGTTGGTCAGAGGCTGAGTGCAGGTACAAATCCAATTTTTGCAATAAAAAGCCAAAACGCCACCAACAAGTATATAGTCAATGGTACAGATGCACTTACGTTTACAGATTCACAGCTCCGGGATTATTTGATGTAATCCTCAATAAATCCATCACTTCTGTTTGTATCTGCCGGAATTCTTGTGACTCGTTTTCGACCTTGCTGCAATGAAAATAACAATGTTCCACATTATAACAAGTTACAAATTGAACTAGATTCCCCAAGCATAAATCTGCTCCTTTACATCAAACATGGATTACTGGGGAACGATTCTATAAGTCTAACCTAGAATCCAAACTTGAATTGATGTAAATAGCTATTGTAACTAGCGACATGATTCACGTCTTACTCGCGGAACAGTTACTGCTGCATTATGATTTCGTTGAGAGCATTGTTACCAGATTCGTTCAGTTTTCGATCACTATATTTGTTTCTCATTGGCAAAATGTTTCGATGTACCAAGTGAACCATAAGAAATAATTAATACTGTATCATGAAAAAACATGGTGATCGAAAACCGAATGGCCGAGGACCAGTCATTGCCAACTCCCCGTAATAGCGCGGGAAACACGTATATTTCTGGCTCTCGTTTAGAAGGGAAATATACATAACCTAAAATGATAAATTGATTCGTTTCGAACAATTGAAGTATGCACAATGTAAACACTTCATTTTGATAATATAGATCTAGCCTTTTACTGAAAATAACGTTGCAAATGTTAGACAAGCAAAACCACAACAACCATGCAGATGATCAACATTTCGATCTAGTTTAGTCAGTATTGCGGTAATTTACCAAGTATATGCTTCGGCCATTTCAAATATGTTTTAAATTTTAGGCTGGCATCGCCGGATTAATGTAAGGACATGAGATCAACGATTGGGCCTGCACAAAGAAGCCAGTCTCCTGCCACTTCATATCCAGCTCCCCCATGATGGCAAATTCACCCGATTTGTGAAGAAGTCTGCATCTGCTGACCAGTCAGAAATCTTCGCTGCTTGGCGGCTGTATAAAGAAGGACAGCTCTGCCCAAATGCGCTTCTGACTATGTGTTCAAGAGTGTATGCCCCAAGTGTGTTTGAATGATCTTGTGAAACTGAAAGTAGTGTACATAGTAACTGAGCCGGATATACCAGTGCTGGAATGAACTGATACTTTAGTGCTTTAAATTATGAGCTATGAATCTATATGTACTGCCATTAAATGCAAAGACAAGCTTGGCAATTACCATTTTATTATTGTTATGAAATTATGTTTTAATGCTATATATGTCAATAAAAGATGAAAAAACCCCACATATGACTAAGAATAAGGCCCTTTTGATAATTTTGTCACGGCCCATTTGACTTTCACCACGGCCATTTGACTTTTTCCATCGGCCCATTTGACTTGGCACTTCTCGGCCCTTTTGTCCTTCGGCCCATTTGACTAGATCCCGAATGTTATAGCGGCACATTTCCACATGACTTGAAGTCTGGTTAAGAACTTACTGCTTGCCATTGATAGCTGAATTAGATTTTGTATCCAACATAAAATTAATATGGTACAAACTCCCTTAGGTCTCCTTCACAAAAATATACATAATGCTCTCTGTTGGAAGCCTAACAACACCGAATCCAAGAGATCCTGTACGGCTGCAATGTTTCTCAAAACCTCGCAATTTCTGAGTAGCACGATACATTAATCGAATGAATATCAAAATGTACATAAACATAACAACAACCGGGTGATAATGACTGTAAAGTTAACTTACTGCATCAGATCGATGATTCAGTTCCATTTGCTCCTGAACAATGACATTGCTGTACTGTCCTTGATAAACTTCAACTTATATGGCGCGTGCGAAAATATGACGTGAAAGTGTCACGTCATTCCGACGTCCTTTCCCGCGGAAGCATTTTTTTTCTTCACGAACAACTTTTTAAAACAACATTTGAGTAATTAATGCTTTTAAATAGTTGAGAGGATTGTTCTAACATTGTGACTGTGTTTTGACGAACATATTTTTGATAAACCAGTTTGAAACCCTGTGAAAATGTTTTGAAAATATGTGTTAGCTGGGTTACATTGGCCCGCTGTCGGTCCAGCGCTGTTCAACGGTGCCGACTATCAACCGACATCGGGCTGATGATGGCATGCTACCTGGGAACACTTTGGCCTGACTATGTTTCCTAGATCTATTAAAGCTGGATACTAATATCGGAGTTGAGGTATGTGTACCAAATCCACTCTGGTGTTACAGATGCAAAAGGTTTGCCCATGGTGCAAGGTCTCTATTTTACTAGTGTGTTTGGTCACGCTGCAGAGAAACTCATGAGAGTACCGATTGCATTAATGACCTCAAATGCACCAACTGCAGTGGTGAGCATCTGGCTTCGTCCAACTCTTGCCCAAAGTTTATATATGAGACTCAACGTCTCAAAATCAAATGCATGAATACTTTGAGGCAAGGAAATTAGTCAAAACTCTTGTCAAACTGTAATATGGGTGAATAAAACTCAGATTGCCTTGGTTGACAATACCCCAATATCACAAGATTGTCACCGCCAGAAGCCAGAAGACATTAATTCAACTCAAGCAACAGAGAGTCTTGCCCACCTTTCAAGTAAGGAAAAGAAAAAAATCGAGAAGGACCAGAGCTCTTCATGGGTGATCTTAACGGACCTTACCTTTTGTGGGGAAGTACCGATACTAACAATATAGGGAAAGTCCTTTTCCGATAATAATTTTTGCATACTTAATGTTTGATCAGCCACGTATTTACATCATGGGTCGGGAACGTATTGTGCACTTGATCTGTCTCTCACAGATCCAAATATTTATAACGAATGTGAACGGACAGTTCACGATGACCTGCGTGGAAGTCATCTTCCTCGCACAATACTTTCAGCTACAAACCCGATGTCTTGAGATACTTCTGAATGGTTTTGATTATATGTGGACACCAGGGCACTTTCCTCCTTCGTGGCGTTATACCATTGTTGTACCGATATCTAAACCTAGGGATCATACAGATCCACCCAACTACAGACCTATTTCATTAACGAGTTGCGTTTGCAAAACCATGGGACGCATGGTCAATAATAGATTAGTATGGTTTCCAGAAACCAATAATCTTATTACAGATATTCATTGTGGTTTTCGCAAAAAATAGAAGTACTATTGACTATATAATGCGGCGGGAATCATTCATTAAAAATTCCATTATAAAAAAAAAGTATGCTGCAGTAATCTTTTTCGGCCTTGCTTATGATACAACATGGAAACATGGTATTTTAAGAGATTTACATGACTTTGGTATGAGAGGCCTTTTGTCAGACAGACAGTTTCAGGTTCGTGTTGTGTCAACCCTGTCTGACCATTATAACTAGGATCCATGAATCCACAAAGGCAATATTTTGTCTTTTACTTTGTTTAGCATAAAAATATATGGTCTCTCACATGTATTACAGGACTCAATAGATGCAAGAGACAAGGAAGATTGGAAGTAAATTTCATAGAGAGTTGATATAGATATAGATGCAAAAAATATATACATTCAAACATAAATCATTTCATCTTACATATATTAACGTTTTGGATCGGATGCAGTGTATTTACCAAAGCTATCTTCGTTTCATATTCAGTACTAGAAAGTGCAAATCTGCCCAAATCAGTTATGAGATAACTAAAAGGTGATAGATACATATTGTGAGGTGCTTTCTTTTGGACAATATTTTCCTTCTCCACCAATATTTGTATTATACATGCATGATGATGATGATAAATGTTCACACACACAATCATATTAAGCGTAAACATGTACACTGAATCTATCTCATGAAGCAGTATCTGTGTGGCCTTTGATCCCAGGAAGGTGCTTGTGATGTTTATCATTTCTTCACAGTGAGTGTAGTTTTACACCGCACTCAGCAATATTACAGCTATATGGCGGCGGTCTGTAAATAATCGAGTCTGGACCAGACAATCCAGTGATCAACAGCATGAGCATTGATCGGTGCAATTGGGAACCAATGACATGTGTCAACCAAGTCAGCAAGCCTGACCACCCGATCCCGTTAGTCGCCTCTTACGACAAGCATGGGTTACTGAAGATCAATATTCTAACCCGGACGTTCACGGGTAAAAAACCATTTTAAAAGTTAAAAATAATAATAACAATGATAACATTTTGACAACATGTAGGCAACTGTAATCCCACCATGCGGATATTGTTTTTTAATGGAAATGAGTCAACATGTGTCCTGGACGAGCAAAGCTAAAACAAAGGTAATTAGGCTGACCAAGACGTTTCTCACTGCCTAGAGATCAAATGGCCTGCATTCTTCAATGTATCTTGGAAAGATCAGTAACACAACATGTATCACATTCCTCGTCACTAAATTTCATCATGATCGTAGAGTGGATGCCAACTTGTTTACATCTGTCTTTACTGGTTTATGTATACTGAGTCAAAATAGAAACTTCACAAAATGTAATTTGAAAAATAATGAATAATGTTTCTCTGATGATACATCTATGTATCCGAAATGGGATCCCTATCTTTCGACTCTAGAAAAACGTTAGCAAAACCCACTCAAACCCATCCATTCATCGTGCAAATGACGTAAGTGCCAAATCAGGTTTTGCACATGCAGTCGATCACGTGATCTTCGCATCGAAGTTTTCTTCATATGCACGTGTTTGCATTGGCCTCAAGAAATGAAAAAGCACTTTTAAAACACAGTTCTAACGGTACTTGAAATGCCACGATTGTCAAATGTGCAACGTGAACTTGCCGTTTGCATGTTGCAAGCGGTAAGATCAGTTATTGACGTCGCAAGAGCAATGGGATGCAGCCGTCGTACTGTGTATGACTTGCGAGGTCGTCTTCAACAAACTGGCACAACTTCTGATCGCCCAAGGTCGGGTCGTCCACGTGTGACGTCACGAGCAGAATACCGTCAAATCGTCCTCGTCACCTAAGTGACAGATTTCTGCCGGCTACACGAACCAGGGCTGAGATGTTTAGAGGTCGACTGTCCTCACAGACCATTCGAAATCGGTTGCGGGCTGCCAATCTCCATTCTCCACGTCCATATCGTGGGCCAATATTGACGCCGTTTCATCAACGTCAACGTCTGCTGTGAGCCCAACGTTACCTCCGATGGACCCAGAGAGACTGGAATCGAGTCGTCTTTAGCGATGAATCCAGGTTTACCCTCAGATTCGCGGACAGCAGGCATAGAGTCTGGAGACGACGTCGTGAACGGTATGCCCAATGTTGTGTACAGGAAGTCGACAGATTCGGGGGCGGAAGTTGCATGGTGTGGGGTGCTTTCTGTGGGAACAACCGTTCCCGATTTCTGGTCATCCGTGGAAACTTCTCAGCTGCTGCTTACCGCGACCATGTGCTCACCCCTGAACTCGTTCCTTTCATGGCGGCTCATGGTTCCAGCATGATATTGCTCGGCCGCATACCGCGATGTTGACACGAAATTTCCTTC
The DNA here is from genome assembly GCF_003918875.1 of Haliotis rubra. Classification (NCBI taxonomy): domain Eukaryota; kingdom Metazoa; phylum Mollusca; class Gastropoda; order Lepetellida; family Haliotidae; genus Haliotis; species Haliotis rubra. The sequence continues at coordinate 588,473 of NW_025767227.1, read as the reverse complement.
AAAACGCTGGAATCAACTTCATGGACTGGCCATCGAGGTCCCCTGACCTTAATCCAATTGTTGCACAATGTCGACCTGTCAGCTGAAGATGTAAATCGCACTACATGTGGCCCTGGGAATCATGTCACTGCTACCAAGCTGCGAGTCATATAACCACAGATGACTTCCCCTTACTTGACAATAACAACGCCCGTCAGTTGCTCAAATACGGCCCAAAATATCTTGAACAGCATCCTAACAATTAGGATCTCTAATTATTGTGGATGTTGTTTAAACATATGCCAAATATACTGTATATGAGGAACCTGCAGAATGATCACGCCATTGTGTAATGTTGTCATTGGGTGAAAACAGGAATCAGCATTGGCCCCTGTACCATACATAGGGTATGTAATCGAATGTGTTGTAATATATTTTTTACTATCATGCATCATTCTAACGTAAAGAATCAGTGTTCCTTTATGTTAACCTTTTAAGGTAATATTGTATGTTAATCGGGGATTATGTTAAAATACGATACGCTGACATCTTTGGGATTTCGCATGATAAAGATTATTTTTATTCGCTTCTCCACCATCTTCTTGGGCAGATGACGGAAATGTAGAGCTCATCAGCCCGCTCCAACTTCGGCATCCCCAACATAGCGATCTCCTCGGCTTTTTGTTGCACTCAGAGTTACCTGCCCTTAGCATGGTGAGGATTTCGCACAACCACTTGGTACCTGGGAGGATCAGAATATATGATTTACTTCGAAAATTAGACCATGCCTAAACAATTACATACTTTGCAGGAAAATGACGTTATGTCCAGTTCCTTCAGCAAGATCCGTCTAAAGATTTAGTACCTTCAGGTTCAAATTCTCTGCCCTCTTATGACTGCGCTGGGACAACTTTTGTTCCCAAATAACTAAACGAAATTAAAAGATAACAGTCTTGAGACAATGTTTGGTTCTTACCCCATTTGGGATAAGCCGCTATCATGACGTCATCATCTCTCAGTTCGAACTACTGAACTTTTCGGATCATTTCCACATCATCTTCGGGGATTGTGACAATTCTCCGGGGGGCGTCGTCATTTTTGTAGAATCGCCATCCTTGACCTTTTTCATGTATCACGGTTTAGACTCAGGTCATAGACGCTTACTGATTGATGCTGCCAGTATAGATAGGTATAGTGCTCTCAAACCAAGGATATGAAATATTGTCAACCTTGGTTGACAACGGTAGCATTTCTGAACTTTAAATAGCTACGCCTTAGGTAACTGAGTGTGCTGAGCTGAATATATGTTTCAAAACAATAATACTCAAACAAAATCCATGTTAGGAGCCTAATTTGGGTGTACTTGACATAAGGCTCTATCTATATCCACATATGCCAACATCTATTTGTGCGCTGGGTCACATCCGGCATTCGAACCCACAATCTAAAGGTCAGGCATCTAATGGCCATCTACACTTGTCAGAGTGGTACACAAAGTGCCTGATCTAGACTTCCAGACGGCTAAGTGGGTTAGATCGATGACTTTGTGTGCTTGCGATTAGGTGCCAGACTGTAAGAGAGTTTAGAGCATGCTTCCTTTGTCTTCGACCATACTATAACCATCCGATGTGGCGGTTACATCCCGGACGGAACTACTTTCTCAAATGAAAAGAACAATTTCGACTATAATTACTTTTTATTACTTTTTAATGACAACAGACACTGAAATCGCGACGCGATCGTCCGTCACACTTTGCGAGACTGCGGGTGTGGTAGTGGTAGCTACGTCGACACTGGAGTCAGCAGTTCGTTGTCTTTTAGGGAGTTCACTGCCACCTTGGATCATGTTGCTCAGTTCTTTCTCCTGAGCTGTACTAACTCGCTTGTACTCTCTCACAGCGGTACTCCGATGTCCCGTTGTTCTGGCGATTAGTTGTTCATCAATGCCTGACTGAAAGAGTCGAGTGGCGCATGTGGCTCTGAGTGAGTGATTGCTGTAAAAACCTGCAATAAGACAATTTACGTTATTGCTAGTCTAACAAAGTAAGGAATATGGCTATATGTTCAACACTTTTCAATACCGCCCCTTTGAACAGTCATACAGAAGCCTTGTCAATTTACGCTAACAGTACAAGGGCAGCCTCAATGAGAGGTACGAATTCCTTTTTGGTACGAATTCCAATACCACGTTTCAATCCTTCTTTCATTACACTGTCCAATATATTTCCCAGTTCAAGAAAAACGTTATCAGACAGGAATTTCAAATCCCGACCACACTTCGTCAAATGCATGTTCAATAACAGCACTAACTGCCGGAGAGTTTTCGGATTGTATTCAGATCCATCGCTTTTGCGCACCTCGCATACAAAACGACACAGAGAGTAATTAAGTTCATCGTCGTTCAGATCCTCGAGTTTGTGAGATATTAAACTTAAACGCTGTCCGGATGTTTCCCCTCGTAAAATTCTCTGATTACGTGAATTTCTCCAAGTTTCAAAAAGACCACAGGCCCAACGTAAATTCTGTTTGGTATTTTGAGGCACACTTGTCTCGCATAATCCTGCAATTTCAGAATCCAACAACGGTACAGAAAATCTTTCATGATCATTCTGCTTCCCACTACCACCGCCAAACACATTCTCACTCACGTGGACTTCTTCCTCCACGTCACTAATATCGCTGTAATGTTGCTGAAGAAGATCCCTTTCCTCCGCAGTTTCCAGTGCTGTGCATAGAATTTCATCATCTTCAGAGATTTCACTTATTGTCAAAAACTCACACTGTGAAGCTGGAATCAATGTATCGTCGCTGTCGGTCCCACTCATACCTGCTGTGTAATGAAGAGACATGTGGGCGGTGACCATGTGTTTGTAAAGGTGAGATTTCCGAAAAGCATGTGCTTTACGTCCTCGGTTCATTAACCATCCTTGATAAGGGCCCAGAATGAAATCCTATATACCCCTGAAGCTGATTAATTAAAGAGCATCGGGCCGCTTTCTCAAGACGACCTTCGATAACTGGTAAAGACATATTAGCGTTGATTTAACGACGATAGCGACTGTACGTGCCTTTAGGTAGAATACAGAATATAACACACATTAGCACGTGCCGTTCATGACATAAGTCGACCCCACCACAACCTTGTTTGCGCTTAAAAAACTATAGTCCATTCATTAAATTACAGACGCGTACCAAATAAATATTACTCTTTTATTTTATTAAAAGCAATATTTGTGTGCATGCTCTAATTAGGTTAGAAGACTCGGACACGTTCTGTAACCGTGGATTAAGGCGGTTAGAGCCCTCGGCACGGAGCGCCGAGGGCTCTAACCGCCTTAATCCACGGTTACAGAACGCGTCCTCGTCTTCTAACCTATACTTATTCGAAACCCTAATATGATTCACCAATCCGCCATCCTGTACGGGCCAGTAGGTCTGTGTTCGTGAATGAATGAAAATCACTGCATTGTCGCTGAAGTGTACTTGCGAGTAACTGGTACTTACTGGCGATCGGGATGTGGGTAAATCTATTGCTGCTACGATAAGATAGTGACCTAATTTACACCTTTGGAAGGCACACGACTATACATCGACGGACAAAGTCAACTGTCGTAAGCGTAACTTGGTTCAGGTGCTGTGACTTAACTGGAATTTCAATCACCGGGGCTTTAGCCACATTTCTCTCACGATCACCCAGGGCCTCATGCTTGTTCCGAGATACACACTTGGAGTAGCCTGGTGGTTAAAGAGGTCGCTTGTCTTGTCGGAAGCCCGGATTCGATTCTCCACATGGATACAATGTCTGAAGCCCATTACTAGTGTCCCGATTGCTGAGTGCGACGTAAAACTAAACTCACTATTGGTGTCCCGCGTGATATTGCTGGAATATTGCTGAAAGCGGCAAAAAGCACAACTCACTCTCTCCCGTGTGCCGTTAACCGTTTATTAATTCTTTATGTAATATAAATCTCACGTCTGGTCAGGTGACTGATGTAAAGGGTTGCGTCCTTTAACAATTCCAGAACCTGTGATTGTGTGCTCGACTGATGGGTCGCCAGATCTTGTGACATTTATGTACAAAGTGGGAACTACATAATTTGGTAACATTTGACCAATCTCTGTGACAATGTGTTTATGTACAAGGCGAAAACTACATAATTTGACAATGTATTGATTACAAGAGGACGATTACATAACATGGTTAACATTTGCTCAGTACCTGTCACAATATATGTGTATATTAGGGAAAGACTACAGAAGTTGAGTAACATTTGCAGCGCTCTTTAGTTGTAGCAGAATCCTGACCTTGATTTGAATCCGAGATTCCATCTGGTTATGTTCCTTGTTCCCTCGGCACATTGTCCTAGCTAGTTTCACCGAAGATTTATCCAGAGGACACTGTGTAAATCCTGTGTTAGACAATAATCATAATTCAAGTCTGCGTTGTACGAAGTTATTATGATCATCTGTTAGCCTGTTATCTAATCTAATCATACATGAATACAATTCCTGTGCCTTCAAATGTTCTCTCTATGACGTCATCAAATCTCTCGTTTTCAGCAACAGTTATCCAGTTCTTCCAGTCCCCAACTTCACCTGAAACAATAACATTACACGCGTCCTTAAGTAATACAGGCGTACAAATAAGTAACTAACTAAGTAAGTAAGTAAGCTAGTAAGGAAAAGTAAGTGAGTGAGTGAGTAAGTAAATATATAGTTTTTAGTTGGTACAGTTGTCAATAGTAGACAGAAATTGTCTAAATGCTACAGTTGATGACCCTGAGAGGTAGCATTCAGGAATATATTGTTTACGTAAATCTATGTAAGATGAAAAGGAAAATAAAAAAACTGAATTTCGTTTTTCAAGAAAGAAATGTATGGCTTACTTTTTAAACACACTGTACATGAGTCGGGCCTTAACATAACCAATATGTGAGTTCTTGAGTAAGTAAGTAAACTGTAAGTTAGTAAGTAAATAAGTAGTGTGTGGTTTTACGCCTCTTTTAGTAATATATCAGCAATATCATGGCGGGGGGACACCAGAAATTGCACATATATGTAAGTACTGTATCCCCCTCTAAATTGCTGGCGCACTTCATTGGCACGGGACATGGGATTGCCAGAAGAATCAGTACTCCGCCATCCCGGTCAATGGCCTTCCTCAGTCTTCCAGGACATGGACAATCCTTTACTTCGACATAAATAACACGACATAAATGCTTAATGCATGCCATTAAATTTCCACTGTGTATTTTCTGAAAATCGACGTCCTGCCATATGAAGAAAACTTTTAATACTGTTGTCTTTGAGATTAGTTCTCAAAACTGTTGAGCAATTAAGTTCTTAGACCTACTAGTGCTGAAATACTTTGACCAACTCTAACCTATATATGCGCTCACAACAAGCAGTACAATTACTGGACCTGCTCTGAACTGTGTGTGCCTTCATAGCAACCAACATAATTCTTTGGACCTTCTCTTACCCGGGTGTGTAGTAACAACGAGAAATTTATACTCACCTTTCCGATAGATTCCTTTTTGACCTCCCTTCCAGTTTTCAGATAATTTAAATATCTGCTCCTTCACCTGTGCATCTGCCGTCCTCATCTTCTTAATGCTGCAGGCTTCTGCTATTTGCTCACATAGTTCATCGCTGACAGACACTCCAATGAAGTTGGCAACCATTTTGATGTTTTTAATAGGATCCTAAAATCAACACAGTTTGGGTTATCGATTAGGACTATCGATTAGGACGACATGCACATGATAGTTTATGCAGATGGATCATGGTCATCCAATGTGATGAGACAGATCTAACTATGCACGGAGATGACCACTGAGTCTTATTGACACTATTCATGTAGGCCTTAACATTACAAACGGGCAAGAAATTGCTGGTCGATGTTAAAGTCCTTGATACGGGTGTTATTGGCAACATCACACGCATCACATCAATGGGCAACTCAACAGATGACATGCACAGGACGGGGATAAATGCGAATTTCGAGTTTATCAAACGTACCCAGCTGAACGTTATTAATTACTGGGATGGACCGAAAGTGTTTTCATTCAAATCTTCCATTATGACCATCTTGTCGACATAAAGGATCTAGGCCAACTACAAACCTTTTTCAAACTTTCATAAAACAATGTCAAGACAGGCAAATCAGGCTGATTCCGTTTCACTTGCAGCCAATCCTTCACGTAGTCGGCATAAGTCCCATCGGGAACTGAAACAATGGAAGTAATGACATAAAACAAACCATATGGGTACGGAAGATCAATTCCCATTCGAAATCTTCACGTGAAGCAGCTTTAGACCAACAGTCAGCCTATTTAAACCTACATTCAATTTGAAAGATGACAGACAGTTTACACCTACATTAAATTTGCAGGATGACAGGCACTTTACACCTACATTCAATTTGAAAGACGACAGACAGTTTACACCTACAATCAATTTGCAGGATGACAGGCACTTTACACCTACATTCAATTTGCAAGACGACAGACAGTTTACACCTACATTCAATTTGCAGGATGACAGACAGTTTGAACATATGTTCAATTTGCAGGATGACAGACAGTTTAAACCTATGTTCAATTTGCAAGACGACAGACAGTTTACATCTACATTCAGTTAACAGTATGCCAAACATACATTCACTTTGGAGCATGTCTGACAATGAAGATCTACATTCAGTGAGCAGCATGACAGAACGTTTGGATCTACATTTATACAGCGCATAATGTCAGGACGTCTAAACGGAAACACGCCAATATTCCATGCACCTTGACCTCTTAAGAACAGATCAAGATATTCTGAATCCCACATTCAGTGAACAAACAACATGAAGTCAATGATTGCATTTCAAAGGACGCTTTCAAGTCAGAGCATTTAAACTCACACATGAAATGAATATCAGTATTATGCTATAAATACAATGTAATAAGCACACTATTGGATACCGCTCTGTTATCACCCTGAGGTTTAACATAACGTAACAGCATCTACGTATCACTCACTTTTTCCTTCCAGAAACAGATCCAGAAATTCTGAATACGTCCCGTCAAACCCAAAACTATCTTTGAATCCGTTGATCATGCAATAGTAGGATACGCTGACATCTTTGGGATTTCGCAGGATCAAGATTGTTCTAATCCGCTTCTCCGCCATTTTCTCCGGCAGATGACGGAAATTTAGATGTGAGTTTAGAACTCTCGGGGAGGGGAGTTCATCAGCCCGGTCAAACATCGGCATCCCCAACATGGCGAACCCCTTCGTCTTTTTGTTGTACTCAGAGTTACCGGCCCTGAGCATGTTGACGATTTCCCACAACCAGTGTGTACCTGGAATCGGAATAGACAGCATAGTGTGAGCACTGAATTAGGTTTTACAGATCATTCAACTATTCATTATTCATTTGAAAAAAGATAATTAATCTTGCTAATCTGTCTCGAAGTCTTACCGCATTTGGGATATGCCGCTATCATCATGTCATCGTCCCTCAGTTCGAATTTCTGAACTTTTCGGATCAGTTCCTTGTCATCCTCAATGGTTGTGTCAATCGTCCGGAGGATGCCGTCATTTTTGTAGAAGGACCATCCATGACCATTCTCATTCCGGTAGTCCAGAATCGCAGGAGTTCTACAAAGAATCACTGGCTTGGTTTGAATTTACGCCGATTTGAATGATATGACCGCTTGGACTCCTTGTTGCTACTGAAATGAGTGCCAGTCGGATTTAAATAAATGATATCAATAGTGAAAGACAAGCTGTTGTTGCAGTTTGATGGAATGTTTACCTTGCCATCTCTGCTTGTGCGGAAATGTATAGAGTTTGCTAAGATCAGTGATTAGACATATGAGCACATTCGGGACCAATTCCTTTCATTCAGACACAAGATGGTTACAGAGAGTCGAAGGTGGTGACGGATGGTAAAGATAATCCATTCATGCCTCATCCGTTATGGATTTAGCTCAAATGAACTCTGCACGTACGTGATCAGGAAATAGAGCCGTTGTCTAACAAACATCCGCTTAACACATGTATCGCCGAGAATGAAATGAGCTAATATGTTTTTATGAAATATATAACACTGAACTGATGCAGATGTTTAATGAGGGTAACAGTTACTTACCGCTGACTTTCCATATTGATCACAACACGTACGCCTCGCTTGACTTTGCTATTATCCTGAAGAAGGAATGTTCCAATTTTCTATTAATATACAGTGGGCAGTGCTAGCATTGAGTTTGTAAGTGTTGGTTCACGGGGAGCAGGGCCAGACAGCACTACGCGAGAGTTTTGAGCCGAGATCCTCGGGGGGACACCTAACAGCTATTTCACTCAACCTGACACGCTCATATCAAGGCTGTTTATGCAGGTCATGGATCTGGCATGTTCATGAGATAACAAACCTTTGCAGAATAGTTAGGTAGGTAAGGTTTTAGGGCAACCTTGGGCAACGGACTTTCCAGTTGAATTTCCGACGTGTCAGCAACACACGTGAAATGGTCACTGTATTCCCAAAGAAAGGTGCTATAAGTGCTACATGACGATACTAGCTTACTGCTGATGATTCTTTGTTGAGAACTTTACGCAGAGCGATTTTTTGCTGTATTTTACATTGTGTATAAATACTCAAATTATTGGCTCTTCTTCAGCAGGAACCTTCCGTATCTTGCTGTATCTGCCCCAGTGTGGACTTTGATCCAAGGAAGGTGATTGAGATGTTTATCAGAAACATAATCGCGAAGTTACTCTTGTCACCAATTTTCTTGAAATCCAATGACCCTATCATAGTATGATTACAAACAATAGCATGCATATCATGCACATGCATTTTATAGTGGCACATCGTCCCATGTTTACTCTGCCGTCACTCGATGATTAAAATGTAGTCTTCACCGTCGAGCAATGACGTCATGATCCAAAAGTTGAAACTTGGGAAATGATTAACTCACATAGATCTTATAAACATTACAGGAACCAGCCACAGTTCTTTTCACTGTTCAAAGTCTATCCTGTCCACTTTGTTCTGTTATTGGAACGTGCTACCACACCTTTGTCACGCGGCGATCATGAATACAGTAACCTAGTTTTCTAAGCAGAGGTTCAGGACAGTTTATCGAAATGGAAAGCAAACGTCATCTGAAGTTTTAGAAAGAATAATGCCTGGAATGCTAGACTTCCGTATAGATAAGCTCTTTGGGACATTTGGAGATATAGGCATCTGTGATCCCGCCATGCGGATATCTTTTATGCAAATGAGTGAAAATTTGTTCTGGACGAGATTAGCTAAAAGAAAGGTAATTTGGCTGACCATAACGTTTCTCTTTGCTTAAAGACGAAATGCACTGTTTCTTTCAATGTATCTTCGCAAGATCAGTAACACAACAAATATCAGATTCCTCGTCACCAAATTTCATCATGATCGTAGAGCGGATGCCAGCTTTTTATATCTGTCTTTACTGGTATATGTATATGATCGTAGGTTTCATTAATCTCAATGTGCAATAGATTTGAAAACTCGCGTGCAGGAGTTCGACTGAAGGTACTAGTAGCTGATAAATATCCAACTTCAAAGGGTGGTTCTGTAAAGGGTTTTGTCCCTCAGGTCTGGCCGTGGGTTCAGTCATTAGTGGATATTGTGTTCTGGTCAGCACCGTACCCTGGGTAACCAGGGTGGTAAACGTCTTGGACATGCATCAGTTCGAGCTTTCCTTTAAAATACCACGTCACAACCTGATATAACTGAAACAGTTCTAAAAGCAGTGGAAACTAAACACTCAATCCCTTATCATATATAATAAATAAGGTAAGATGGCAAGTAATGTTTATTTCTCGTGTTCACATGATAAACAGTAACCAGTACAATTTCTAAATATATGCAGAATCATACTCAATAGTTGACTCGTGGTCTGTCTGGAGGCAATGGTTACCCATTCAACTCATTATGCAGAGTAATGACGTGAATTATTAGTTGATCTGCTGAACATGGGTTCGAATCCCAGATTTGTTCTGATTGGGTGCTATTCTTTGGCTGCACTATGCCAATCCTCGGCAATTTCAACGAATTTGTCGCTCAGTGATAAAACAGAAATGCTATTCACAACTGTGTCGAACACATATAATAACATTTATATAATAATACTGTTTGATTGGCCTCATGTTTCTTTGTCAGCAATGGAACGATTATCAGGGTCTTTCGACAGACATTGATGTACACGATGCAGAAATATATTTCCAAATGTGTTCTTGATCAATACAGATGATATTTGGAATTAGGTTTCCACGAAGACATAAAAAATGACCAACTCAGAACCCGTAGGCTATTCATACGTGAATACAATGCCTGTTCCATTGAAACGTCGTTCAATGATCGCATCAAATCGTTCGTTCTCAGCAACAGTTATCCAATTCTTCCAGTCCCCAATTTCACCTGAAACAATAGCATCCCCTAAATCACACTTAGCTGAAACAAGATTACGCCAGCAAATAGGCAATACATGATTTAGTCTTTCAGTGAAGAAATTGAGTTGAATTGGGTTTTACGTCACATCGACATTATTCCAGCCATATAGTGACGAGATCAAGTCTGAATTAACACACATTTGAAGTGCAAAGTCCAGATGAGTTTTATTTTAAAAGCGTATATATATATTCATTACATTGTTATTTAAAAAAAAAAACATGTCATAGCGCCAAATTCAAACGCAAGCAATTCGTTATTCACATGACATAAGCAACAAAACCTTTTCAACATCGATAAGAAACCTGCGCTGAAAGCTTTCCTTTTCCTATATGAACATCCAAGTTGTTGCACAACGTAGATTTGTCAGCTGACGATGGACAATCATCGAACATGCCCTTTTCCCCGACATTTCAAAGATCATTCTATCATGACTGCAGTAAATACTAGATTGTGATTGGTTAATCAGTCATTCAGAGATATATAATCACGTTATATACCTCTGACTTTCAAAAACAGTATGTATTTGTTTTAAATCTTAACGAGCTCGAGCTGAGAAGTTGTGCGCTCAATGTTACGACATGCCAAGGTATCATTAAAACTTTCAAAAGGTTATATGTTAGACATGTCAAAAGCAGTGCTCTATGTTTGCTTGATGATTGCTACTGGTGGGGCAGGACACGCTAACCGTTCGCAAAACCTGGTGTCGTCACTATTTGTTGGAGATTCATAAACATATGCTCATGATAGAGTTTAGAAATAGTACAATTCTAATTTCTTAAGGATGAGGACAGGGTTTTGTCACTTTCATTTAACAAAATACTTAGATCTGTTCTATACCATGTGTCCTTAAAACACGCAATGTACACTTGGTCCTCCTCTGACACGTATGTGTCAACAGAACTTTCAGTATAGAACTTGGACTGTCTCTTCTCTAACCCAGGCCTTCTTGTGAGTTATGATTAAAACGAAGCAGACCTTAGTGAAGCTCACCTTTTCTGTACATCCCAGCGTGACCTTTCTTCCAGGGTTCGGCAGGTCCCCAAAACTCTCCTTCACCTCCTTATCTGCAGCCTTCAGTTTCTTAAAGCTGCACGCTTCTGCTATTTGCTCACATAGTTCGTCAGTGACTGTCACTCCCAGGAACTCCGCAACCGCTTTGATTTCCTTGACAGGATCCTGAAACCAATACAGTGTGGGTAAATACACCAATCAAACTCAAAGACCATCACCTACTGTTGCACTATGCGATACCATGTCCGGTGAAATATTCCACATCACCCAAATTTAGAATTACGTTGAGAGGGTTGTATTCGTGTCGAGTCGCAGATCGAGACAGGAAATGCAGGGAACTCTCTCTCTCCCCCCCCCTCTTTTCCCAAGATAACGACTAAACCGGAACCTATTTATTTCGTCCGATATACTAAAAGTAACATTTTCCAAAACCCTGCTATTGCTCCACGTCTAGCCTGACGGCCCATATGAAGTTTCTATCACTTAAGCTGGAGGGTTTCCATACTGAGAACGGTATTGCTATTCAATGGTAATACACTTGATGCGGGTATCATCGGCGATTTGACTTTCATCAGATGTGTGAACATCTCAGACCAGATTATGTACACATGACCATATTTGGATGAAGTATATATGTTTACAGACAAGTGTAACGGGTCAGTGCTATTCATGTAACAGTGTTGCATATAATGTAATACATTGTACATATGGATATACATAGACCTGTGCTATATGTAGACTGTTGTAGGAGGGTACTTCAACCCTACTGCCATTTTCACAACCCAGACCGAGGGAGTTGGAGAATATTCTGGAGTTTTATTTTTAAGTATATACGGATTGCTAACTCTTGCAGAATAAATGGTGATCTACCTTCAGTTGTTGGCGATCTATAGCCAGTGTTTTATACTGTATTGTCTTCTTTAATTTGAATTTTTTAGCTTTGCTCGCTGGTTGTATATTCATATCTGTGATTCTCTAGTATTTTTACTGTCCATCGTCGGCAGGTTTTAATCTTCAAAATGTTTTCACCTTTTATTGTCTGGATTGTTCTCGTCACGATATGGCTGAGATATTGCCGATGTGACGTTAAATATTAACCCACTCACTCACTCACTTGCAGAATAAACACATATCAAACTCTTGCTGACTCACGCTGATCTCACATTACACATAAATTACAAACACCTATGTGTGGATTCTTGTCTTGGATACTCTGACTTGTTCTTATGATACTTGACCATTGTTGCTTGGAGGTCAGTATTACCATCATTGTCTTTATTGGTGTAATCATTGTCGTTTGTACTACACTGCCATTGCATTTCTACTGCAACTGTAAGATCTAGTAGTGATTTTCTTTTAATTTGCAAGACTGGTAAATTTTAGAACAATAAATCACTTTCCTTTGCTGTTTATTGGTTTCAATCTGAGTTCTTTCGGATTGAATCGCGAGTAAGTTTTTGTTGCAATTTAGGATTCAACACGTAACACAAGCACTCTTACGATGTACCAAGCAGACATAATTTCGTATTGAATAGAATAAATACAAACCTTTTTCAAGTTTTCATAAAACATTGTTAACATTGGCAAGTCCGGGTTGTCCTGTTTCACATGCAGCCAATCCTTCACGAAGTCGACATAATCACCATTGGGAACTGAAACATGGAAGGGATCATTTATGTAACGTTATATACATACATGGTTGTTTTTGTTTTTGGTTTTTGTTTTATTTGTTATATTGTGATGAAACAGGGCCACACTTCTAGACATCTAAACCTTCATTCAGGCAGACCAGCAGGTAGGATTATCTTAACCCGCATTTAGTGAAGCAACATGCAGACTCTGCCTTTTAAAGAACGCTTTCAAGTCAGAGCATTTAAACTCACACCAACGTGAAATGAATATCGATATAATAATATAAATACAATGTAATAATCACAATAAACAAACCTGCTCTGTTATTACCCTGAGGTTTAATATAACGTTAGAGCATCAGCTTATCACTCACTTTTTCCTTCCAGAAACAGATCCAGAAATTCTGAATACGTCCCGTCAAAGCCAATACTCTCTTTCATACCGTTGAACATGCAATAGTAGGATACGCTGACATCTTTGGGATTTCGCAGGATCAAGATTGTTTTAATCCGCTTCTCCACCATTTTCTCCGGCAGATGACGGAAATGTAGATGTGAGTTTAGAACTCTCGGGGAGGGGAGTTCATCAGCCCGTTCAAACATCGGCATCCCCAACATGGCCACCTCCTTCGTCTTTTTGTTGTACTCAGAGTTACCGGCCCTGAGCATGGTGACTATTTCCCACAACCAGTGGCTACCTGGAGGGATGAGAATATATAGTACATTTCGGTAAGGCCGAAATTAACATTTTCAGGAAAAAGAAGTTACCATCCAGTTCCTTCAGCAAGACCTGTGCATAATGCTTAGTATCTGAAGGGTCAGACTCTCCGCCCTCATATGAGTGCGTGGGGCTGGCCTTTGTTCCAAACTAACAACATCAAAATCGAGTTACGTACAGTGAACCGACTATACCCGCCGTAACAAAGCTCCTGAGTAGTGACGACTGCAGTCCACGGTAACAAGAGTTTAGTCACTTTCCAAACGAGGACACGTCGGCAGTGTTCTGACACGAAATTATTCCACACCTATCCCAATTTTGGTTGTCAAATTTTACAACATAAATAATGTTTTCACATAATGCTATATTGAAGAATTATGAAGACTGCATATTGTCTGCGCTGGACACCTGTGGTCTTGTCGTTCCAGTCAGAATAGACAGATATGAGTAGTGTGTGTGAAGTGGACTCGTTGTCTTTTGGAAAAAACATTCCCGTGACAGCCAGAGAGGGTATGTTGCACTGGATAACACTGGACCACGCGTCCAGTGATAATCAGTCACACTGGAAGTTAAAAGATTTATCTAAGAATAATTTGAGACAATCTCTGGTTCTTACCACATTTTGGATATGCCGCTACCATGACGTCATCGTCCCTCAGTTGGAACGTCTGAACTTTTTTGAGCAGTTTCATATCACCTTCGGGGGTTTTGCCAATTCTTCGGAGGACGCCGTCAATTTTGTAGAAGCGCCATCCTTGACCTTTTTCATTCCGGTAGTCAAGAATCTCGGGGGTTCTTTGAAGAATGAGCGAACGTTTTGATTTATATCACGGTTTGGACACACTAAGTCTTGTGAGGGAAATTCTGGCACATGCCATAGATGCTTACCAGTAGCAATAGGTATGATGTTGCAAACCAGGGATCAACATTATGATTGGTCACCTATGGTTTCGAACCAGTTCATCCTGGCCTTGGCAGGGGACGCAATTCTGTACTATAAATAGCAAAGTCATCGACAATTGAGTGTCAGCTGTGTTAAGTGGAATATTATTCAAACCTTAATACTAAAATACAAATTTTGATTTGGGCGTAGTTGACAAAAGGGTTTATCTATGAACACATATGCCCACATGTATTATTGAGTTGAGTCCCATCCGGAATTTGAATCTACTGAGTGAATGTCAGGCAACTTATCGCCATTTACACTTGTCAGAGGGTTCACAAATTATATAGTTGGCTGAGGGGGTTGGATCGCTGACCTTGTGTGCTGGAGGTTAGGTACCTGACTCTGGGAGTGTGGATCCGATCCCGAGTTAGATTCACCCCCAGGACTATTATGCTTTACCGAGAAGGTGCTATCATAAATACTACATATGCTACACACTGAACGAGTGTAACCCCCTATCCCAGCAAAATAAACATGTACATTTCTTACCAATTCGTGTCATTCCGAGAGGATATATGTAATCAATTCACCCCATAATCCTCTACGGGCCATATAGATGACAGCTGAAGCCATCAATTGTGACCACAAAATGGGGGCGTAGTTCAGTGAACATCTGCTTAACACATTTGTGGCCCTGAATGGTGTTCCCTAATGATAAAACCTGCACTGACGCGGAAGTGTATTTGAGAGTAACATGTACATACTGCTGGTGTTCCGATTAATTGAAATAATCGAAGATTGGTCGTAGTGACCAAACGACCAAGCCATTGATCACATTTACTCGTAATCGAACACAAACGATTTTGGAACTATTGTTTTAGTGTTTGAAACACTTGATGATGGAACATATCTTCGAAGTTGTCAACCTGAAAACTTGTTTAATTCTTAGAAAACTCACTTCACTAACTGAAAAGTCATGACTGAATATTTCTTGAAAACTCCAGGAAGTTCATGTTCATGATATATTAGTCATCACTTTAAGAAGCGAGTTGCATCATGTTAAACTTATCTGCATTAACAACCTGCATAGGAAAATCTGAAAAATGACGCTAGCCAAGTTTTTTCGATGATTGTTCGTTGGTAATGAAGTATTCATCAATTGTGAGATTTCAGCCAATACCCAACACTAATACTTACTGGGGATCTTCCATGTCAAACAGTACTTGTAAGGACCGACTCCTGAAACTGTCCTGCTTCTTTACTCAACTTTGTACTCCTCACATGACTTTGCTCTTAACCTAGTCACGTGTGTACACAGATACCGACAATTACATGCAACTTTCAAGTACCTGAACTCAGTTTTATCTTGTGCATGATTGTTGGTCTACGCACAGGCCTAGCTTGGGGGTGCACGCAGATTAAACAGCGACGTGGAAAGTCAACAGTCTGAATCCCAGAGTTGCTCCGATTGTGAATTATACACAAAGGGTATATTTTAGCACCCCCTATTTTATTGCAATGATAGGTTTTCAACGAGTACGTAAAATTTCTCGTGGTGACCACCATAGCAAAACTATTATGATCCTATGACTAATAAAAACGACAAAATGGTTGGAATCTATGTTGGTTTTTAAGATGATAAATGGTCATTTAAACAAAACACTGATTTTCATATAAAACCATGTCTGTATAAGTATGGCCCTGGAATGTTTAATGTGGAATATATTGGTGAATGTGAACATTCAAAATGTCATTTTGCGTATCTTACACGATTCAAGGTCAATACAGAGTGTAACCTCCATGTGACTGTATCACAGCTAACACTCTCCTCCTCATACCTCCTGCCAGCCTCCTGATCCTTTGAAGGGGCAGTCTACGCCATTCCTCGTGTAAAGCAGCTTCCTGGTTCTGTACAGGAAATGCCTTTATTGCATACTACGACCAACCATGTCCCAGGTATGCTCCAAAGGGTTAAGATCAGGGCTCATTCAGATATGTCGGCGGTGCTTAACTAAGTTCTTATGACAAGTTTATGATATGTTTACACTGGACTGCAACAGGGTTAAAATCGGATATACACTTCATCTGAAGTATATCAAAACTCGTTGCTTGTCTACTTCTTTAACTTTAGCTCCGAGTCGAGTTGATCCCATCTTTGTGTGCAGTATTTTTTGTCTCACGGCTGGTCAGGTGACTGATGTAAAGGGTTGCGTCCCTTTACCATGCCAGGACTTGTCATTGTGTGCTCGACTGACGGATCTCCCTTGTCATGTGACATCTCCTTACTCATGCTCGTCGGTTTCCCCAAAGCAGCACACATCGGGAAATGTACAGAATGAAGGATGGAAGTAAAATACTGTAAAGCGGCCATATTATTGGTTTGTTTGTTGTTCAACGCCGCACTCAGCAACAATCAAGGTATATGACCCTATCTAACCATTTTAACACACATGTAAAAACAATTATTTTGCATATTTTATATTTATGTTTTACACGTTATGAACACAGAGAAAAAATATAACACGCTTGAGGTCTATAACTTATCTGAATACAAGCATTATTGTACTTAATAGTACTAACTACACTGTAAATCTACATTTAAGCATATTTCTCTTTGTAACATTGAAATTTAATGTATATATTTAAAAATCAAAGTAATTATATATGCATAAGGGGTGGATCACGTCAGTTCGAGTACATGTTCACAATATCTTTGACAATGTATTTCAATAAAGAAATTATTTTACTGCCATACCCAAGAGTTAAGCCTTGGTGTGTTTGGAGGCATTGGAGGCCTATTCGTTTCAGTAGCCGCATATGGATGTACTGAATGACGTCCTTAAGTTGTAGCAGGATCCGCTGACCGTGCTTTCGAATCCCAGATTCGTTCTGATTATACTTGTTCTGTCGGTACAAGGTCCAAGCTTGAAGTTCACGGAAGTATGTCATTTCATTCATGAATAGGTTTCCCACTGAACCATGGGATTGTCTCCCTTGGTCTTCCAGGACTTTTCTGAAAATCGATGTCCTGCCATACGTAAACATGTGGCCCATAACATTTGACCTCACAACAAGTACTGAAATACTTGGACCTACTCTTACCCATGTGTGCTCGTACAACAAGCACTGAAATACTTGGACCTATTCTTATCCACGTGTGTCCTTACAACAAGTACTGAAATACTTTTTGGACCCACTCTTATCCATGTGTGTCCTTACAACAAGCACTGAAATACTTGGACCTACTCTTATCCATGTGTGTCCTTACAACAAGCACTGAAATACTTGGACCTATTCTTACCCATGTGTGTCCGTACAACAAGCACTGAAATACTTGGACCTATTCTTACCCATGTGTGTTCGTACAACAAGCACTGAAATACTCGGCCCTATTCTTATCCATGTGTGTCCGTACAACAAGCACTGAAATACTTGGACCTATTCTTACCCATGTGTGTCCGTACAACAAGCACTGAAATACTTGGACCTATTCTTACCCATGTGTGTCCTCACAAACAGCAATAACATACTTTGTACCACACTGACCAACACAGCAACCAACAGAATCCTTTAGACCTTCTCCTATCCATGTGTGTCCTCACAAACAGCAATAACATACTTGGTACCACACTGACCAACACAGCAACCAACATAATCCTTTAGACCTTCTCCTATCCATGTGTGTCCTCACAAACAGCAATAACATACTTGGTACCACACTGACCAACACAGCAACCAACATAATCCTTTAGACCTTCCCTATCTATGTGTGTCCTCACAAACAGCAATAACATACTTGGTACCACACTGACCAACACAGCAACCAACATAATCCTTTAGACCTTCTCTTATCCATGTGTGTCCTGTTCATCACTGACAGAGACTCCAATGAACTCGGCAACCTATCTGATGTTTTTAACAGGATCCTAAAAACAAACATGTTAGACTTATCCCGAACAAGTGTAATAGTGAGCACTTACCATTGCACTGCAGGCAGTGCTATTGCCGTTGAGGAAATATAGAATTATGGATATTCCAGTAATCTAAAGGCAAACGTGTGTTTAAATAACAACTATGCCCCAGTACAGTTAACTAAACATATATATAGATGCACCTAAGGATCTTATGATACTACCTTCCAAATATTACCAGATGGGAAATGCAAACTGACAAAACACTCGCCCCTTTTCTCAAACCCTGTTATGACACTATGACAAATGACACTATGCAATCGTGTTTCATGGTATCGAAAATGATCAAAGAAATTGATAATCGATGTTGATGCCCCTAATACGGGTGTTATAGGCAATATCACACGCATCGCATCAATGAGCAACTCAACAGATGATGACATGCACATGACACAGCTTCATGCTAATTTCGAGTTTAACGTTATCAATTATTGTGATCCACCACCAGCGATTACATTCAAATCTTCAAACCATATACCCAGCAAACCATTAAGACCATGTAAGGCACCAAGGTCAACTACAAACCTTTTTCAAGTTTTCATAAAACAATGTCAACATTGGCACGTCCGGGTTGTCCTGTTTCACTTGCAGCCAAGCATTCACGTAGTCGACATAATCTGCACTGATCACTGAAACATGGAAGGGAGTTTATATAGCATGTGTGTATATATACGCATTGGTCTATAAAAATAGTGAAGCACCGATGTAAAAGTGCAACATTTGAAGCCTACATTCAGGTCGGAGCATGTACCACACATGACATCGGCATCTGAAAGCGTGTAAATACCCGAGCCAGATCAGAGCATCTGAACAAATATTTCACACAGTTGCACTGTAGGGCATCAGGGCCCATCATTCACACCGTAGCACTTCAGGACATCTGATTCCACATTCTTACAGCAGCACTTCAGGACATCCGGGCCCACATTCTTACAGCAGCCCTTCAGGGCATCCGGGCCCACATTCTTACAGCAGCATTCAAGGCATCTGATTCCGAATTCTTAAAGCAGCCCTTCAGGGCATCCGGGACCACATTCTTACAGCAGCACTTCAGGGCATCCGGGCCCACACAGCAGCACTTCAGGGCATCCGGGCCCACATTTTTACAGCAGCCCTTCAGGGCATCCGGGCCCACATTCTTACAGCAGCATTCAAGGCATCTGATTCCGAATTCTTAGAGCAGCCCTTCAGGGCATCCGGGCCCACATTCTTACAGCAGCACTTCAGGGCATCCGGGCCTACACAGCAGCACTTCAGGGCATCTGATTCCACATTCTTAAAGCAGCACTTCAGGGCATCCGGGCCCATATTCTTACAGCAGCACTTCAGGGCATCCGGGCCCACATTCTTACAGCAGCCCTTCAGGGCATCCGGGCCCACAGTCGTACAGCAGCCATTCAGGCCATCTGATTCCACATTCTTATAGCAGCACTTCAAGGCATCTGATTCCACATTCTTACAGCAGCATTCAAGGCATCTGATTCCACATTCTTACAGCAGCACTTCAAGGCATCTGATTCCACATTTTTACAGCAGCACTTCAAGGCATCTGATTCCACATTCTTACAGCAGCATTCAAGGCATCTGATTCCACATTCTTACAGCAGCATTCAAGGCATCTGATTCCACATTCTTACAGCAGCATTTCAAGGCATCTGATTCCACATTCTTACAGCAGCATTCAAGGCATCTGATTCCACATTCTTACAGCAGCACTTCAGGGAATCTGATTCCACATTCTTACAGCAGCACTTCAGGGCATCTGATTCCACATTCTTACAGCAGCACTTCAAGGCATCTGATTCCACATTCTTACAGCAGCATTCAAGGCATCTGATTCCACATTCTTACAGCAGCACTTCAGGGCATCTGATTCCACATTCTTACAGCAGCATTCAAGGCATCTGATTCCACATTCTTACAGCAGCATTCAAGGCATCTGATTCCACATTCTTACAGCAGCACTTCAGGGCATCTGATTCCACATTCTTACAGCAGCACTTCAGGGCATCTGATTCCACATTCTTACAGCAGCATTCAAGGCATCTGATTCCACATTCTTACAGCAGCATTCAAGGCATCTGATTCCACATTCTTACAGCAGCATTCAAGGCATCTGATTCCACATTCTTACAGCAGCATTCAAGGCATCTGATTCCACATTCTTACAGCAGCACTTCAGGGCATCTGATTCCACATTCTTACAGCAGCACTTCAGGGCATCTGATTCCACATTCTTACAGCAGCATTCAAGGCATCTGATTCCACATTCTTACAGCAGCATTCAAGGCATCTGATTCCACATTCTTACAGCAGCATTCAAGGCATCTGATTCCACATTCTTACAGCAGCATTCAAGGCATCTGATTCCACATTCTTACAGCAGCATTCAAGGCATCTGATTCCACATTCTTACAGCAGCACTTCAGGGAATCTGATTCCACATTCTTACAGCAGCACTTCAGGGCATCTGATTCCACATTCTTACAGCAGCACTTCAAGGCATCTGATTCCACATTCTTACAGCAGCATTCAAGGCATCTGATTCCACATTCTTACAGCAGCACTTCAGGGCATCTGATTCCACATTCTTACAGCAGCACTTCAAGGCATCTGATTCCACATTCTTACAGCAGCATTCAAGGCATCTGATTCCACATTCTTACAGCAGCACTTCAGGGCATCTGATTCCACATTCTTACAGCAGCACTTCAGGGCATCTGATTCCACATTCTTACAGCAGCACTTCAGGGCATCTGATTCCACATTCTTACAGCAGCACTTCAGGCCATCTGATTCCACATTCTTACAGCAGCATTCAAGGCATCTGATTCCACATTCTTACAGCAGCACTTCAGGGCATCTGATTCCACATTCTTACAGCAGCATTCAAGGCATCTGATTCCACATTCTTAAAGCAGCACTTCAGGGCATCCGGGCCCATATTCTTACAGCAGCACTTCGGGGCATCCGGGCCCACATTCTTACAGCAGCCCTTCAGGGCATCCGGGCCCACAGTCGTACAGCAGCCATTCAGGCCATCTGATTCCACATTCTTATAGCAGCACTTCAAGGCATCTGATTCCACATTCTTACAGCAGCACTTCAAGGCATCTGATTCCACATTCTTACAGCAGCACTTCAGGGCATCTGATTCCACATTCTTACAGCAGCACTTCAGGGCATCCAAACCCACATTCTTACAGCAGCCCTTCAGTTGTTGAAGACAAGGACAATCAAAGTATTATTTCTGCTTTTTTTCTGTAAATGATAATTGAATAAAGCAGTTATGCCTTCAGATGGATATAAACATGTAAATACACATTGATAAGCATATCATACCATCCGGCTCCATGGTTGTTACTATGAGGCTTAAAATAAACAACATCTACATATCACTCTCGTTTTCCTTCCAGAAAGAGATCCAGATATTCTGAATACGTTCCATCAAACCTAATACTCAGATTTAGTCCGTTAAGCTGGTTAAAAAGAGATACGCTGACATCTTTTGGATTTCGCATGATGAAGATTGTTTTTATCGTCTTCTCCGCCTATTCTCGGGACAAGAATACTATTTGACAGCAAAATGTGATACAGTTCCAACCAGCAAACCAACCTCTATAAGTATATGACCAGTCCGTAAGAATTATATTGTTTGCAATGTGATTGCAGTTCCTTTTGTGTCAAATGGGTGACTGTAGGGTGTCTGGGATTATGCTTCAGACGGGGGAAAATAGAAATTATCTGCTACAAAAATTACACTGGAGTTATTTTGTTAAAAAGAAAATAGGATCCTAGATCTCATTACTAACGTAGCAAGTCTCCATACAAGATCCCAGCCTGGTCGAGCAGATAAGTTATTCCCCCCAAAAGGTGAATTATAAAATACTTGTCAGGACAATGTATGTTTCCCCAGTGTTTGGTTATGGAAATAGTTATGGTACTCGGCCATAGACTTAAAATGGCATCTTTTCAGCCAATGTGAACACAGAACAACTTTCACGGCACACACTACTGACAAATAGCGAGCCTGATGCCGACGTGCGTAATTGGACAAAATGCAAAACAATGAAAGGAACAAGTACTTCATGATTTGCCGTTGTATTCGGCAATGTTTCGGGTAGGGCTCCAAACCGAAAAGAACGTCCCAGCGAAACATTTTCAACGGGTTTACTGATTTTAATAATACATATCTCATGGGTACCAGTGGAACTGCCCCAGCTAAAAAATGTCCCAGCAAATTTGGTCATTTATGGCCCATATTTAATCATTTTAAATAAATTGGGGCATTTTAACTACCCTCCTGGGGCAATTTGACCAAACTCCGGGGCAATTTGAGCAAATTTGCTGGAGCAATTTGGAGCGGGGGCAATTCGACTGGCAATCGTACTTGATTTAATTTATGTTAAAAATACCACTGACAGTAAGCTGTAACAGGGAATGATGGAGTATAAATGAATCTCGTGGGTAGTTCTTCCTTCTTCAGCCTAGCTTTGGGATTTGTATGCCCCATGTGTGCATGTCTCTTTCATATGCGTCCGACTCGGAATGATCGGAGCATTTCTCCTGCCTAAGTCTGTCTCTTTACTTGGAAAACGGAAGAAATGGTGGCTTTCCATTGTTCGATGATTCCGTGCATCCCCAGGCAACAGAATACGCTGTCGTACCAGTTACAAAAACGACAGAAACAACACGATTTGTACTACTTTAGCGCTTGGTCTTTGGCAATATGGCGGACTCCAAGCACATTTGACGTCACGAGCTTTCACCCAGCAAATTATTGCAATTCACTCGTGTTATATACATAACAACTCGTATTCTCCTTGAAGTTAAGCAATGTTGGTAGATGGATGGGTTCACTCAATATCATGAGTTTCTTGTGTCATAGAACGACCTGCTTACTGCAGAGTTAAAGAAACGCCATTCATTCACAGAATAGATTACTCATTCATTCAGTACATTATCCAGCTTGGGTTCTTACCACATGTGGGATATGCTGCAATCAAGACGTCATCGTCCCTAAGTTCCAGTTTCTGAACTTTTCGGAGCTTCTCCATATCAGCTTTTGGAGTTGTAACAGCCGGCCAAAGAAGGCCGTCATTTTTATAAAAGGACCATCCATGACCATTCGCATTCCGGTAGTCCAGAATCTCTGGAGTTCTGTGAAGAATCACGTGTTGGGTTCGATTTAACGCTGTTTTGAATGATATGACGGTTTAGAATCACTTGTGTGAGGAAACTGCTTGGTGCTACTTAAAAAAAAGACTATTTTCCCACAAACCAAGGATCAATATTATGTTGAACCTGGGTGTGGACTTCGTGGATTCTAGCCCTCGTAAGGGACGCAACAATGTGCAGGTAGTTGAGTGACAGTCGCATTTAAATAAATGATATCAATGCAATCTTGAAAGAAAAGCTGTTGGTGCAATTTGATGGAATGGGTACCTTGCTCTGTTTGGCCCATGTTTGAATGTAACGATTACTTCCCTGTGATTAGCAGCATACACATGTACAATCGTGACCAATTCACCTCATTTAGAAACAGGATGGGTACGGAAAAAAGCACTGCACTGACGCAGAATAATGGGAGGAACAAGTACTCACCGCTCACCTTCCATTTTGATCACTACGTGCGATCAACGCTTGTAACTGACTTTCTTCAACACAACAACTTTGTACTCCTCAGGTGACTTTGCTACTACCAATAAAATGGAAGGAATCGCCCCAACCAATGGTCCAGTTCGCTGTTGATAAGCATCACTTTTCTAGTCGACTGTGTAAGTGTTGGTTCTTGGGGAGCAAGGCCAGGACAGCAAGACGCGAGGATATCTCACAGCTATTTCAGTCAACCTGACACGCTCTTATTAAGGCTGCATATGCAAGTCATTTATGTAGAAAAAAAAGTGCAGTATATTCGCTGTGCAGACTTGCGTCACTTGGGTATATATGACAGCGGTTTGTGGAAAGCCAGTTTGTAATGAATATGTTTCCTGGCTTACCTACGCCATACTCATAAGAGTACGTGGGTTGGATGAGCGGTGAATGTGATCAGCTGTTACGCCAGCAAATTTTAATTGCTTCAAGTATCAGTTAAGAAGATCCGACAGAAAACGGACTCTCCAGCGGAATATTTCCAATGTGTCAGCGACCCACGTTAAATGTTCACATACAACATTGCTGTTGATCTAAATTCTTGGCGGTAAAATGGCACAGAAGAATTGAGTTAAATGAATAATCCTAAGCAAAATATATGAAAGGATGCCACGTTCCACATACATCTGAAGGTATCGCCAAGGGTCTAAAGATATGTACAATAGCTTAAAGTTAACAGAACAAAATGGTAAAGATTTATCAAAGAAGAAGATAGCAAAGTTACAAACATGAATGAAGTTACTAGACAACCAACGAATGATTTGTGACTGTCGTCCGTATTACATACCTATTCCATTTACTGATAAAATTTACAATAACCTTCTTACGTAATTGTACCAGTTCCTCAAAAGACACAGCCCAAAGAACTCAACGACTACAGGCCAGTTCCTCTCACATAGCAATGAAGTCGCTGGAACGCATCTTGAGACATCTCCGACAGGAAGTTGCCAACATACTGGACCCGCTTCAGTTCGCCTACAGGTCAAGGAGAGGAGTTGTTGATGCCACACTGTCACTCCTTAATAATGTCTATAAACATGTAGAGACACCTAAGTCATACATCAGGATCCTCTTCGTTGACTTTTTTCATCTGCGTTCAACACCATCCAGCCACATATCATGATACAGAAACCGTTAGACATTGGCGTTAACTCATACCTCATCAAGTGGCTCGAAAACTTTCTTGTGGACGGACAGCAGTACGTGAAAGTTAACGGGGCTGTATCGAGTAAACGGACCACCAACACTGGTGCACCACAAGGCTGTGTAATATCTCCTGTTCTTTTCGCCCTCTACACTAATGATTGTGCAAGCTCGAATTCAACCTGTTCAACTGTCAAGTTCGCAGATGATGCAGCACTTGTCGGCAAACTGAACTACACTGATTCTGAAGAACTGTATAAAGAGGACATCAATCATTTTACGACTTGGTGTGCAGAAAACCACTTACTCTTAAATTACCCAAAAACAAAGAAACTGATAATTGACTTTCGGAGTAAGCCCACAGAAATGCTTCCAGTGATAATCAACGGTGAATGCGTTGAGACAGTGTCGGAGCATAAGTATCTGGGAACCTTCATTGACTCTAAGCTGAACTGGAACTAACACTGAAGCCCTATACAAAAAGTGTCAACAACGTCTTCATCTCATGCGTAAACTGAGATCTTTTAATGTTAACCCATCTGTGATGTCATCTTTTTATGCAGCATTTATTCAGAGTATTTTAACATTTTCTTCCATTGTTGGTAAGGGTCTCTCTTATCGCATCTCATATCTAAATTAGACAATATTGTTAACACTGCAAGTAAAATCGCTGGAGTCAGATTTGAATGTTTATCACCAGTATATGAGCGGCAAATCGTCAATCAAGCTGTCAAGATTATATCTGACTGTACTCACTACTTAAACCTCCTCCCTTCAGGCCGCCGCTACAAAGTTCCAATTGTGAAAACTAAGAGAGCCCGTACATCCTTTATTCCAAGTACCATTTCTCTCTTAAACAAATGTAAAGATACCTAAATCAATGAATTTCATGTAAATATGTTTTGTGTCTCTTTAATGTGTCAGTAGCTCTGCTGATGTAACACAAATTTCTGAAAAGGCATTAAAGTATTCTATTCTATTCTATTCTATTCTATTCTATTCTATTCTATTCTATTCTATTCTATTCTATTCTATTCTATTCTATTCTATTCTATTCTATTCTATTCTATTCTATTCTATTACTGCGACCTTGAGATTATGCCATTTAGTTTGACCGAAGCATCGATGGCCAGTTGCGAGTATGCCACCAAGGTATATGTGGCACGCACTTGATTTGGCTATGAGATATAAACATACAATACATATAAACATAATGCATCTTGCTTCTATTAGCTGCATAGATACTCGTTCCGGATTTTGTCATATGCCCGTTATCAATGTGACCCCAGGCGGGTGAGATACAAACATACAATCTAGATTTAAACACAATGCACACTACTTCTATTAGCTTCACAGATACTCGTCCCGGATTTTGTCCTATACATGTTATCAATGTAACCCTTGGCAGGTGTAAGATAGTGGAACGTGTAACTAGTCTGTGATATTTTGAGTTTTCAATAATGTACCGTCATGAAATATTTGTTAAACTTTTGTCAGTTTCCACCATTTTAATAATAGTGAGTGAGTGAGTGAGTTAGATTTACGCCGCACTCAGCAATATTCCAGCAATATGGTGGCGGTCTGATAATAATCGAGTCTGGACCAGACAATCCAGAGATCAACATCATGAACATCGATCTGCACAATTGGGAACCGATGACATGTGTCAGCCAAATCAGCGAGCCTGACCACCCGATCCCGTTAGTCGCATCTTACGACAAGCATAGTCGCCTTTTGTGGCAAGCATGGGTTGCTGAAGACCTATTCTACCCCGGATCTTTTCGGGTCCATTTTAATAATAGTAATATGGAGGAAACTGGAAAACTTTAACATATTTCATGACATATATCATCATGAAATATATGTGTAACTTTGTCAGTTTAAACAACCAATCAATTTATCGTGTATTCAGTAGTATGGCCAAATAACCTTGAGTACAGTTATTTAAGAGTATATTATAAGTTGTTCACTGGTCACGAGGGGTCATGGGTTGATGTAAACTCGATGTTTGTTTATGTTCCCCGAGCCCGAGCCCGAAGCCCCCTCGTGACCAGTGAAGAACTTATAATATACTCTTAAATATCTGGGTACATCAACTCATGGGCCCCTAGGAACCAATCAACAGAGTATTTATCTTACCGAACACCTAACTGTTAATTGTGAATTGTTTGAAGCACAATCTTTTTGTAACCATCGCTAGATTTTGCTGACAAGAAAAACAGATTTAGAGTTATCTCCCTTCCATCGATTTGCATTCGCAATACATCGGTAATTTCCGTACATCATGCGTGATTCAATGTAATTCGAGATAAAGAATTACTACCACGAAGTACCAAATAAGTTGCCATTGACAACGGGGTACATTGAAATGTTACTCGCTTGTAAGCGGGGTACACTGAAAATTTTACAAGAGCGCTCAGCCAATCAGAGAGAGAGAGGATAATAATAATAATAGCTTCAAGGACATAGCTTCTTTAAATATAAACAGTATCAAACTAATATACCGGTAAATACATTGTAAGTTACTTGTATTTCCCTTAGCTTTGTTGTGACATGTAAAGTGTATATAACATGAATAACTGTTGATGGCACAACACAAATACAACTCACTCTTCGATGAATACTCATGGATAGTATTTGGTATTTAGTGTTCACAACCCCATGATCACCATATAACCCGTTATTCATACGTGAATACAATGCCCGCTCCTTGAAATCGGCGTTCAATGACGTCATCAAATGTTTCGTTCTGTGCAACTGTTATCCAGTTCTTCCAATCCCCAACTTCACCTGAAACAGCACATAGTCATGTTCAAAGGCGAGTGATAATTGTAAGGCCATTAAGCAGCACTTGACCAGCTGCTTAAGTACGTCATTCATGAGTAATTCCTGAAGATAGTAACACAGAAGCAATTCTGTAATTTGTCAGTGTCACAAAGCCTCCTATAAAAGTTGCGCCTCAGGTTACCCCTAGATCAAGTTGTTTGATTTTTTGTTTTTTTGTTTTTTGTTGTTGTGGTCAGCCATACTGAAAATCGGCTTGATCTATATATCCATATGTGCTCATGAGTACGTCAGTATCAGTACTTGGATCTACACTATCCACTGTCTTCATTTAATGTATGAAGGACACGTAGGAAACAATGACAAAGAGGGACAAAGGCCAATTGTACCTTTTCTATACCATCTATGGTGACCTTCCTTCCAGATGTCAGACTGATTTCTGGCGTGCTCCTTGATTTCAGTATCTGCCGATTTCAGCTTCTTAAAGCTGCACGCTTCTGCTATTTGCTCACATAGTTCATCACTGACAGACAATCCAATGAACTCGGCAACAGTTCTGATGTTTGTAACAGGATCCTAAAATCAACCAAATAGGCGTTGTCATCCCGAACAAATGTTGTAAAGAGCACTTACCCTTAATAATTAGCAGTACTATTGCCGTTGAAGAAACATAGAATTATGGATAGTCCAGTATACTAAAGGTAAACGAATGTTTAAATAATGAATAACCCCCTTTAACTAAAGATGTATAATGATATACCAGAGAACTAATGACATACCTTCCAAATGTCATCAGATTGATCAACGGGAACTGCAAACTAACAAAACACTCGCCCCTTTTCTCAAACCCTGTGACAGCAGCACGTGAAAACTGACAGACAAAGTAAAATATGTTCTCATGTTATTTAAAATGATCAAGGAATTGATGATCGATCTTGCTGCACTTGATACGAGCATTATAGGCAATATCACAAACATCATATCAATGGGCAACTCAACAGATGTCATACACAGGACGCAGTTATAGGTACATTTCTAGTTTATTTAGATGTTACAGCTGAACGTCATCAATTACTGTTCTGGACCACCGGTGTTTACATTCAAATCTTCAAACCGTCTACCCAGTAAACCAAATGGCCATATTGTTGACAAAAGGCATCTAAGACAGCTACAAACCTTTTTCAAGTTTTCATAAAACAGTGTCAACATTGGCAAGTCCGGGTTGTCCTGTTTCACTTGCAGCCAATCCTTCACGTAGTCGGCATAATCACTATTACTCACTGAAATTTTGGAAGGAATTTTATACAACATATCTATCTATCTATCTATCTATCTATCTATCTATCTATCTATCTATCTATCTATCTATCTATCTCTATCTATCTATCTATCTATCTATCTATCTATCTATCTATCTATCTATCTATCTATCTATCTATCTATCTATATTGGCACAGATGATGCAGCGATGTAACAGTGCAGCATTTCAAGCACGCATTCAGGTCGGAGATTATAGCTCACATGACAGCATCATCTAAAAGCGTGTCAGTACCCATTCAGACACACCTATCTCAACTCATGTACACAATAGCACTTCATGGCATCCGAACCTACATTCACACAGAGCACTTCAGGGCATCTGAACCTACATTCACACAGAGCACTTCAGGACATCTGAACCTACATTCACACAGCAGAACTTGAGGTCATCTGAACCTACATTCACATAGCAGCACTTCAGGGCATCTGAACTTACATTCACACAGAGCACTTCAGGACATCTGAACCGACATTCACACAGTAGCACCTCAGGGCATCTCAACCTACATTCACACAGCAGAACTTCAGGATTTCTGAACCTACATTCACACAGCAGCACTTCAGGGCATCTGAACCTACATTCACACAGAGCACTTCAGGGCGTCTGAACCTGCGTTCACACAATAGCATCTCAGGGCATCTGAACCTACATTCAAACAGCAGAACTTCAAGTCATCTGAACCTACATGCACACAGAGCACTTCAAGGCATCTGAACCTACATTCACACAGTAGCACCTTCAGAGCATCTGAACCTACATTCACACAGAGCACTTCAGGGCATCTGAATCTGCATTCACACAGTAGCATCTCAGGGCATCCGAACCTACATTCACACAGTAGCACCTCAGGGCATCTGAACCTACATTCACACAGAGCACTTCAGGGCATCTGAACCTGTATTCACACAGTAGCATCTCAGGGCATCTGAACCTACATTCACACAGCAGAACTTCAGGGCATCTGAACCTACATTCACACAGAGCACTTCAGGGCATCTGAACCTACATTCACAGAGTAGCACTTCAGGGCATCTGAGCCTACATGCACACCGTAACACTTCCGGGCATCTGAACCTACATTCACGTAGCAGCACTTCAGGGTATCTGAACCTACATTCAAATAGCAGCACTTCAGGGTACCTGAACCTACATTCACGCAGTAGTACTTCAGGGCATCTGAACCTACATTCACACAGTAGCACCTCGGGGCATCTGAATTTTCATTCATATAGCTGCATTTGGGGCTTCTGAGCCTACATTTACGTAGTAGAATTTGTATGCATCTAAACCGATTTCAGGAGCAGCTCTAATAGAGAACTGCTATCTGCATTCCACTAGCGGCACGTCAGATCATTGAACATCACGAGAGCCCAGTTGAAACCAACATTTCGGGATAGATTGCTAGATTGCTTTAGACCCTATTTGGGAAGGGAAGTACGTGAGAGTGTTAAAAACTCTTATTCAGATAGCAACACTTCAGAGCAATTAAAGCCACATTCAGAAAGAAACACGAGCATTTAAACCCAAATTCACAGAGCAGACCGGAGGAGTGTCTATGTCTACAGCCCGACAGGAGCAGACAGACAGCATCAATTAAACTCAAATTGGACAGCAGCACGTCACAGAGTTTATACCATGCAGCATGTCGGAACATAGAAACCCACATTCAGGAAACTGTACCTCAGAGGATGTACACTCATTTTCATGGAGCAGCACTTCAGAGCATGTACATCCACACTTAGGCAAAATACCACAGAGCATTTAAACCCACATTGTCACTACAGCTCATCCGGGCCTGCAAACCCACATTCAGGAACATTGAAACCCATCTTGGGACAGTACAACACATCGGTACAAAGTCCTACATTCAGGAACATTGACACCCATCTTGGGACAGTACAACACATAGGTACAAAGTCCTACATTCAGGAACATTGACACCCATCTTGCGACAGTACAACACATAGGTACAAAGTCATACATTCAGGAACATTGACACCCATCTTGGGACAGTACAACACATCGGTACAAAGTCAGGACATTCAGGAACATTGACACAGGAACATTGACACCCATCTTCGGACAGTACAACACATCGGTACAAAGTCCTACATTCAGGAACATTGACACCCATCTTGGGACAGTACAACACATAGGTACAAAGTCATACATTCAGGAACATTGACACCCATCTTGGGACAGTACAACACATCGGTACAAAGTCATACATTCAGGAACATTGACACCCATCTTGGGACAGTACAACACATAGGTACAAAGTCATACATTCAGGAACATTGACACCCATCTTGGGACAGTACAACACATCGGTACAAAGTCCTACATTCAGGAACATTGACACCCATCTTGGGACAGTACAACACATTGGTACAAAGTCCTACATTCAGGAACATTGACACCCATCTTTGGACAGTACAACGCATAGGTACAAAGTCCTACATTCAGGAACATTGACACCCATCTTGCGACAGTACAACACATCGGTACAAAGTCATACATTCAGGAACATTGACACCCATCTTGGGACAGTACAACACATCGGTACAAAGTCCTACATTCAGGAACATTGACACCCATCTTGGGACAGTACAACACATAGGTACAAAGTCCTACATTCAGGAACATTGACACCCATCTTGGGACAGTACAACACATCGGTACAAAGTCCTACATTCAGGAACATTGGGGACAGTACAACACATAGGTACAAAGTCATACATTCAGGAACATTGACACCCATCTTGGGACAGTACAACACATAGGTACAAAGTCATACATTCAGGAACATTGACACCCATCTTGGGACAGTACAACACATAGGTACAAAGTCATACATTCAGGAACATTGACACCCATCTTGGGACAGTACAACACATAGGTACAAAGTCCTTCAGGAACATTGACACCCATCTTGGGACAGGTAACATTGACACCCATCTTGGGACAGTACAACACATCGGTACAAAGTCCTACAGGAACATTGACACCCATCTTGGACAGTACATAGGTGTCGTACATTCAGGAACATTGACCATCTTGGGACAGTACAACACATCGGTACAAAGTCATACATTCAGGAACATTGACACCCATCTTGCGACAGTACAACACATAGGTACAAAGTCATACATTCAGGAACATTGACACCCATCTTGGGACTGCACAACACATCGGTACAAAGTTCTACATTCAAGAACATTGACACCCATCTTGCGACAGTACAACACATCGGTACAAAGCATCAAGTCAGAGCATTCAATTATTCAATTGAACTTTAAAGCACATTTACGGAGCAACTTGTCTAAAAATGTGAACCAACATTCAGCCAGCAGCTCATCAGAACGTTCCAACTCACACGGAAACAGCAGCATATGGGGACGTGAGAAAACTTTTATCTTATGAGTTTAGAAAGTGGAAGACGGTGTGTATTGACTCCGACACCTCTGTACGTCAAGAGTGAGCATGTCGGTAAACCCACATCTGGTTAGCTTCTTACCGAGATGCCGACATCGAAAACGATGCAATCTCAATGAAGATACTATTAGTCCCTGAATATCCCATCTCCCTTGGGCTCTCGTGATGAATCTGTCTGTTTACATGACAAAATTTCACACTTCCATAAAACGAATTTTGAACCCATCCAGTCACTAACTATTAGACAATGAGTTTTTAATGCTGCTTTGAAAGGCACATCAGTCGACTCACCGCTTCCTTATTAAACGAGGGACGAAGGCCCGAAGTGATACAGGTCCCAGATGTTTCCACCTTGATGAAATACACGAGCACGGGTATGTGCAAGCAAGCCTACACATGACCAGTTTCAAACCCACGGTCACAAATTTCACAGCGAAATGTGGCACCTTAATTCCGACACTGTAACCTATATTATTTTACTGTTGAAGACAAGGACAAGTATAATATCTGCTATTTTCTGTAAATGTTAATTAAAATTAGCAGTTATGATTCAGATTGATATCAACCTAGCAATACACGTTGATAAGCATATTATACCACCCAACTCCATGGTTAGTACCATAAAGCTTAAGATAACGTAACAGCATCACTCACTTTTTCCTTCCAGAAACAGATCCAGAAATTCTGAATACGTCCCGTCAAACCGATAGTTCAATTTTAGTCCGTTCAGATGGTTAAAAAATGATACGCTGACATCTTTGGGATTTCGCAGGAGCAAGATTGTTTTTATCTGCTTCTCCACCAGTTTCTCGGGCAGATGACGGAAATGTAGATGTGAGTTTAGAACTCTTGGGGAGGGGAGTTCATCAGGCCGCTCAGACTTGGGGATCTCCAACATGGCGAACTCTTTCGCATTCATGTTGTACTCAGAGTTACCGGTCCTGAGCATAGTGACTATTTCCCACAACCAGTGACTACCTGAAGTGATCGAAATAGACAGCACAGTGTGAGTGAGTGAATTGGGCTTTACACCTTGTTTGAATGGTGATTGCGTTTCGGTCAGCATGATCTACACAGTGCATAGCTCATAAATCAGCTTCACTCCAAATCATGAGTTTATTGTGTTACAGAACAATCTGTTTACTACAGAGTTAAAAAACCCATTCATTCACAGAACAAATTACTCATACATACAGTATATTGTTCAGCATGGGTTCTTACCACATTTGGGATATGTCGCAATCAAGACGTCATCGTCCCTAAGTTCGAATCTCTTAACTTTTCGGAGCGTTTCCATGTCATCCTCAGGGGTTGTAACAATCATCCGAAGAACACTGTCATTTTTGTAGAAGGACCATCCATGACCATTCTCATTCCGGTAGTCCAGAATCTCGGGAGTTCTATAAAGAATCACTGGTAGGGTTTGAATGACAGTTTCGAATCACAGTGTGTGGATACTGCTTGGTGCTACTTATAAACGTGACTATGGTGCCTACAAACCAAGATCAACATTATTTCTAACTTGGGTATGGACTTCGTCGATTCTTGCCCTCGCAAGGGACGTAATAATGTGCATTTAGTTGAGTGATAGTCATATTTGAATAAATGATACCAATACAACAGTAAAAAAGGTTGCTGTTGCGATTTGATGGCATGCGAACCTTGCTCGGTTTCCGCCCATGTTTAAATTTAACAATTACTTCCCTCCGATTAGCAACATACGCACGTACAATCGTGACCAATTCGCCTCATTTAGGAACACGATGCTACAGAAAAAAGCAGTGCACTGACGCAGAATAATGAGGGGAACAAGTACTTACCGCTCACCTTCCATAATGATCAGTACCTGCGATCAACGCTTGTAACTGACTTTCCTCAACACACAACTGTGTCCGCCTACGCTGAAGAAGGAATTGTCCCGACCAATGCTCCAGTTCCAAATAAGCAGCACTGTTTATTCTCGGGGAGCGAGGATGCTTGGTCTAGATCCACAGGAAGATATCTCACAGCTATTATAGTCAACCCAACACGCTCTTATTAAGGCTGTTTATGCAAGTCACGGATCTAGATAAAAGTACGTTATTGAGATAACAAACCAGTACAGTATATTCGCTGTGCCGAGTTGCGTCCCTTGAGCACCCCCAAAACCTACGACACTGAATATGTTTCCTGGCTTTTCTTCGCCATACCAATAGGAGTACGTGGAATGGATGAGTGTTGAATGTAATTAATTTGTCTTTGAACGTATATTTGTTCACCTTTTGTACACCTGTTGTGTAAAACTTAACTTACCCACCCACCGATTGCTTATCAGCTGTTATCCTCCATGTTTGTTCTTGTTTGGTATGTGTCTGCTTTTCAGCTGATTATCATTGTAATTTTGTTGCCCTTGATCTTTGATGCTGGCGAACCTAGTTTAACATTGCATGTGTTTGTGCGAGCGATGATGCATGATGCGCTCACGTGTCTGCAAACACCTGGTAGCGTCATTTTTTTAACGTTTTTTTTGTTTATATACTGAACCGGAAAAGAAACGTCTCCTTTCAAAACCAAATGCAAGATTTTGTTCTTACAAGGTGGTGTTTTTATTATGATGTGCCGTTTTGATAACATGGTTTTCAAAGCAAATAAACAGTAATTACCGATATCAGTGTGTTTTCTGATGAAAAATTATATCAACCAAACGCACCTAATAAGTCAGACGTGGTAAAAGGTTCCGTATGACAATGAAAATGAACGTGCATATCGTGACAAACCTTCCAACGAAAGCGAGTCCCAAACGTGCCTGACAACATTTTGGTCTTGACACAATCGCCATGTCACGACTTACGAGAAATCAGAGGAACCCAGTCTTAGTATGGTAAGGGTCACCACACGCTCCTTTTGGTCGATCCATGATTAGTATGCACG
Organism: Haliotis rubra; assembly: GCF_003918875.1. Classification (NCBI taxonomy): domain Eukaryota; kingdom Metazoa; phylum Mollusca; class Gastropoda; order Lepetellida; family Haliotidae; genus Haliotis; species Haliotis rubra. The sequence continues at coordinate 552,555 of NW_025767227.1, read as the reverse complement.
ACAACTCATGAATAGGCTAATGGATGCACGACGTCACAGGTCAGAAAGGTGAATGAAATGGTATTTCATCTAATGCGCTCATGCCTTCTTGAATTAAACTCTTCATTAAAGAAAAAAGCAAGAGCCTGGTCGACGACTTCCTTCTAATACAGGAGACTGTGACCTTATTTCAAATAGCGTGCGCTCACCAACATCCCGACCTATTTTCCCCAGGTCTTAATTCCAACGCTGAATGGAAGGTGTGTGTCGAAAGTACATACTACCACAATCGACACTGGTTATGTCGACACGGTTTGAGAGTGGGATTGTACAATCTTAAGAGACGTAGCTCATTCACCCTTTTTTGGAAAGAAAGTAGCTGAATGTATTTTAATACAGAAAATGGTTTTCATGTACAAGTTTGAAAAACATGAGAGTTATGGTAAATTGTCTTTTTGGAAAAGGAAATATATGTTATCACGTAAATTTGATCCGAGCAACGTGTTTAATGTTTAAATGTTCATCCTAAATTTGAAGAGATAAACTTTTTTATCTTGGACATTTTTAACGCCAGAAAAATGTTCGGAGGTAGAGCTTTGTATTGAAAATTGGATACATGGTGTGACTTGAAAGCTCAGAATATCACCGTGTTGACTAAAGGCTGGTGTATACCGTTAGACATGACTTATCACAATTCACAGATATGTTAATATGATCTAGAATCGGATTGTACAGGAACGGGACAAATGCAGCAGTTACACGAATAACAACAAAGGGAAATTTGGTCAGGTTAGGCATGTAACTACTTACCCAGTCTTACTGAAACAATTCGCTAAATACCATAATTGAATACAGCCTGGTTCCCTGGCAACCACTGCCGAATGGCGGCCTTCACTGATCTATTCTAATAACACCAGGGTTATCATGCTCAAAATAATCAATATACAGCAAATGTATACTCTCATACTGGCTTAAAGCCATAAAAACTACAGTTCTCATGACCGGTTTCATTGATACAAATCACCCTTAATTCAACAGTTCACAAATAGTGGAGTGTTCATCTGTCTTGTTTCATGTTGTTTTGTAGAGGCTAAATATCAGAATGACAAACCCTGTCATTAACATCATCCATATGATCTAAACGCTTTACCTTGTAATTTCACAAGGCGATCGAAAAATATATCCGCTAAACCTACCCTGAAACGATGGAAGACACGGGACATAATCGGCGATATTTTCGTCATCAAATTTGCTAAAATAAAGATGCTAACTATATTCAATCAATGTGGTCGTTCAGATCCATTTTTTATGTGTACGATTTCGTGGCAATAGCGAGCTGACACGAAATGTCAAAGCACACGTCGGTGATGAATATAGGGTGTGTGTCATTGTTTACATATCGCCAATGCAACGACCGATTTTCGTGTCTCGAAACTGCTTAAATAACGTGTTCGTACACTGAAAGTAACGATGGGTGTTGTTCTGGTGACGTATACTTTGCCATAGTATCGATGAAAATGCTATGAAAAAATTCTAACCACCCGTTCTCGGATTTTTCTATAGTAAATGTATGGCGCGTCTCCCTGCAGTGGTTGCCTGGGTCAGGGTCGGAGCGTTAGCAGGTGCAACAGACCCAGGGAACCAGGCTGAACTGAATAGTGGTCTCGCTTAGCCGATTCATTCATGTCGTAACATCTAATTTTTAAACTTATCCTATCTCACTACTTGCACCTCTCTCTTGCTTCCACTTTTAGTGGAACGACTGTAAACTTTTTTCCATAGGCCTCCTTGTCCATTCGCCCGTGCACTCCATGCTGCTCTCCCTAATTAGGCGGAAGGGATCGTTGTCGGCATGGGTACTACAGATGTTTACCCCAGGTAAAGTTTCTGTATACAAAATGTACCCTAGCCAAAATCAGAATACAGAAACGTACCCTGGGATGATTCCATTCTGCATTGTGGAGTTTTCTTCATCGGAACGGTCATACTGTTGTATTAGATGCATTTGATATCGTTATATAAGAACATACACAAGTAGCATATAAGTAATCAGTTGTCGGCACTAATAAGAATCTTCATCAAGTGATGACTAACTCAGTCACAGTTTGCAACACTGTCATTCCATTTTCGAAAACCGTAAAAACCTAGGACTTCATCTGGACTCTGATCTCTCTTTGAAAGCTCATATTGACACAGTCTGCAAATCCTGTTACTTCCATTTGCGGAACATTAGCAGCATCCGAAGCTCCCTTACTACAGCGGCAGCTCATGCACTGGTGCGATCTCTGGTTCTCTCAAAGATTGACTACTGTAATAGCATCTTCTATGGACTTTCCGAAAAACTTCTATCAAAACTCCAGAAAGTACAAAACTCTGCAGCTCGACTTGTCAGCAAAGTTCCCTCTAGGATCCACATAACGCCTGTTCTTAAGTCTCTTCACTGGCTACCAATCAGAGCCAGAATTGAATTCAAGGTCCTGAGTCTTGCCTACCAGTGTTACCATCTTACGGCTCCAGAGTACCTTGTTGAGCTAGTCACCAAGCACAATCCTTCCAGAATGTTAAGATCGGCAGATAGACACCTTCTCACTATTACCAGACAGAAACTCCGGGCATTCGGGTTTCGCTCCTTCAGCTATGGTGCTCCACAGTTGTGGAATCAACTCCCGACTGAACTCAAAATGTCTCCCTCCATTGACTCATTTAAAAGTTCCCTGAAAACCCATCTTTTCAGAAAATATTACAATCTATAACTTAACTTTCCAAAAATGTCAGCCTCGTTCTAGCATAACCTTTGCTTTGTAAATATTTGTAAATATGTAGCGCTTTGAGCATGCCTTATGTGTGGAGTTCAGCGTATTATAAATACACATATTATTATTATTATTTAATAGCATTCCTAAGGAGAACAATAGCATTCCTAAGGAGAACAATAACATTCCAGGGGAGAACAATAGCATTTTTCAAGGAGCGCTCCTACATACTCAAGGAGCTTTCAGGAGCACATTCCATAACTTCCAGGAGCTGTCCTTTGAACCCTTAACCCTATTGTATACAATGATAGCCTACACTATGGTTCTATACCAGCCGGTAAAGAGTTAAGTGACGTCTTTAGTTAACATCATGACTCACGGAGATGGGAATGTGTATTGAAATGTTATGAATAGGAACCAAGCAAATTTGATATATTGAAATCATTGCTATTAAATTTGAAATGGGTGGAATGGTGGCCACCTACATCTTTTAAATTCTTGTGTTGTTTGGCATTCCATTTATCGTGTCTTGTTAACCAACCAATCAGACAGCATGTGTACTACTCTACATCCAATCAGACAGCACAAGCACTACACAATCCCATGTTGCACCTTCCACTATGAGACATTTCAAATCAGTTATCATTGCTATCATAAACCAGAAGAGTTTTGGAAAAGCATTTCTGCTCGCAATCAATATGGCGCAGAAGGTGTTGGACATGAGATGTATAGGCTTCTCAACAGACCAGTTACTTACTAGTGTGTTTCAAGAAGTGAAGGATATTGTGAATACTCAGGTACATTTGCATGAAACTATGATGCGAACAAGTGAGTTGTACAAAACCACGTACACCGAGATGGCAGAGCGAATGAAGACCTTAGAAGAGAAACTGCCATCAGTATCGCCCGCTCTCTTGAGTTTGCTGTTGGATTACATGAAATTTGCTGCCACATCTGCCAACGAGAATTCAGAGAACAGAAAGCAAAAATCTCCCATCGCATCTCTTCTAAGGCTAAGAAAACTAGAAAAGTGAAGGAGAACGAGAGACAACCAGTTGCAAAGAAGAGCAAAAGAACACAAAAGCAGAAGACCAAAAAGGAGGTAGCCAGTCCAGCAATCAAACCAAGGTAAGTGTAATCATTATGATAATTAATTATATTTGTTCTACCTAATTGTTTACAATGAAATAATTTTGTTCCAAGTTTATATCTTGTATTTGTTTTCTTTATTGATAGGAGCGATGTCAGCGCTTTTTCACCTACTGCACCGCAGCCATCTCCATCACTCCTGATAGAACCTATAACACCTCCTACAGAACCTAACTTCAAAGACTGGCTTCCAACAGAGTCCACCTTAAATGACTTCTGGTTGGATTACACTCGCATGTGATTTAACAGCGGAAGATCGATATGAAGAAGAGAAACTTACTCCTCTTCAACGAAATTGTAGCATTTGTCGTCACAATAATATGCTGCGTCACGTGAGTTGCAATAGTGGACAAGTCCAGTGTCACGTGTGTTGTAATGAACTTTTTGACTGTTTGTGTTACTATGATCCAGAGGGGATGATGGAAGACATGTTATCTCAAGATTTTGAAGGACATATCCTATCCGTGTAAATTCAGAGGTGTTTTAATCATGCTCTGTAACATGGTGATGATCATTATGTACTGTAACACACTTTTGTGAATTGTAATAGGGGAAAGTAGTGGAATGAATAAATAATCAAACCATATGTGTTTTATGTTATATATATTGTTTAGTAAGTCACATTCTCCTCAGTACAACATGAGTTCCCAAAAGACAAGCAGTGAGTTGAAACAGCAAAAAGCATTAGAAAAGTATCATTATGACCCTCACATTCCGGGCACTTATTATGGACCCTCCAAACTGCGTGATGAATTGAAGAAAAAGAGTCACCATAGTATCAAGCTGAGGAAGGTGAAACGATTTGTGAACAACCAATTGCAAGATGCTTATAGTTTACACAAACCAGTCAAACATAGATTTAAAAGAATGAAAGTAAGAGTGAATTCCATGAATGAAATGTTTGATGTGGATATAGCTGATCTTTCACGTTACAGCAAAGAAAATCAGGGTATACGCTACTTGCTTGTAGCTATTGATATCTTGAGTAGGTTTGCCTTTGCCTTTCCTTTACAAAATAAGAAACCAGAGACAGTGCTGAAAGCCTTCAAAAAAATACTGTTGAAACGAAAACCAAGGAAAGTTCGTGTAGATGCTGGAAGTGAGTTTAAGGGTGCATTCAAATCCTATTTAGAACAAGAAAATATTACTCTCACCATTGCACTGAATGAAATCATCAAAAGCAATTATGTGGAACGTTTCAATAGAACACTAAAATCGTTGGTCACCCGTTACATGACACACAACAATACCAAACATTACCTTGATGTTTTACCTGAACTGCTACACAACTATAATTATACTTTGCATTCCTCCTTACCCAATATCATTTGCAAAAATGTCATGCATAGTAAGAAAGCAGAATAATACTAAACTGAAGTATCTAATGACTGGCATTTTCACTCTTGCCTGCTGACGGATAAGACGTCCTTTTTCAACATGAGGAGAGCTTCTGAGGATATATTTGGCCCTACACCCATGTTCACAAAGTTTGGCAAGAGCAAGTCAACAAAAACACGTCAGAGAGAAACAATGGGATCGCTGAATAGACAGGTTACATCTAACAAGGAAAAAGAGGGACAACTGTGAAGGGCAAAAGAAGACTGCACTGAAAATACAACCTGTGTCGAATATCATTATGAAACGGACTAAAGCTACCTTGAAACGTAACATGGCTCAAATGTATAAAAGAATGCTTCAGACCCTCTAATCACACACTTGTGTTACATCACTATGGAGCTTACTACCACCTGTCCAGACTGTGACAAGAGATTTACGCGAAAGATAATTTACAAAGACATCAGAAGCAGATGCATATGCATGGGTCAATGCAAGAGTTAAATCCCCCTCTTTCTCAGGATAAACAACTTCCTTCTCCTCCTCCTCAGGATAAACATCTTTCTCTGCCTCAGGATAAACAACTTCCTCCTCCTCCTCCTCTTCAGGAGGAGCACAAGCAGCACGAACGATTCAAATTTCTCATTCCCTCCAATGGCTTCATCGTCTGACCCAGTGGATGTGGAAAGTCGGTGTTTGTCTTCAACCTATTAAGACGTGGATTCATTCAACCTCTACCTGACTGTATAGTCTGGTGTTATACCGTGTGGCAACCTCTTTACGATAGCATTCTTCAAACTTTATCTCAAGTACGTTTTGTGAAAGGAATACCTTAAATATCGAAGATGAAAACCACTTTGATGCCCACAACCAGAACATGATGGTGTTGGATGATTTTCTGTCTGAAGCAAAGAACGATAAGCGAATTTCCCGTCTGTTTACTCAAACCTCCCACCACAAAAATGTTATTATTTTTTACTATTGCAAAACCTCTTCCCAAGAGGTAAGGAATCTCGTGACATTGCTCTAAATTCACATTATGTAACACTTTTCAATTCACCAGTGGACAGACAGCAGGTGAAGTTATTTGCCAGAAGGATATTTCCTGACGACATTAGTAGATTTATGACTCTTTATGAAAAGGCTGTTGATACACCTTATGGACACCTCACAGTGGATCTCAAACCTAGTAAAAGTGAAAAGAATAGACTCCATGTCAATCTCTTGAAAACCAACCTCAATACATCTGATCAACAGAGTGGTTTGCAACAAGAACAGGTAAAAGAGGTCTCTCCAGTATTAGACGTTCAGACAGCTTCCGACATTTGTGCTGATCACACATCCAAAGTAAGATCACTTAACTTTGACAACGACCTTGAAAAAGCATCCATCTCGAGTGACGACACACAGGACCTTTCACCATGGCCACTGCGTGTACCGACTGCGGCGTATTGATAGACAGTATGCATAATCTACAGCGACATATCAAAACATGGTGTCCAGTAAACACCAGTTTGAAATCCAAGAGGAAACGTCTCAGATATCATAGTGACGACAACAGTGAAGGCGAGGAACAAGTTCCTGTACAGAAAGGAGGAGGTTCTGCTGGAAAACAATGTCGTGGGAAGCCTTCAAACATTGACATGGAGGAGTGGCAAAATGTGGGTTTACAACGCATCTGGAATCGTGTGTACAACATCAACCATGACGTGATGAAACTCAAAAGGAAAAAGTACAGACAACAGGGTCGAACAGAAGATTGGATTGACAGAAAAATGAAACAGATATGGGGAAATGAATTGGCAAATAGCCTTAACAATGTCATAGAGTTCAGTCAATACTTTAAACAGGCACCTCTGTTTCAACCCAACCTAGACAGCCTGAGTAATGTGGACCCTGGCACTGATCAATCTATCATCAAAAACAAGATAACCCGTTTCATGAAAACGATCATGAAAGACATTCTGACTCGTATAGATATGCCCGAAGTAGAAAGTGACAGTGAATCTGTCATGGCTGCCGATGACGATAATGATGATGATGATGAGGGTCAGCAAGAATAAAATCCTTGTCTTTTGTTACAACCCTTCAGTCGAGATTTTATCATCCCATAATAATGACACAGAAGAATCAGTCACCAAGCTGACATAAAGGAAGGAAGAGATGTGGACTTATCCACATATTAAAAACACAACCTGCCAAGAAGACAAAACAGTTCTCGAAATGACACCAACAGCTCCCTATCAAAGAAACACTTGGTCCTATACATCAGGAGAGCAGCCAAGTTGGGACCCCCAGGACACAAACATCTTTCTGTGGCATAAATGCCGCTAAACGATAGTCTTCTCTGTTTTATACCTGATGTATCTGAGTTGTTTCATGTTTCATGTTAAGACTAAAACGCAATACAAGCTTTAAAATCATTGAACCATCAAGATTGCTTTTTATTCTTGTGAAAAATCCTTTGAACCCTACACTTGTGAAGACTGACACCTTATGTGGTTAAAAAAACGTCCGTTACAATTTTTGTTTCGTTGTTTTTAATTCATGTTTCTATGGTGTCATACACATTGTAAATATGTTTCAGCAATCCTATTGTTCAAAACAATATGATCTTGAACAGGCTTTTACTGACTGACTGGTTTTACGCCGCTTTTAGCAATATTCCAGCAACATCACGGGGGGGACACCAGAAATGGGCTTCATACATTGTACCCATGTGGGGATTCGAACCCGGGTCTTCGGCGTGACGAGCCAACGCTTTAACCACTAGGCAACCCCACCGCCCTCGAACCCCCCGAATATATATATATATATATATATATATATATATATATATATATATATATATATATATATATATATATATATATATTTGCTGACACTAGTGTATTTGCCTTTTTACAAGACCGCCCCCGCTCTGGATCGGGTGATCAAGTAGTAGCATAACCTTATATGGAAAGGTCTGCTACGCCATGTTTTGGCTGAATGAAGAGTCGAGGTTAATATAGCCTTAGTGTATTCGCATCTGTCATCACGTCTAACCTTGATGTCATGCATACATTGCGTGTTTATGAGTGTTCATGCACTTTACATAACTACCTAGAGGTAACAACAAAGCAAGTTAAAGAAGCTTTGACCAAATAAACAGAAAAACCTAAAGTATTTACCAATGAAACTACTCCTACAATACATCCAGGTGGAGTTGTTGAACTCGAATTTTTCGTGTGAAGAAAACACAAAACGATTACAGCTTAGATAATTTCATATTTTTGCAAAATCCTGTTCTTCGAATTCTACTATCTATCTAAAAAGCTCGCAAACAGGTTGTTGACACACGGCATCTCTTTTCAATAGTGTCAAGTCGCAGCCCCCACACTAGTCATGATCTATAATAACATCTCAACAATGCCCACACAGTGAGCTTGTCACGTGAATACACATTCCTTTCTGTGTCAGCACTTCCCTATTTGGAAATGGCGACTACGTTTTTGTACTTTCCATTGTTTTGCTTTAATGAAGGCTGAGATGACTGAATGTATCAGTGCATGAGAACAATACACCCAACCATGACTTGGCTGACTTGTTACGTCATGCATATATTTGGCTATTAATGAGTTACATACATACTAAATAACCTTCCACAGAAATCACATGAAACTAAATCTGACCTCAGTTTAATATAAAGGTTGTAGTTGATGAAGTATCAATAAAATATTTTGTGGCACAACTATTGGAATACAATGCAATAATCAGATAATAGTGTAAAGAGGTCATATGCTATACTTTCTTATTTGTCTGCAAACAAAAAAAGTTTGCAAATCTTGATCGTGACATTTTTAATAGAATATGTGTACTGAAAATTCAAAGGAATTGTAAGTCATGATATAGTGTAATATAAATCGTGACATTTTCTAAATAGCGTCTACCATTAAACATTCAAAATAAAGTGGTAAGACATTGAAGATATACGTGATTTAATTTTATGTTGGTAAAAAATATCACAGGTACAGGTGAACGCACACATCTTTGTCTGGCGTGTGATTCAGCTGAATGATAAGCAGTTGTGTGAAACTATACCTATCCTTAAAAGCAAAGTGAAAAATTTAGTGTTATCAATTCAAGACCAGGAACGGTGTTTCTGCAAACCCTATGTTGTTCAGTTGAAGGTATGTAATTGAAACTTTGTACAAATTGTTAGAATTGATTGACTTAGAAGTAATATTTCTCATCCATTGAGCATTTGATATTTCATTTCTTGCAGAGAATAGTCTTTATTTTGACCTGCTTGTATACTGCAGAATTATATTCATATGCAGACATGTACAATGAGCTAGAAAAGGTGAGCTGTATTTCATACATTCTGTTAACCCTTTACCTGCTGGAGTAGAGAAATACTCAGTTGAAATTCATTACACATTCCCATATCGAATTCATGTAAGTTGGCTGTGTAATGATATCTTGCAGGGTTTTGTAAATAATTAATCTCTGCCGCAGGTACCATTAACCTTTATTTTTACTTAATTTTCGCTAGTGAGTTTAAACTTAGATTGAAAAAATTGCGATTCGCTGGAGTGTAGCGCCAAAACACAACTTTGAGGCGAGATGCGTTAGTTCCGTCCCACTTTAACGTGGACGGTTGCGTTTGGGTGAATATTTTCAGTTTCAGTAACTGACTTTCCAATCTGCGTGACTCACCAGGCTAAACCTTCCATTCATATTTACATATGTTTGTACTTCTTTTCAAACCATTTGATTTAAACAATATGTTATTTCCAAAGAAGCTATATGTACAAGGTTTGAGCATTGATATTACATATAAAAGGAAATAGACTGCTGCATTTCTAGGTTGGAATTCTGATGGAATATAACGTAAGAAGTGATGTGTGCTTACAAGTTACACTAACAACTAGTCCCTGAAATGAACATATTTTACTGAAAAAAGTTCATTGTAAAAAAAAAATATAATATAATGAAAAGGAGCCCTGAGACTCTTCATTTTCAGAAGCTGAGGAAATCTAGACTTGCCACATTTTCTAGACTTGCGTGGGCTTTCTTGGATATATTTGCTTCAGGGTCTGTACGTCAGACTAGCTTACAAATGTTAACAAATAAGATGTACTACTTAAAACATATTATTTATGGTACCAAGCACTTATTGAAAGCGGTTAAAATCAGCTATGAATTTATAGACATGAGCAACATTCCACCCATTTCAAATTTAATAGCAATGATTTCAATATATCAAATTTGCTTGGTTCCTATTCATAACATTTCAATACACATTCCAATCAGCATGAGTAATCTCATTATATAAAGATGTCATGGAATAGGTTCAAAGGACAGCTCCTGGAATTTATGGAATGAGCTCCTGAAAGCTCCTTTAGTATGTAGGAGCGCTCCTTGAAAAATGCTATTGTTCTCGCCTGGAATGCTATTGTTCTCCTTAGGAACGTTTTTGTCTCCTTAGGAATGCTATTGTCTGTCCGGAACTGATTACTTATATGCTACTTACACAGTAATGAATATGTCACGGTGCACAACGTACACCACTTGCAATCAGCTGAACGGGAACAACTACATATACGGTTCGGTTTTGGGTTGCGGAATATGGACTCGTCCGTCGTTTAGGGTACCGGGTACGTTTCTGTAGTTTGTCTTTGTTTAGGGTACATGTCTGTATACAGAAACGTACCTGGGGTACATATCTGTAGTACCTGTGCTCGACAACGACCCCTTCAGCCTTAATTAGCTTCCTAGTTCCTAATGAAGCTTGCAGCATGCTCCACTAATTGCCCACGTGACTACCTTGAATGATCATTCTCTTTCTTGTCGCACGACTGTGTGGACGTGCTGTATATTAGGGACATTATTTCACCCTAACATCATGGGGAAAACTGATAATCAGTCAAGGAAAAGGAAAGTTCGTGCTCAATGCAAGACGAATTATTCGTCCCTCGACCCTCACTCGTCTTGCAGTGACTGTATTGGACAATGTAACTGGAACAAACGATGTGGCAAGTGTAATTCACTAAACTATGAGGATTTTAAGGCCTACCTTCGTGTTTGCTCCCGGAGAATCGCAGATAGGGACAGGAAATCAACAGAATCTGATCCCACTCCAGCCAAGCGTATCAAGTTACAGCGACAGAAAATCGCACCTTCACGCAAGAGAGTGCGACGTCTGTGGTTCAAGAGGATTTTATGGACGTATCATCAGATTCTTCCTTATATGAGGACGGTCGGCACCTATTACGTACGCATCAATCTTCCTCCTTCCATTCTTCGTTGCCTGTCCCATCTACACTACCAGGGGACCTTAGATCGACACTATCACCATCCAGATCATCGGTACATATCTCAGTTTGTTTAGAGCCTGGCCAACCGCGTTCAACCAGCCAACTGTCTCCCCACAGTTCACTGAACCGGACGGAGCTTGCTACAACAGCGTCGCCGGGGGATGACAGCATGAATCAACAATACAGGTTTCGTCACCTAATCGCCGATCCAGATCGCCACATCATTCTAGATCACCTCAACGATCTAGGTCACCTTCAAGATCCAGATCACCATCACAAGCCTGATCTAGATCACCTCAACGATCAAAATCACCGGATCGATCCAGATCACAGTCACGATCCAGAGCACAACTACGATCCACATCACCTGATCAATCCAGATCACCTATTCGATCCAGATCACCGAATGGATCCAGATCACAACTTCGAATCAGATCACCGGACCGATCCAGATCACCAAATGGATCCAGATCACAACTTCGAATCAGATCACCCGGACCGATCTAGGTCACCTAACCAATCCAGATCACAACATCGAAGTAGATCACCAGACCGATCCAAATCACCGAACCGATCCAGATCACAACATCAACGTAGATCACCTAACCAATACAGATCACCAAATCAAGCCAGATCGCAACTGCAAACCAGATCACCTGTTCGATCCAGATCACCTTATAGATCCAGATCACGATCACAGTTTCCAGTTAGTGCATCGAATCGATCCAAATCACTTTACAAATCCAGATCATCTTACCAACCCAGGTCACCTATACGATCCCATTGACCAATTGGGATCACAGTACAGATCCACATTTCATGGCCGATCCTATTCAGATGGTCGAACCAGAGCTCCAGTCAGAACCAGATCACCAACTAGAACTACAGCGACCCTGACTAGTTCTTCATGTCATACCGGATCACCTAGCCATACTAGGGAATCCAGATCACCGGCTTACCAACCTACTTCGGTACTTACCACGTTGAGATCTCGATACAGTTCCTCTGACCCACGTTCGAGTGATGATTGCTCTGATACCACTAATAGGCCTACAGTCTCTTACGATGTTCCGTCTACACGCTCTGAGAATCCTTCTACTCACTCTATGATCATCGCTGAGTCCTACAGCGACTCCGGATCTAAATATGATGATAAGGGCCATAACCTCAGCCTGGAACCAAATACAGCCGTCTACTCCTGCCCATCCGGCTTCGGTAGCTCCGGGCTCTTCATCTGGTTCACCTCCTGAGATTGATCCAGTCCAAATAGCCATGCCTGCATCTCCGCTCACTCTGAGTTATCTACCCCTGGGGGTAGCTTTGCAGCAGTTGAGACACCTCAGGTACTCCTTTGGATTGTTGAGAAGCTCCAACTTCCCTTGAGTACCCCAGCACACGACCTGGATCACTCTTATACTCTTAGGAACCAGGATTGGTCTACCATCACCCTACCACCTCGACCTTGTATTCTGAAAGTACCCAGTACCCTAAATGATGGTTTCAAGAGCCTGAAACGAATTAAGGACGGATTCTCTGCTCACAGATATAATCCTTCTACCTCTCATGTCCACGGCCTAACAAAAATCTCTACGGCTTCAACATTTGATGGGGCGGTGGGGTAGCCTAATGGTTAAAGCGTTGGCTCGTCACACCGAAGACCCGGGTTCGAATCCCCACATGGGCACAATGTATGAAGCCCATTTCTGGTGTCCCCCGCCGTGATGTTGCTGGAATATTGCTAAAAGCGGCGTAAAACCAAACTCAGTCAGTCAGTCAGTCAACATTTGATGAGGATATTGGAACCCTGGGTGGCAAACGAGCTGCTTCGCCCTACCTTATTGAGGACCGAGAGTTTGCTCACATGGATTCAACCATGAGAAAGACGTTGCCATCTATTAGTTGCGTGATTGCAGCAGTCGACGCTGTTAACACTGCTCTGGAGCATACTTACTCTGATCAAGACGCTTACATCCGAGGATGCATGACTTTAGCTCTGGGCCAGTTCCAAATTATCCTGGATCACTTGTCTCATTTTTTGGGCTACACTCTTGCTGTTCGCCGACGTGGACCCCTTAACATCTCTTCATGGGAGGAGGGATTTAAAACAGAACTGTTTCGCCAGCCTTGGTTTACTGACTCCCTCTTCAATGGTAGCATCCAAGAAGTATCTAATAAAGTTGATAAAGAAACCCACTTTCAAGTCTCGATTGAACTGTTAAAGATACAGAAGTCACAGCTCCAGGACTCGTTTAAACAGCGTCGATCTGGCCCCGGTGGTTCCTCCCGTCGCCCCCATTTTACGCACCATCCTAAAGAAGGTAGACTTTCTCATCAGCCTAGATCTTCAAGATGCTTATCTTCACGTTCCGATACATCCAGAACACCAGGAGTACATTCGCTTCGTGTTCAACGGGAATCACTACCAATGGAAAGTCCTACCATTTGGATAAAGATTCAGCAATGCATTCCTCCAGGACTGTCTCAGGCAAGAACCTTACGACAGTGGCAGGAGCTACTGGGCCTTCTGACTTCAGCTCAAGCCTTAACGTACAGAGGCCAGCTCCAACTTCGTCCGATACAGCGATTTCTACGCCCGTACCTTCAGGCCGACAAACCCCAAGGAACTAATTTGCCTTCCAGATCCGCTTCGTCCAGTCCTTCAATGGTGGCTCGATGAACGGAATGTTTGCACCGGAGTCTCTATGATGCCCTTTGCACTGACTCATCACCTATTCGTCGATGCATCCCTCATGGGTTGGGGAGCTAACTTCCTCGACCACCAAGTGGCCGGGCTGTGGTCATGCGACGAACGGGTACTTCATATGAACGAGGTGGAATTCAAGGCGGTAATTCAAGCCATCTCACATTGGGCAACAGAGCTTCAATCAACCAGTCTGTTGATCCAATCAGACAATTCGACAGTGGTTTGGTATATAAATCATCTAGGGTCGAGAGGATCGGCGAATCTGCTACAATTGGCGATCAGAATCTTCCATCTCATCGACTCACTCAACATCGTAGCCAGAGCCAGAGACATTCCCGTGGTAAAAAATGTGATCCCCCATGCCTTGTCCAGATCCAACCGACCGTCCCCGACAGAGTGGAAGTTACTGCCCCAGATCTTTCAGTCGATGATCTACCCGTTATCACGTCCTCAAATAGATCTGTTCGCCACAAGGTTCAACAACCAACTTCCAAAGTTCATATCACAAATCCCAGACTCCTTGGCGTGGGACCTCGCCGCGTTGGCAATATCATGGGAGGGTCTCAATGCCTACGCGTTCCCCCCTCCAGCTCTGCTACCAAAAGTAATACAGAAACTATTGGCCATCAGCAACATACTACTGCTTTTGGTCGCATCCTTCTGGCCAGCAAGAAGATGGTTCGTCAACCTAAGAAGCCTGGCTGAGCTTCCCAACCGGGACAACCTACTTCTTCATCCTCACTCGGACTGCGCCATGGGTCACCTCAGACCCTCAATCTACACGTATGGCGCATCTTCAGAGGTCTCTCATAGCTAAGGGCTACTCTCGGTGAGTAGCCACAGCTTTCACTTCAGCGCATCGTACTTCGACCCGTTCCTTGTACAACAACAAGTGGAAGAAGTTTGAAGACTATTGCAAGCTTAGAGGAATTGCATCTTCCACTTCCACCTCGGCTCAGGTCATTGCAGATTTTCTCCAGCATCTCCGCACTACTAAGAAACTCAAGGGTACTACGTTAGCTACCTACTTAGCCGCCATCAACTCGGTTTTGGCTACCACCACAGGCATGAAGATTTCCACTGTTCCCGAGTTGTAGAGTCTACTACGCTTCTATAGACTCTCTGGCCAGTCCAGAAAGTTGAGACCTCCGGCCTGGGATCTGTCCGTCATCCTTCGGCATATAATTTCTTCAGATTATGAAGACAAGGACTTCGAACAAGTGACATCCAAGACATTCTGCCTGGTAGCTTTGGCTACCACTGCTCACATTGGCCTTCTGGATGCGTGCCACGATCCTGCGAGCCTACACCTTTACACGGTTGCCTCCTCCAGCCGCTTCCAATCCTCATGAGACTCGTGCACTAGCCTCGACGATGGCCCTCCATAGCAACTGCTCCTTGACCGCTATCATGGAAGGTTGCTTCTGGCGTTTTGATTCAGTCTTCTCTTCACATTACCTGGGAGACCTGTCTTTCACGGATGCCTAGGTGCTACACCAGTTCGGACCTCTTGTACTAGCTCAGCAGCTTACATGGGACCAACAACGCAGATGAGGGACGGTTCCGCATTCGCGTTACTACTTCCTTGTATATACTGAATAAAAGTTGAACTGGATCTCAACCTTTTGTACTCATTATATGGGTTTAAGAACTACTTCACTTGGCCTCCATACCAAGGCATCGAATACGGCCACCTAGCGTGGCCCTACGGACCTGAGACACAATCAGTATGACGAAAGCAGAGGTGTTCGACATTCACGCTTACTGACCTCTACTCCACGGAGCAGTTACGTCAGTGAAGTGTGACACTCCCGAATTCCAGTGGATTTCGTTGCGTTCTGCCTCCAAATTTGCCGGGCACATCCTTTGACTAAGCTTAGGCAAAGGAGTGAGGGTCATTTGATGCTGCCCAGAACTGAACGTTAAACCTTGGAGATGCCGAGTTGTGTTTCTCTTTCACCCGCCTCGGTCGGTGTCGGGGGGGTTCTTGAAGCAGGGGCTGTCCCTATTCTAGTCGCAAAACTTTAATTACGGGGGTATCTTGTGGCGAGGCGAGGCGAAGCGAACTTGCCGAGTTGCATCCCTTGTCTTGTACAAGGTTGCGGCCGAACACCGGCCCGCCGTCCAAGTCGTGAGATAGGATAAGTTTAAAAATTTGGAAATTTTAATATAAATTGTATATTTATATACTTATCCTATGTCACGTGATGGATGCCCGCCCGGCCTCCCCACTACTCAGATTACAATGTTGGCTCCAAGATGAGAATGATCATTCAAGGTAGTCACGTGGGCAATTAGTGGAGCATGCTGCAAGCTTTATTAGGAACTAGGAAGCTAATTAAGGAGAACAGCATGGAGTGCACGGGCGAATGGACAAGGAAACCTACGGAAAAAAGTTTACAGTCGTTCCACTAAAAGTCGAAGCAAGAGAGAGAGGTCCTAGTCGTGAGATAGGATAAGAAAATAAATATACAATTTATATTAAAATTTCCAATTCAATCTATTCATGACTCACGCGTTTGCTTAACCAGTGAAGCCATACATTTAGCGTATATATTACATTATAGGTAAGAGTAGATGTATTGTACAATTTAGTTTTGAAGGTGGTTAAATCACAGGTTATGTGTCATAAATGTAACTGTTATTAAATATATTTATATGAATAGTGGTAAAGTATGAATGCATATTCATGTAGGTTATATCCCTGGACAAGTAATGAATTCAACTGTATTCAACACAAACTCTGGATTCTAATCACGATTCCCATATGAGGAGTTTGTGTTTCCAATATCTCCAGTGCCTTAATAGATCAAGTACGGTTCTATGACGACTAAGCCAAACTTACAATCGAGGGTGTCATCTCAAATATATTTGTAGAATATTAGCAGTGAATTTCTTTTCACTACAAAAACAGGAATTTGCAAACGGACATTTACGGTAATTGGATAGGATTCAATCTAGAAATATGTGATACAATGAAAACAGTTTGAGTTCACTCTCTATATTCGCATGCTGCTCCAAGACATTACCGGTAGATGTCGGATAGTTTATACTTCGACTGTTCTGCAGGTTGATAAGTCCATTATCGTATGGGAAACACAAGTCTCGGCATAATAGCGTTGTATTTGAATTTTGAGATCGCCTTTCCTGAGTTATTCACCCATGTCAACTCTGACTGCTCTCATCTAGTCATTCTATCTGCAACATAAGGTATGGCTATTTCGTATTCATTGACATGCTCTTTAACGATTTCCGTCCAGGGGGTCGCAGTTTCACGACTCTTTTCACGTATATGGAAACTGGCGTTTGCGAGCGTCTGAGTTTGCGAGGTGTTTTCAGGATATGAATCAAGCTGGATGTGGGTTGAAACCGCATCTTCTCCCAACTGCTAGATTCTGAAACTGAGATATCTTGAACATAGATATAAATTCCTGATCGTTTTGCTCCTCCCCATCATCACCAACACCAGCATCCTCTGGAGCCGTGACAGATTCAGTGTCACTTTCAACTTAGGGCATGTCTATACGAGTAAGAATGTCTTTCATTTTCGACTTCAGAAAGTTTGATTTTATGTTTGATGGTGGATTGGTCTGTGGAAGGATTCATATCTCCCACACTGTCTTGAAATAAAGATGCCTGTTTAAGGGTTGCAAAGAAAACACACCTATGTCATACTCAGGTCATTTGTTCATAACAGCACAAAATGGTAGGTTTAGTTGACAGCTACCCTCTGATCCAACTTATTCTTCACATGAATATTACTGTTAGAAATAGAACTCTTGAAAGTATCTCGAATTATTATAAAATGGCCTTAGTCAGACTTAGGTTGTTTTGGCAGGAGCTTATTTGACTTTGGTCTTTTTGCTTGGTAATGATTACATAACTCTTCATAAGGAGGCATGAAAGTGAGTTTGCCTACGGTCTACTCCCAGTTGTGAGAACTCCCAGTTGTGAGAACTCCCAGTTGTGAGACTGTTGTGAGACTCCCAGTTGTAACACAGTGGAGTAGGTAATTAGCAAAGAAAACACACCTTACTCCCCTATCTGATAGAATGGATTAACCCCAGCTAATTAGGGATTAGCTATTTAACTGAATCTTGTGGAGGTAACTTAATGAAACTCTAAAAGATAAAGTAATTAACCTACTCAGGTAAATGGCTTTAAAAAAATAAACACTTTGTGTAGGTAACTGCGTGATCATTTGAAAGAGAAAGTAATTCACCTACTCAGATTTACGTGTTTGAAAAATCTAGCAATAACTGTTGTAACTATAATTAATCCAAATGTATTCATTAACCTTTGACTGCTCTTTCCGATCACCATTATGGCAGGCCTTCAACAAGTAGAATATATCACCAGTTCACGAGGCAGTGCTCTTGTGCTCTTTCAGGGTTACCTGTATCAGGGTAACTATATAACGGGGAGAGTATCCCTGCCTGTATTACAAGAACAAGCAGTGCCAGACTTGTACCTATTGGAGATGTACAAAAACAACGTGCAACGGCAAATGCACTAAAGTCGGCGACTTTGTTTGGAATGTGACCGATCATGACCAGCCTCTAGACGATGTCCACCGCCTCTGAAAATAGAGAAGGCAGAGAAGACCAAGCTGTGCCAACTCGACCTGGGAGGCGCCCCTCGATCGAAGAAACGCGTGTATAGGGAAATAGACAATCGCCAACATAGACTCAAAGATCAACTCGCCGATGGAACGAAAATATCACAAGCAGTATTTTGATGCAGTCGGCAAACTGCTGGAAATATGAAAAGTGTCAAGATCTCCAAATATGGACCCATGTACAAAAGTGTTTTATAATGACACGCAAACATCATAATAGTTCATCAAATGTGTTAATCATCAAAATGTGTAAATCATAAATCATAATGAAATATTTAATGAACTATTTCTTCTGTGTAAATAAAATGATAATCTTTTTCAGTATTTCAGTATCTATCTTGTTCTTTATTGAAAACAATAAATGCTTTTCAACGAACAATGTCTTCTGTGTTAATTAACTCATTAATGAACTATCCTGCGGGTACTCTTCAGCAACAGGGCTGTTCCCACTTTCATCGTAGGGATGGGGAAGCACCACCTGTGTGCACTGAACCATAAATTAATGTGTCTCACAACTGGGAGTTCTCACAAATGGGAGGACACCTTGCCTACACGGTTTTGGATGAGGAATGCTCGATTTATCCATATTCTGGTGTATTTGAGGTGAATTGTTATATGTAGATGACAAAAAGCAATCCCATTTCAACAAAACCCAACTACTTTTGATGTAAGAATAACATTCAAATGATAAAACTTTATAAACAGATCTCTGTGACTTTGTATGTAACTTCTTTTCATCATGATTTATGTGTATGGCTTTACCTTGATATAAGAGAACCCTAACCGGGGAATACTTCAGTGGGCAATATTTCAACTTGATATGATATGATGATTCAATATGATATTATATTTACTGAAGTTAAACAGTGAAAATGGATGTTCATGACTTAGGTCATTTTGCAAGAAACATTTATTTATCAATGTTAACAATTTACACTGTAGGTTTGATAGACAACATAGTAAGAACCACCAAAGCTTTATATATACATATGAAAACCGGTGTGACAACATTTCTTTTATTATTTCAGCTCCCAAATGCCTGTAAAGGTTTTGGTTCAGATTTCTAGTACCTCTACCCTTTTGAGGTTGTTAGGGATGTGGCCTGTGTCTGCAAACACTGGAAACTGATACTGAAAGCAAATCCCGATGGTCGAGACAAATCTGGTTGGATCTGCAGTTATGTGGTTGTCGCAAAAAGTTGAACCATCACATTGACCTGACTGAATAACTACCCCTGTGTCTGAAAGTTGAAATACTTCTTTTAAACACTGTACATCTAGCATCATTGCACAGTGTCAGTTTGCTGAACAGTTTGAGGAAGTTAACTATCTCTGGATGAATCAAAGAAGAGGATCAACTCAAGATTGTAAAGTCCATGCCAAAGCTACGGTGTTTGGAAATGTCCAGTTCTGTACCAGTTTCTCCATCAACAGCATGTCAAATATTGGTTCACAATCCATATTTGGCTTTTTTGTTGTCAACCCAAATAGTGAAATTAATCGATGGTCATAATTGGTTATCGGTTATGTTGGAGAAGTTTGCTTTGGACATAGTATACTACAGTCGTTATCCCCCTTGACACACCGCAGGTGGTGTTACTCCATCGTAACCAACACGATCCACTCTAAGGATTCACAACCTTCGGATTCTGTTGAAGTGCTGAATGCTGAAAACAAACATGAAAATGAAACATTTCTGAAGAAACGAAAAACTTTTAATCCAGAGGAATGGAAAGAAATAAAAGAAAGAAAAGCAGAGTTTGTGGTATGGAATAGATCAACTACGGAGGAAAGGTTGTGAAAGGAAAAATGTTAATCCCTGTGAAATGTAGAAAGACATGTTTTGAAAATATGAAAGATGATGCTCAATCAATTTTTGAAACTTTTTAAGCCATTGACAACAAAAGGGATCAAGACCTTTACCCTAAAAAACAACACAGAAGTAGAAGTACTTCACAAGATAAGCAATTCAGAAACCGATCTCACCCTTTCAAATACCATGTAAAACTGGCAAATGGTAAAAGATTTGAGGTTTGCTGTGGTTCTGTAATCTCCATGTACATTCAATAGATTGATCTCAAATACGACACTTACTGGACACTGAGAATCCACTGTCACCTGATCCAGATAAGCGTGGACAACACAATCCCAAAAACAAAACACCAAAGAAGTGAATAAAACAATTCGTAAGCACATTGCAGCTTTGCTCTTCTTAAATGTCATTAATCGCCTAAGGACAATCCTAAAAACGATATCTGCCAATCAGCTTGAACATTAGGAGAATGTTGAGACTATACGTCAAAGAAAATGAACCAGAAGAATGAAAGCACATGCAAAACGGCGAGCAGTACAAAAAGGGCAAGTTAAAGACAATACAGGAATGTTTTCAGTCAGTCTTCTCTTTCATTTGGATACCCAAGAACTGATACATATGGAAACTGTGAAGCAAAACGGAAAGGGAAGAAAATGAACAAGAAAAGTCAAAACTTGGGGAGGAAAAAGCTGCCTATATAACACTGGCTGACCAGTCGTACGGCGAAATGAAAACTGATGGTCTAAAGGCTAAACTCTCATGGAAGAATCTTCAAAGAGTCCCAACCAGTGATACCGAACTGCTGCTCAAAATCAGCAGTAGATGTGTATTCATTTGACTGCCAACAAAACATAATGATTCCCAACTTGAGTCATACAGGAATGTACTATAGTAGACAACTGAACATGTTCAACTTTGGCATCCATGACAATGTGGATGGTGATCGTATCATGTGCATTAATCCAGAAACAGTTGCAAAACATGCTGGATCAGAAGTGGCATCCTGCTTGAGAAAAGTCTTAAATGACCGAAGAACTGGTGCTAAACATATCATATTCTTCTTCAGTTGTGTTGTGTGGGTTTTTTGCAAGACTTGATTCACAATGACTACTTTAAAAGTGTTGACCATAAGATCCTCTTGCAAAAGCTATTAAATGTCCTGCATTCATTTTGTATAAACTGGGGACTTCAATTAAATTTGGTCAATACAAATATAGTCGTATTCCGAAACAGGGGAATCGTTGCCAGAAATGAACAGGTAATGCAAAATTGAAACTTGTATCGTATTATAAATATTTAAGCATCATGTTCTCATCCAGGCTGATTTGGTAAACAGCGTGTAGTACTCTTGCATTGAAGGCTTCTAACGCCTTTTCCCTGTATACAGACTGTTTTATAACAACAAGTTCTTGTACCTTTCAACAGCATGCAATATTTCTGATGGTAAACTTGCACTTATTCTGTTGTATGCTTCGGAAATACGGGGGCCATAAATAGTATGACTGTATTGAAAAGGTGCAAGCATCCTGTTTCAAACGTTTCCTGTGTGTTGGGAAATTCCCATTGAATAAGGCAATATAAGGCGAAATTGGTCGTACCAATATGTTTGTTTTAAGTAGACACAGAGCTGTTAAATATTGGATTAAATTGGTCAGAAAACCTATCTGGGTGTAAACAGATATCCACATCAATGTTATGAAATGACAAAGGTAAAATGAAGTGGGTTTCAGGTATCCGTCTTTTACTGTTTGCCTGTGGGCATTCACAAGAATTTATATACCAAAATGTTGGAGATGAAAATATGTTCCTGTATGTGTTTAAGCAAAGATTAGTGGATATTTAAGCCCAAAATTGGCAAGTTAATGTACAAGCTTCACATTGTTTGAGTAATTATAGTCTTCTAAAATTAACACTTTACCCTGAAGCATATATAACATACTTATTATGATATGACGTAATGGAGATATTTTGGTAAATTCCGAGTTTCTCTACATATTTTGAATGTGGATGCAACCAGAAGACACAAGACAGCACACTTTATGTAACCATTGTAACAGCGGACAAGTTCAGGATGAATTGCATATTGTACTACAATGTCAAGAATATAATGATTTGAGAACATAAAATTTCTTGATGGCAAATATGTATGTAATTCCTAAATGATTAATTTGTTAACTTCATCAATAATGTGACAAAAACAATAATGTAACAATTGTAACACGGGCCAGTTGGACAATATTACTGAATAAAACCTGTCTGTCTGTCTTGAGAGGACACGCCCGCATTGCAAACGATCGTGAGTTTGATTTGACTTAACAACGAGCTAAATCTGAAAGCATTATCATTCCAAGTGACTTGACCAATGTTATCGAATCAGCCAGACAATTTCCTTGCTCATTTGTCACAACCGACATGAAGCAAAATGATTTTATGGATTTTCGCTACCTCACGAGGGAGATGACATGGAAGATGAGAATGATGCTGAACAGTATTGTGACGATAGTGACTAGTTGTTCACGTCATTCGAAACAAATCAAGATGAAGTTAGTTTGTGTAGTCTATATGATGTACAATAGGAAATCTGATTAAATAGCTGATGTCAATTAAGGTGACTGAAAGTGCTTTTGATGATATTGTCTTCATACATTTCTAAAGGAAGTGACTTGATGCTGTGTTAAGGTTATAGTAAGAAGTGCTCAAGTACAACTAATCTTTCTTTTGTTGTGGTTTGATGTTCTCTTTTAAAATGATTAGCTTAATGTTCATGTTCGCCAGTTCATAGTTGATATCTCTACTATCAAAGAAAGAAAACAATTATGGTTGTTAAGGGTTGAACTAATCTGTCGTTTTGACCTTCAAAAGTGTTCAAAGTCTTACATTCAGTAATAAAAATCTTTACTAAATTTCTTAGTATACCAGTGGCCTAGTTGTAGTCTTTAAGTTTCACTTACAAAACTGTTCTAATGTTAAGAAGCTAATATGTGTTCGTAGATTGAATGGATTTCTCTTTTCTTTTGAATGCTATCAATTACAACTTTCACTTTGTATTAAATTTGTTGTGAATATACCAGTTAACTTTACTTTCAACTAATGGAACTTTATATTAACCTCAAATGAACATTTTGCAGACCAAGGTAACATGTGTTCAATTACACCTTTGTACTATTTTTTTGTTAATAGACGTTTCGATTTACCTTAAATGGAAGTGTTGTTTACTTCAAATGACATTTTTATCTACATAATATGGACATATTTTCTTTCCGTCAATTGTTTCACTTGAAGTTCATGTTGCAGTAATTTTGAATAAATGTGAACAAAGCTGTTCTTAAGAGTTTTGTTTTTTGTGTGAGTTGAGCATTATGATTCAACCACAATAAATGCCTTTAGAACTTCATGAAATTTGAGGTGGTAAAAGTAGTAAACCCTCTTTTTGGCAATGAATGTTATAATCACTAGATATATTTCAAGCCAAATTTTGACAAAACAGGTGGCATTTTTGAAGTATTATAGATCAAACGTAACCTTGGCTCTTTTGGCACGAAATTTCGCTGACTAAGGTCATTTTTCTTTGTAGTTTTGATGTCTGCTTCTGGGGATTCTGCTTTGTACCGCACATACAAAATAATCTTTTTCTTCATTTTCGGTTACATTTTTGGGAAACTCTGATGGTCTTGTACGTAATTGATTTTGCTTTAAGGTTGGCTAAGGTTTAATAATGGATTGTGTAGAAAAACTGCAATAGATTTCAAAACCCGATTTTTTCGTTCTCCTGAAAAGTTTGAAATTGTGACTAAGGTTGTTTTGCTTTGCAACACTTCGTATGTGATTAGAGGGTCTGAAGCTTTCTTTTATACCCTTTACTCTGTTGACGCTTCAACACCTCTGGCAAGGTTTTCTCGACTTTGACTTGCTCTTTCTAAACTCATCGGAGATTTCTCAAGGCCCAACTATATCCTCTAGAGCTCTCTTCGTGTTGAAAGAGGGCGTCTTATCCGTCAGGTGGCAAGAATGAAATTGTCCTTCCCCTCACCCTACCGTGGAATTTTATTCTTGCACTTTCCTGTGACATGTACAGGAGGGACTCTGGAAAGGCACTTTCTTCTTCACGGCACACTGTCGGTATGTGCTACAAAACGGTGATACATGTATTTGAATCTAGTCTTACAGTAAACACAGGTAAATAAACCCTGGGCATCTTCACCATTGGCATCCATGGGTAGTAGGCCACGGCATGTGTCACAGAGGTAAGACATCTTGTCCTGAACTGTGGAGAAGCTCTCAATATCTGACGTATAAAATGAGGTATCTCTGCTGCAAGATACTTACTCTCAATTACAGAAAAGCTGATTCATACCTATGGGTAAGAGGATGTGATTTCACTTTTTGAATAGAAAGTTCTCTTTATTCAACAAATTAGGCCGCACGCTCTGGCGAGCGCAGGGTTTTTGAAATCCGTGTGCATTCAGCTTTAAAAACATGACTACCTCGTCATTGAGCTCATCATTTAAACTGTGCTTTGTTTTCGTTTCAATAATCAGTCAATAACTAATTCTTAAAACATGTTCACAAAGCAATCAGCTTTCAAAGTACATACACATCACATGTAGATTCGTTACATAATAACGTAATACAATACTCTACACATCCCTCCAGTGGTCGTGCATACAGTCACAAAACAGTATGGTGCTCACAACTTAATGTAATAATGTAATTAATGTTAGTTAGGGTACCTGACACACTCTATACAATCTATAATAGTCACAAAACAGCGTAGTGTTAATCAGTATTAAATAAACATTCCTAAACAGAAAGACAGAAATATCTCAAAGGATGCCACGTTCCACATACACCTGATAATGGGGCCAATGGTATAAAGACATGTATAATGGATTAAAGTTAACAATGGAAGGCAATGGTAAAGATTTGTCAGAGTAGAAGATAGTAGAGTTATATACATGAATGGAGTTACTAGACAGTCATCGACTGATTTGTGACTGTCGTCCGTATTATATACCAAATCCATTTACTGATAAAACTTACAATAACCTTCTTATTGTGGTATTGAGATTATATCATTTAGTTTGACCAAAGCATTGATGGCCAGATGTGAGTGTGCCACCAAGGTGTATGTGGCACGCACGTGTTTTGGCCGCGAGATAGAAACATACAATACAGATACTGCGGCGTCGTTCTATTAACCTTATTGATACTGGTCCTGGATGCTCGTTATCAACGTGACCCCTTTCAGGTGAAAGATAGTGGAACGTAGTACATAGTCTGTGATATTTCCTTTTGTCAGTAACATATACAGTCATAAAATATTTATTTTGTTAAACTTTGCCAGCTTCCTCCATGTTAATAGTAGTAACCTAGAAGAAACTGACAAAGTTTAACAAATATTTTATGACATATACCGTTTATAAGGAAATGATTAAAGACATATTAATACATTCATAGATATGGTTTATGCTTTATTCATATGTTACAATCCGTTACACATAATACTAGCTTCTTTAAATATATGCAGCATCAACCTAAAATAACGGTAAATACATTGTAAATATAAAGTTACTTATATTTCAATTATATTTGTTTTGACATGTAAAGGGTAGATAACATCGATAACTGTTTATGGCACAACACAAATACAACTCACTCACTCATCCATCTTGTAACAACATTGACTGATTCTTCCCAACATTACCTCCATTACAGTGTCAGCAATATAATTTGTAGGAGTCAGAGGTTAACCTTTGTGGTTTGAAATGAACATACAACATCGAGATGAACATTCATGGATATATCCCTGGGTAATTTTTGGTGTTTCGTGTCCACAACCACATGATCACCACATAACCCGTTATTCATACGTGAACACAATGCCCGTTCCTTCAAATCGGCGCTCAATGACTTCATCATATTTTTTGTTCTGGGCAACTGTTATCCAGTTCTTCCAATCCCCAACTTCACCTGAAACAGCACAAAATATCTTATGTTCAAAGGTGAGTGATAAATTCAAGCCCCGGACAAGCCCCGTAAGTACGACATTCATTTTTGTAAGAGTCACAAAGCCCCCTCTTAGGCCCCTATTCCACACAGACCACGAATCCCACGAATCGCCACGAATTGATAAATTTGAGGATTCGTGAGAATTCGTGCTGATTCGTGGAATTGTACAACTTTTCTGCGTCCATTCGTGACGCTCTACGATTCATTTACGATACAGGTACGATACAGGTACGAATATTCGTGGGATTCGGCTGGAATCGCACGAATATTGTCAAGAATTCACTACGATTTACAAGAATCTATTACGAATACTGCCCGAATATTAGGAATCAGTTACGAATCAGTTAAGATTAGGCCGAATGCACGTACGAATAAATGAATTCGTGACTACTCTGGACAATTCGTGGAGATAGGTATAAAAGGGTCGTCAACCTTGTTTGGGTATCAGTTCCAAAATGGATGTTCAACGTAGAGCAGCTGTCGTATTGACCCTGGAACTGGAGTATCAACACCAGCTGCTCACTATCAGAAGACTGTTTCGAATGAGGAGGAGAAGAGCACCCAGGTGGTGGGTTAGACCGTGGCTGACACCAGATAGAAGACTAGAATATAGTCACTACAACAAACTGACGCAAGAGCTGAGGATGGAAGATGAGAATGCATTTGCCAACTATGTGAGAATGCCACCCCACATGTTTGATGAGCTCCTCAACAGGATTAGCCCAGTCATCCAGAGGAGGGGGACACCCACAGGAGACCAGCCCTAGATGCCGGAATGAAGCTAAGCCATGACTCTCAGACACCTGGCTACAGAAGACCGGTATCACACCATCCAGTATGACTTCCGGTGTGGCTACAGCACAGTGGTATGGATTGTGCAGGAAATCTGTCAGGCCATCATACAGGAGCTGAAGGATGAAATCATGCCACTGCCAAGGACCAAGGAGGACTGTAAAGACATTGCCCAGCAGTTCCAATATCGGTGGAATGTTCCTCATGCCCTGGGGGCCTTGGATGGCAAGCACATAGCCATCAGGAAACCACACAACTCAGGCAGTGTGTTCTTCAACTACAAAGGTTTTTTCTCCGTGGTGCTGTTGGCCCTGGTGGATGCGGACTATAAATTCATCTGGATAGACACTGGTGGAGAAGGTCATCAATCCGATGCACAGCTGTTGGGGTTCAGAACTGAAAGAGTGCATTGGTGACAACACCATAAACTTCCCTGACAGCGACCCCTGCCCAATGATGACAGAGACACACCCTACTACATCCCGGGGATGATGCTTTTCCTCTGAGGACCTTTCTGATGAAACCCTATGGCAGGAGGGGTCTGGACAATGACATGCTGGTGGCCAACTACAGATTATCCAGGGGCAGACGTGTGGTAGAGAATGGTTTCGGAATACTGGCCAACAGATGGAGATGCTTCCTGGGCACCCTGGAACAAGGACCTGATGTGGTGCGGCTACTGGTGGAGACAGGAGTCATCCTCCACAACTTACTTAGGATCAGATTCCCTGCTATTGGCAATGCAGATGTGGACCGGGAGGATGAGGACCACAACACATATCCCTGGTGCCTGGAGGGCAGACCAACAGGTGGAGGAGATACCCCAGTTCCAGGCACCCAACAGAGACAATCGTGAGGGGGCAAAGTGATGAGAGACTATCTTAAGGCCTACTTTAACAGTGAAGCAGGTTCAGTTCCGTGGCAAGAAAGACAGGCAGGAGTGAATGTTAACTGAATGATAAATGTTGATATTTCATGCTAAAATTATGTTAATAGTGTTTATTAATGCTCATTAGCGCTGATAAAATGTTTATGAAAAACAAGAGACCCAAGAGGGCTTGTATTGCTCTACTGACTACTAGCACAACAGCTCCCTCCTTCACTATATTACAATTTCTGCTTTTATGTCATGAATGTTTTGTTTTTGCAATGTTCACATTGCCCCAAATCCATCTGTCAATATCTCTGCTCGGACCACGCAAACAAAACAAACTTTATTCTTTTAATATCTTTTCAAGTTTTATTGGTATTATATAAAACTGAAAGATAGAAATGCTTATCTAAGTACATTCATATCATAATCATATCATATCAAACAAAACATAAACTATCCGAGAGGAATTTTTAGACATAAACATATATCACTAAGAGCACCCAGCTAAAAGCACACAGTCTAAGATGTACACAGCTAAACACACAGTCTATGGAGTGGAGAGTGTGGACCTGTCAAGCTGAGCGGTTGCCGTCGAGGTCTGTGTGACCCGAGTGGCAACTGCTGTGGGGCTGATGTCTATCAGTATCTCAGACAGGTTGAATGACGCTTCCTGCTGATGCCCGAGGCACTGGAGGACGACCGGGGCTGCTGGCTCTGGGCAGGAGGCACCAGGTTGGTGTAGGTAGCTGTCTGTGATGACCTTTTGACGGGGCAGTTCCTGTTGGCTTGGGAGACTAGCTGTATCCTGGGAACTGCCTGTCGACCCAGGTTGGCTCCTGTGAGTGTCACACCGACCAAGCTGGGGCCACCGGTCTGGACTGCCACTGCAAGGGGCTCGCTGCCACTGCTGGTACAGTTGAGGAGGTGCAGGTGCTGATCTTCCTGCTTCCAGATCTGCCTGCTTCTCAGCGTTGAACAGAAGGTCAAACATGGCCTTCTGTACGTCACGGTAGATTGACTGGGGCAGGTTCTGGAAAGCATGCCGGAGGTACTCCGTGAACTTTAACCTCTCTGGATGGGGACCTCAGGCACAGAAGGCGCTTGCAGGACCTGTAACAGCTTCTCCTGACGGTCCTTGCAGGTGTGCAGCTCCTGGTCTAAGGTTTAGGCCCCATTATTTTGCCTCTGGATCCGCTGGTGCTGGACACGGTCACACACTCGTTCTCCAGGAAGTGGTGGTGGACGGTGTGGTGGTCACTGGATACTGTGGCTCCTCTTCCTGGAACTCATCACACTGGCTGGTGGTGGCGCCTCTCCGGAAGCTCTGGACTATGCGTTGGGTGACATGTCCGATGTGGGGCATCAGGAACTGGAATCTGGTCCATATCCACTGTTTGCGGTCTGTCATCTCAAAAGATGCCTGACCACTCTTCTTCCTCTTGAGTTTCCCTATCTGGGTACGGATGCTCTCAAAAATGTAGTCAATGCCTTCATCTCCTGGGCCAGATCTTCCCACGCCTTATTCATTTTAGAGACACAGAGGTGGTCTAACCGCCTCTTGTTGTAGATGAAGACATTCCTCTCAAGGAAGAGGGCCACATCCTCTTGTTCGTCCCTCTGTGAGGTTGGACAAGAACCTGACTTTCTTACTCTTATACTGGGAAGAAGCTGCTAGTTCATCATCATCACCAACATCACCAGCCACTGACTCAGCACCCACTGACTAAGCTGCTGAATCTGCCACATTGTTTTCCACTTCTGAGCTGCTTCATCTTCCAGTGGAGGGGTAGCTACTCTTGTGGCGGTTGGGGTGAGGTGCTGCCTTCTCTCCTCTTCCCTGGCTCTCTTGCTTCTCTTCCTCTCCCCCTTGCCCTTATTACTTGCAGCTTTTCTTGGCATCTTGCTAATACGTGGATACGCGGCACAATCGTCAGCAGCTAATGACCGGAAGTGAATGTTAAACTCCTTATATACCCAATTTACTGTCGTAGCTTATTCGTAGGTAGTTCTTACTTGCTTCGTAACTGCTTCGGCGTGAATTTGTGGGATTCCTGACAGATTCGTAGCCGATAGTTGTCAAACCAATGAACTGCCGAATACACGAATGAGTTAAGAATACCTAAGAATTGATTACGATTTGGTTACGATGCCTAAGAATGCACTACGAATCTGTTACGAATTAACTACGATTATTTTTAATCGAAGTTCGTGGCCAAAATTTTGAACAGTTCAAAAACTTTGTACGAATTCCCGATTACTCAAGGACTGCAAGAACTGACTACGACTATATATACGAATTAGTTAAGAACTTCACGAACTGATTACGATTCAACTACGAATACTCAAATTTGTCAATTCGAGGCAATTCGTGGGATTCGTGAAGTCTGTGTGGAATAGGGGCATTAGGTAACCATCAGATCGAGTTTGTTTTGGGCTTTTTTTCGTTTTTCTTTTTAATTTTTTTGTTTTGTTTTTTTGGGGGGTGGGGTTGGGGGTGTTATATTTTTTGGTAAACCATAGTGAAAATCGGTTTGAGGACTATCCACTGTCATCAGTTAATGTATGAAGGACTCGTAGGAAACAATGACAAAGAGGGCCAATCTTACCTTTTCTATACAGTCCTTGGTGACCTTTCTTCCAGACGTCGGACAGTTTTCTGGCGTGCTCCTTGATGTGAGTGTCTGCTGCCCTCATCTTCTTAAGGCTGCACGCTTCTGCTATTTGCTCACATAGTTCATCACTGACAGACACTCCAATGAAGTCGGCAACCATTCTGATGTTTTTAACAGGATCCTAAAATCAACCAAACAAGCGTTGTCATCCAGAACAAATGTTGTAAAGAGTACTTGTCCTTGAACAATTAGCAGTACTATTGCCGTTGGAAACATAGATTTATGGATAGTCCAGTATACTAAAGGTAAAGGAATGTGTAAATAACAAATAAGTCCCAGTAAAGTTAACTAAAGGTATAGAACGAGAACTAATGACGTACCTTCTAAATATAACCAGATTGTTAAACGGCAAATGCAAGCTAACAACACACTCTCCACTTTTCTCAAACCCTGTGACAGCAGCACGTCAAAACTGGCAGACAGACGAAAATATGTACTCATGTTATTTTACATGATCAAGAAATTGATGATCGATGTTGATGCCCTGGATACGGTGTTATAGGCAATATCACACGCATCATATCAATGGGCAACTCACAACAGATGACATGCACAGGACGCAGTTATATGTGAATATCGAGTGTATTTAGATGTCATCCGTTACTGTGATCTATCACCGTTGTTTACATTCAGATCTTCAAACCGTGTACCTAACAAACCATTTTGACCATCGACATAAGGCATCTTGGTCAACTACAAACCTTTTTCAAGTTTTCATAAAACAGTGTCAACATTGGCAAGTCCGGGTTGTCCTGTTTCACTTGCAGCCAATCCTTCACGTAGTCGACATAATCCCCACCACAGCTCACTGAAATTTTGGAAGGAATATACATTTATATGCATATAAAGATAATGGCACAGATGATGCAGCGATGTAGCGCAATATTTAAAGCCAACATTCAGGTCGGAGAAATAAGTTCACATGACATCAGCATCTGAAAGCGTGTAAATACCCATTCAGACACAACGTATCTGATCACAGCATCTCAACTCATATGTACACAGTAGAACTTCAGAGCATTGTTTTCAACATATTTTATTCACAGAGAAAGAGATTAGGAACAAGTTCTCCAACTTAGAATACCTTCTCCTTGGTATGTACATAGATAATGTAGATTCCCGCAATTAAAGATGACAGATAGTAGACAAGAAAGTAGAATAAGTAAAAAGAGATAAGATCTTATACAGAATTATATCAATATGCTATACAAATCGCTTTGTCTCACTAATGAACGATTGCACTAACTTGAATACATTTGTATTTCCCCATTATGATATGTCCGCACGTCCTTCTAACAAAAGTTTAAGGTCAACTGAAATATCTGCTGATGAACAAATGCGCTTAACAGATAACACAAAGTTAACTCTCTGTTGTTTATACAATGGACGTTCAAACAGATAATGATACGAGTCCTCAATGAAATCACAACATATATACAAATGGGATCAGTTTTCAATCCAACTCTGTACAAATCAAAGTTCAAACAACTAACAGAATAACGCATCTTAGTATGAATAATATCTAATTTTCTTTTACCACACGAATAATGCTGAGGTGCTTATGCATGGTTATCAGTTATACATGATTTAAAAGTTGAAACACTTTTTGAATTACGAACGGTGGTTGGCAAATTGTTTCAAGAGCATATTGTAGATGGAAAGAAGGATTCTTTTGAATGTTTAAGTCTTGGAATAGGAATCGATATATTTAGAGAACTGCGTAGATTATACTTTGATTTAGAACCAACATTCAAGGGAAGCAGTTCTTTTAGATATGGAGGAGCCATTTCATTTTGAATTTTATTTATTAAACATAGTTTTCGTTTTCTACGACGAACTTGTCATGTTTCCCATCCAGTTTCAAAATACAGAAATTCACATGATGTATATTTTGGTAAACCAGTAACTATTCTCGCTGCTTGTAATTGAATCTGTTCTAGTTTGTTTATTTGTTCAAGAGTACACCCGTCCCAGACTTCACATGCGTATTCAAGATGCGGCCGAATGGACATGGTATAGATCTATAGAGTACCCCTACACAATACACATCTTAATAGTCGCATGGAGGTAACCATTTTAAAACTTTTTGTATCATATTTTAAATATGGCCAGCCCAATTTTCCATTGTGGGTAAGGTTAACTCCAAGATGTTTATGATTATCAACAAATTTAATATCAACACCATCAAAGTAAAGATGTTGTATATTGATACCAATTTTCATCGAGAATAGGAAAGCTTCCGTCTTTTCTTGGTTGTACTTATTTAGCCATCTTTTACCCCAAATATTTTACTTACATAAATTAGCATTTAGATTCATTTCAATAATCCTGCTATCTGGTGAAGAGTAACCCAAAGACGAGTCATCAGCAAATAGACGCGTTAAGCAATCTAATTCATCTGCTATATCATTTATGTATACAATGAATAAAAAAAAGGGCCAAGCACTGACCCCTGTGGGTCACCAGCGCTTAGAGTCCTCAGCTTGGAAACTGACCCACTGACAAATACACTCTGACTGCGATTACTTATGGAACTAGCTAACCATGCCAACAGCTGTCCGCTTACACCATAGTTTTCAAGTTTCAACCGTAATACTCTGTGCCGGACACGATCAAACACTTTTGATATATCGCACAATACCATACAAATTTGTTTCTTTTTTATCCAATGATTCACAACCCGATGGTATATTTCAATTACTGATGTACAGCGGACTGTCCCGGTTGAAAACCAGACTGATATTTATACATGCTTGTTAGCATGAAAATAATTATACAGGTGTTTGAAGACAACTCTTTCAAAATACTTTACCATCACAACTTATAAGGGATGGAAGCTAAAGTTGGATCGCTTTTTTTGAAGGGAGGCGTGACATTGGCAACGTTCCACTCAGAAGGGTACACGCATGTTTGCAAAGACATATAAAACGTTACTTATTGAGTGTACAACGTGTTTCAACAGTTGATGACTTAATCTGTCACGACCGGACGCCTTTTCACATGTACACATCTGATGACATCTTCAATTTCAAATTTGGATATAGATAGGGTGTCAAAATTGCGCCTGTTCGTTTATTGAAAATGCTGGACATGCATTGTTTTCATCCATTGTTGAAATAGATTGGAAATACTCATTCAGTCTTTCAGCTTTTTCACAGTAAGAGAAACAAGATGGACTTTCATGATCATCATTAGATGTAAAAGGGGTATGCAGGTATTCGCGCCAGACTGTGTTATGAGATAATGAAGTAGCTTCCAATATGAACTTTGCTTTCAGCATATGAATCTAGGAGAAAATTGTCTTAATTAGCAAAAAGTTTTCCTTCGCATAATATTTCATGTTATTGACTTTTGACGTTGCTTTTGAATTTTGTAATATCAGTGTTATTGGAGACCTCCAACTCACGGACAGGTACCAAACCTAATTATATTACCTTTGATGAATGCACAGATACGGAGTTTGTTCCGTTACCTGAAGATTACGTCACCGATGATATAAACTCAGAAACAGCGTTTTAATAACATCGGGGTACTTTCTCAAGTGGTAATAGAGACAAATGTGTAAATGAATACTATGTAAAATGCATCAATTAAGAATAGTAAATGGAAGGGTTGGTCAAGATAGAGTTATTGGTAAATTCACATTATGTAATACAAATGGCCAGAGTATTATTGACTATATCTTAGTACCTCTAGGGATGTACTAATCACGTCCTTTTCATTTGGTAATCCTACAGAATTTTCTTATCATAATCCTCTTCAAGCAGTTGTTAGTTTAAAATGTGACTTATTGTCAAATGTTTCTGCATACGCTAAACCTACTGACAGGTGGAAAGAATCGAGACCACCTGAATTTATGTCAGTATTGAAAAGTATTTATTCGGACGACGAAGAAGGTCGGTGGAAGAATTGGACTCGGATATTACAGCTGATGAAATCTCTGTTCACATAAAATTGCTTAAAGATTCTAAGGCTGCGGGGCATGATGGTAATATAAATGAGATTCTCAAAGCTGGGTGTTGTAAACTATTGGATACATTTGTCTTATTGTTTAATAAGATTATTCATACAGGTATTTTCCCTACCCTCTGGACCCTTGGTGTTATGGTACCGATTCATCTAAAAGGTAGTATCTCCGTAGCTGATAACTATAGAGGTATCACTCTGCTCTCTTGTCTCGGAAAAGTTTTCACTAGTATTTTAAACAGTAGACTCAAGACATGGTGTGATGTTTATGGGATAATAATAAAGGAGCGGGTTGGTTTTAGTGAGAAATACAGCAGTACATATTGTATATTCCTAAGATATATAATCTTATCAATATATCACTTAATAATGGCACAAAATTTTATTGCGCCTTCATCGACTTCGTAAAGCTTTTGACCTCACAAATAAATTATACAGTTTTGGTGTAAGCACTAGATTTTTTAAACTTGTCCGCATGAAGGAAGCAAATGTACTGTAAGTCCCCATGGTCCCTAGTAGGTGATTTTCAGCTGTTGGCAATCTATATTTTATGTTGTAGTCATCTATAGTTAAAAACAGTTTTAAATAACTAGTTTTAATTTCGTCTCTGTGATAATCTAGTTGACTGTCCTTCGTAGACAGGTCTATTTTACTATTACTTACTATGTATACTAATCAATTGTTACGATATGAAATATTGCCGATGTGACGTTAAATAATAACAAACTATTTACAACAATGTTAAGTCTTGTGTTAAAGCAGTGAATGATTATTATTCCTTCTTCAGTTATGATTTCGGAGTTAGACAAATTCGCGGAGCAGACCCTGGGAGTGTTTATACCTCCAGCCCGACAGCAAAAGTCAGAAACAAAACCCAAACCACCTTCAGTCAGACAGCATCGATTAAGCCCAACTTTCACAGCAGCAGGTCACAGAGTTTATACCATGCAGCATGTTGGAACATAGAAACACGCATTCAGGAACAAGTACGTCAGAGGATATAAGCTCATTTTTCAGGAAGCAGCACATCAGTGCATGTAAACCCACATTCAGGCAGAATACGTCAGGATCTTAGTAAACCTAGGCTCAATATTATTCGTTACATTGCTATACTGAATCTAACAAACCCTGGTAGAAGGTCGCATCAGGTAACCTTTGAGCGACCTATGACCGTCCTGTTAAACACGAGACGGCAGAACGGATTTAACCAATCAGACAACAGCTACTATTTAGGGTTCGGCGGGACTTACAAACTGTTTTTTGGATTTTATCTTTCGCGGTCGCTGACACTGATCTCTCAAGAAACGAAAATCCGCATAAAGCACAGATAATAGATCTGGAGTTTATACGCTTTTGGTTTGCTGATGATATGTTTACTATTAGTTTATATTTCCGCAAGATGGCATCGCTATTTTCTGCGACTGTTTACTCACTGTTATGAATAATGGCGTCATCCGTGTGTATCACTCGGAAGCGATCGTGCGGATAATAGCGTTCGGAATCGTTTGAGTTCAAACGTTTTCGAGGTAAAAGTCCAAATGGTACGAGCGAATGTTAACATTCGCGATTTGGTAAGCAGTGTTCTGATTTTGTCAACTGAAAATGTTAGCTGCAGCGACCTTCTGCTTCTCTTGTCTGATTGGTTAAATCCGTTCGGCCGTCTCGCGTTTGGTTGAACATTCATAGGTCGCTCAAAGGTTAGCATGACGCGACGTTCTACAGTTGTTTTAGACTCAGAATAGCAGTGTAACGAATAATACTGAGCCTAAGTTTACTTAGACTAAATACGTCAGAGCTTTAAACCCACATTGTCACTATAGTTCACCCGGGCCTTTAAACCTACATCCAGGAAGGAGCATGTTAGTATTGAAACCCATCAGAACTGTACAACACATCGGCATATATGACCCAACATTCAGGAAGCATTATGTCCGAGCATTAAATTATTCATCTGAAATTTGAAGCACATTTATGGAGCAACTTGTCTAAATATTTGAACCAACATTCACCAGCAGCTCACAGCGTTCCAGCCCTTACACAGACTGCAGCACATGAGGGCGTGAGTAAACTTGTATCTTATGAGTTTAGAAAGTGACAGAAGGTCTCTACTGAACCACAGTACCTGCAGCCCCATCCACTATATCTCCGGGCGACCATTATAGCAAACCTACCTCTGGTTAGCTTCTTACCGACATGCCGACATAGAGGACGATGCAGTCTCAACGGATATGCAATTAGTCCTGGAATATTCCATCTCACTTGGGGTCTCGTGATGAATTGTACACTTCCAGAGTCTAGGCGTTACTTTAGCCTAGTAAAATCGAGGGTAACCGCAGAAAGGCTTAAATTGTTTCTTTTAACATAAGGTCCCTAGTATGGTGATCTACCTTCAGTCGTTGGCAATCTATAGCCTGTTTTTATATTGTATTGTCATGTATAGTTAACATATTTTAGATTCAATTACTGGTTTTATATTGATATCTGTGATAATCTAGTTTTTTTACTGTCCTTCGTTGACAGAATTTTATAATTTACCTTTAATTGTTAATATATTTATAACTTGATTTAGTCATGATATGGCTGAAATATTGCCGATGTGACTTAAAATCTTAACTCACTCACTCTTTTAACATAACTCCCTTTAGAGTTACGCTAAATTTGTTGTCGTATCAGTGTTTGCACTGACAGCCATAAACAGATTTTGGAATCCGGTAATTAAATGCATGGACGAGTGAGTGTATAACTCTGCTTTGAAAGGCACATCAGTCGAATTACGGCTTCCTTCGTAAACGAGGGAGGAAAGCCCGAAGTGATACAGGTCCCAGATGTTTCAATCTTGTTGAAACCCACGAAACCCGATACTAAGACTTACATTAGGTTTTACTGTTGATGACAAGGATAAGTATTATATCTGCTATTTTCTGTAAATGTTAATTAAATATAGCAATTATGTCTTCATATTGATATCAACATATAAAACATGGTGATAAACATATAATGCCATCCGACGCCATGGATATTACCATAAAGCTTAAGATAACGTAATATCATCTACGTATCACTCACCTTTTCCTTCCAGAAACAGATCCAGAAATTCTGAATACGTCCCGTCAAACCTGTCGCTCACTTTTTACTCCGCTCAGATGGTTAAAATGATACGCTGACATCTTTGGGATTTCTCAGGATCAAGATTGTTTTAATCTTCTTCTCCACCAGTTTCTCGGGCAGATGACGGAAATATAGATGTGTGTTTAGAACTCTCGGGAAGGGGAGTTTATCAGCCCGCTCAAAGTGTGGCGGATCCAGCATGGCGAACCCTTTCGCCTTCTTGCTGTACTCAGAGTTACCGGCCCTGAGCATAGTGACTATTTCCCACAACCAGTGGGTACCTGGAGGATCAGAATAGACAGCACAGTGTGAGTGAGTGAATTGGGCTTTACACCTGTTTGAATGGTGATTGTGTTTCGTCAGCATGATCTACACAGTGCATAGCTCACAAATCAGGTTCACTCCAAATCATGAATTTCTTGTGTCACAGAACAACCTGTTTACTACAGAGTTAAAAAACCCATTCATTCACACAATAGATTACTCATTCATACAGTATATTGTTCAGGATGGGTTCTTACCACATTTGGGATATGCTGCAATCAAGACGTCATCGTCCCTAAGTTCGAATTTCACAACTTTTCGGAGCATTTCCATATCAGCTTCAGGAGTTGTAACAATCATCCGAAGAAGACCGTCGTTTTTGTAGAACGACCATCCATGACCATTCTCATTCCGGTAGTCCAGAATCTCGGGAATTCTACAAAGAATCACTGATTGGGTTTGAATGACGTTTTAGAATTCCTTGCGTGTGGATACTGCTTAGTGCTAATTACAAAAATGACTATGGTGCCTACAAACCAAGGATCAACATTAGGTCTAACTTGGGTATGGACTTGGTCGATTCTTGCCCTCGCAAGGGACGTAATAATGTGCATTTAGTTGAGTGATAGACGCATTTAAATAAATGTTACCAATACAACAGTGAACAAAAGTTGCTGTTGCTATTTGATGACATGCGTACATTGCTCTGTTTGCGCCCATGTTTAAATTTAACGATTACTTCCCTGTGATTAGCAGCATACACACGTACAATCGTGACCAGTTCGACTCATTTAGAAACAAGATGGCTCCGGAAAAAGCACTGCACTCACGCAGAATAGTGAGAGGAACAAGTACTTACCGCTCACCTTCCATGGTGATCAGTACTTGCGACCAACGCTCGTGATTGACTTTCTTGAACACACAACCGTTACACTTTGCTACGAAACTGAAGAAGTAATCACCCCAACCAATGTTCCAGTTCCATGTTAAAAAGGAGCCCTGTTCGTGTCGAACGCTTGTAACTGACTTTACGTCCCTGTTTACGTTCCGCGTGACTTTGTTATACGCTGAAGAAGGAATTGTCCCGACCAATGCTCCAGTTCCAAATAAGCAGCACTGTTTATTCTCGGGGAGCGAGGATGCTTGGTCTAGATCCACAGGAAGATACCTCACAGCTATTATAGTCAACCCAACACGCTCTTATTAAGGCTGTTTATGCAAGTCACGGATCTAGAAACAAGTACGTTATTGAGATAACAAACCGGTGCAGTATATTCGCTGGTCAGAGTTGCGTCCCTTGGGCACCACAGAAACCTATCTAAATACATAATGTGGTTTGTGGAAGGCCAGTTCAAGCTGAATATGTTTCCTGACTTCTCTACGCCATACCCATAGGAGTAGGTGGGTTGGATGAGTGGAGAATATGATCAATCGTCACGCCAAGAGTGAGTGAGTGAGTGAGTTAAAGTTATTGTCACAGCAGCAGTATTTCAACCATATCGTGACTTAAAATAGTTATAAATTCATGATAAATGCATAAATATTAAAAACATGTCAACGAAGGACAGTAAAACCAACTAGTCTATCACAGTAACAAGAAATATAACTAGCATATATCTCTAAAATAGGATTTCAAATTAGGACAATACAATATAAAAAGGGGCTTAGATCGCCAACAACTAAAGGCAGATAACCACTCTAGGGACCATAGGGACTTACAGTACCTTGGCTACCTGGACCCAAGCTGGATTTATACCCTCTTCAGCCACTGGCGATTGTACTGATATTTAGCCGCAATAAAACAACAGATATTCTACGACAAAAAAAGGCGTGTAGAGCTAACTTGACTTGGAAAGTTGTTACGACACACAAATTAAATTGCGTCAAGCATGAGTTTTCGACAGAAAGATTCGACAGACTCTCCAGTGAAGTCAGTGACCGACGTTAAATGTTCACATACAAACTTGCTGCTGATCTAAATTCTTAGTGGTAAAATGGCACAGAAACATTGTGTTCTCATTAACCACAGGCACCCGTGAAGAGCCTCCTCCTCATGGTGGGTGCTGAGTAACGCTAAGAGCTCTTCAACCTTCCTCTTCCTCTTCAAATTATGTGCCTCAATTTAAAAAATATCACAAACAACAAGAAAATAAAATAATTAATTTCAATTCAGATAATGGAGAGGATTATAATGAAATCTTTTCTATTCATGAGCTCCATGGTGCTCTTAAACAAGCTTATAATACTGCTACAGGAGCTGATAACATCCATTATCAACTCCTGAAACATTTACCAGAACCATGCTTACAAACCTTGTTCAATATATTTGATGATATTTGGACATCTGGTACATTCCCATCATCATGGCGTGATGCCATTGTTGTGCCCATACCGAAACCTGGACGTGATCGGCACCCGTGAAGAGCCACCTCCTCGTGGTGGGTGCTGGGTAACGCTAAGCGCTCTTCAACCCCCCGTTGTGGACCCGGGGGTATATTTGGTCCACCAACCCGTTTGCCGTGGGTTGAGCCCCTGTGTCGGTGGAGGACGGGAGTCTGGTGGTTGAGGGCACTGGTTCCAGGTATAGCGTTCCTTTGCCCAACACACCACTTCGCCCCTTACTTCACCTTGACGGGAGGTAGAACTGGCCCGGTTCTATCAATCGGCTGGTCACGCCAAGCCCTGTGCATGGTAAGTATTTTTGCACAATTTTGACTTTTCGAAAATTTATTGTTTGGTTCTGGCTATTTCCTATTTGCTAAAAGCACACGTTATTACTTTTGCAATTTGCCTAGAGTCCTATGCCAGAAGGCGGTGAGCTCATGGGCCAATCTGGTAGGATCTATCTTTTCAAGGTATTTTCCTGCTTGAGTATACTCTCCTAGTATCCTTGGTGCCGTCTGTTGGAGATCCACAGACATAAGGCATCCTCCTCGTTGACACTCCATGGTGGGTGGGGAGCTAGGAGAGCGAATCATATTCAATACAATCATGGCACCACCACTTAAAAAACGTTCGCATGAATCAGATGATTCATTCTCGTCGGAGGACGAGGCTGCTACAGCTCTCACAAATCCTGCAAATTGGTCTCGCTTTCTTGTAATGTCTGATCCAAATGATGGTCCCCTTAAAATGAATCCTTTTGCTATTGCGAAGTCAAAGAAGTTAAAAACTTACGATCTGGATCTCTCCTTATTGAATGCAAGAAACAAATACAATCACTAATTCTGCTTTCACCTAATTCTCTGGCCAATGTTCCTGTAAAGGTTTCATCTCACAGGACACTCAACAATAGCAAAGGCATCGTCCGTGATGTAGGACGTTGCTTAGCTGACATGACTGAAGCAGACATTGTTTCAGAGTTACACTCTCAAGGAGTCACTGCTGTACAACGGTTTACGTTTAAAAGAGAAAATGAAATTCTAAAAAGCAATACATACTTGTTTACTTTCTGTCTTCCATCCGGCCCTAACTAACTTAAAGCTGGTTATTGTCACCTAAGGGTCGATGCCTACATTCCGAATCCCTGAGGTGTTACAATTGCCAAAATTATGGCCATGGCTCCAAATCATGCCATAATCCAGCTGCCTGCCACCGATGTGGAGGCAAATGTGAAGACAGTAACCTCTGCAATAACCCGTCTGCTTGTGCAAACTATTCTGGAAGTCATCCCTCGTCTTCCAGAGAAAGC
Source organism: Haliotis rubra (assembly GCF_003918875.1). Classification (NCBI taxonomy): domain Eukaryota; kingdom Metazoa; phylum Mollusca; class Gastropoda; order Lepetellida; family Haliotidae; genus Haliotis; species Haliotis rubra. Next base: position 510,530 of record NW_025767227.1, on the reverse strand, counting down.
CCGACATGGAAACTCCAGTCAAAAATTTCACGTGTCAAACATGACCGAAATATCACCTTTTTCGAGGCTAAGAAATATGTCATGGCTCAGGAAACTCCTGGCCCGTCTTATGCCGCCGCAACTGCTTCTACTTCTGCTTCAACTTCAACTCCCAGATCTATTCCATGTAAATCGGTAGCTTGCCAGACCGAATACACTTGGGCAAAATCTTCTGCTCCAACTTTGATATCTGCCGCAATACATGTGAAACCTACACAAACATCCAGTTCACAAACATTAAATCAGTCTACGGCATCTAGCGATAAGGATTCGTCCTCATCTCACACAAAAACATCATCTCAAAAATCAAAATCAGACATAAATGAGAAACAAATTGAAAAAATCAAGTCCAGATCTAGAGCTGAAACAAATAAAAAGAATCAAAGTGGTAGAACCCGAAAGGGGCTAATAATCGGTCCAAATATTTAATAAGTTTGGATCACTCGAGGACATGGATGTGTCCGACCACAACCATGGTAGGACACATAGCTTGTCACCTTCGAGGAAAGTAAGGGGTCGATCTCCTGTTAATCCCCCGAAGAGATAGTTTCTTCACCTCTAATACAGTGTTGCAAAACATGGAACGCATGATCAACAATCAACCTTATAACTAATATACAATGTGGTTTCCGTAAAGACCGTAGTACCATCGATCATTTAGTGCGTTTAGAATCCTTTGTGAAAAATGCCATAATTAATAAACAGCATGCAGTGTCAATCTTTTTCGATTTAGAAAAAGCATACGACACGACATGGAAACTTTGGATTTTAAAAGATTTATATGCCTTTGGATTACGAGGCCGTTTGCCTCAATTTATATCCAACTTTTTAAATGACAGGAAATTTCAAGTACGAGTGGGTTCAACCCTGTCTGACCATTACAATCAGGATCAGGGTGTCCCGCAAGGCAGTATTTTGTCTGTAACATTGTTTAGTATCAAGATCAACAGTTTATCAAAGATTTTAAAATGATTCAATTGATGGATCACCTCTTGTGGATGATTTTAATATTTCTTGTCGTGGTAAAATATGCATACCATTGAACGGCAAAAATGCAGATGTCTTTAAACAAAATAAATAAATGGTGTCTTGAAAACGGCTTTAAATTTTCTAAATCCAAAACTAATTGTATCCATTTCTGCCGTAAATACAAACCGCATAAAGACCCTGACCTATCTCTAAATGGCACACCCATCAAAGTTGTGAAGGAGGCAAAGTTCTTGTGTTATTTTCGATTCACATTTAACCTTTCTGCCTCATATTAAATCCCTTAAAGCTAAATGCCTGAAGGCACTTGATCTGTTAAGAGTTGTTTCCAACTCAAAGTGGGAGGGGACCAAACTACCCCTACACTTCTTATTCGAGGCCGATGAGCCATCTCTTCCACAACGCCGTTAAAACTATCTTTACAAATAACACTCTAACTCTATTTTCACAGCAAGAAGCTAACGCCATATTAACAGCTCTTAAATATATTAATAAACACCGTAAATATAAACAATGCATAATCTTTTCCGATTCTCTTTCGTGCCTTCAGGCTATTAAAATCTTTCTTGTAAACATCCACTTTTATTAGAAATCCACTTTTTAATAGAAATTATTTGAATTGTATAATGAGCTTGCTACTGGCCAATGCGACATCGTCTTTTGTTGGTTACCCAGCCACGTTGGCATTTCTGGGAACACAATGGCCGATCTTGCTGCTAAGGCAGCACTCAACAAATCTGTGACACCACTTCTGATCCTATACTCTGATTACAAAGCTAGCTATTAGATCTTATATCCGTGATCTGATGCAAAAGAAGTGGGACAGCCAAGTAGGTATCAATAAATTACATGCAATAAAACCAACTATCGGTTACACCTACTTGGGTTGTCAGTCCAGATTTGAAGAGGTCATCATACGACGATGTCGTATTGGCCACACAAGATATATTCATGAGTACCTATTAAAAGGTGAGGATCCTCCGTTTTGTATCCCTTGTGATGAAAGAATCACGGTCAAGCATGTCTTGCTTGACTGTGTTGAATATTCCATCACAAGGGATAACTATTTCAAAGCACGAACCATGAAGGATCTTTTTACTAATATAAGTTCTCATTTAATTATTGCATTTTTAAAAGAATTAGACTTGTTAACTGATTTGTAAATAGATACATATTTTATTATTGGTAGTTTAGATTAGTAACTGAGATTGTTAGTGGCTGTACCCTCAAAGGGGGTTGAAGTAGCGTAAAATTATTGTCCTCCTGAGAGGGTACGTAAGTCCCGAAACATTCAAAGGAAATTTAAATTTACCAGCTGTTTTAAATGTAGTATTCTTGTCATTTTAATTTTGGCTAAATTTGACTTCAATCGCCAGCGGCTGAAGGGATGATATAAATCCAGCTAGGGTCCATGCAGGTAGCAAAAGTAATGTAAGTCCCCATGGTCCCTAATTTGGTGATCTACCTTCAGTTGTTGGCGATCTATAGCCAGTTTTTATATTGTATTGTCCAAATAGTGCTATTAGTTTTAACTTTCCACACTAGTTTTAGTTGTAATTGTGATATTCTAGTTGTTTTACTGTCCTTCGTAGACAGGTTTTTATCATATACATATATTCCATTTCAATGTCAAATATGTTCTCGTCACGATATGGCTGAGATATTGCCGATGTGACGTTAAATATTAACTCACTCACTCCTCACCTGGACGTGATCATACTGATCCCTCAAATTATTGCCCCATTTCCTTTGACTAGCTGCGTTTTTTTAAAACTATTGAAATGAATGATCAACAATAGATTAATATGGTACTTGGAATCCAATAATTTACTTACAAATATTCAGTGTGGATTTCGGTAAAAATCGAATGCTGTTGACCATTTAGTGCGTTTAGAGTCATTTTGTGAAAAATGCCATAATTAATAAACAACATGCAGTGTCAATCTTTTTCGATTTAGAAAAAGCATACGACACGACATGGAAACTTTGGATTTTAAAAGATTTATATGCCTTTGGATTACGAGGCCGTTTGCCTCAATTTATATCCAACTTTTTAAATGACAGGAAATTTCAAGTACGAGTGGGTTCAACCCTGTCTGACCATTACAATCAGGATCAGGGTGTCCCGCAAGGCAGTATTTTGTCTGTAACATTGTTTAGTATCAAGATCAACAGTTTATCAAAGATTTTAAATGATTCAATTGATGGATCACCTTTTGTGGATGATTTTAATATTTCTTGTCGTGGTAAAAATATGCATACCATTGAACGGCAAATGCAGATGTCTTTAAACAAAATAAATAAATGGTGTCTTGAAAACGGCTTTAAATTTTCGAAATCCAAAACTAATTGTATACATTTCTGCCGTAAATACAAACCGCATAAAGACCCTGACCTATCTCTAAATGGCACACCCATCAAAGTTGTGAAGGAGGCAAAGTTCTTGGGTGTTATTTTCGATTCACATTTAACCTTTCTGCCTCATATTAAATCCCTTAAAGCTAAATGCCTGAAGGCACTTGATCTGTTAAGAGTTGTTTCCAACTCAAAGTGGGGAAGGGACCAAACTACCCCCCTACACTTATAAAGATCACTCATCCGTTCTAAACTAGATTATGGCTCCATCGTATATGGTGGAGCTTGCAAAAGCAACCTAAAACTATTAGATTCAATCCATCACCAAGGTCTAAGACTTTGCCTTGGATCGTTTAGAACTTTGGCTGTTGACAGTTTCTACGTCGAGGCCGATGAGCCATCTCTTCCACAACGCCGTTAAAACTATCTTTACAATATATTACAAAACTGTACTCTAACAAATCTAACCCCGCATATAACTGTGTCTTTAATCCCCTCTATGAGGATTTATACACCAAGAAACCTTCTCTTGTTCCGCCTTTTGGGTTCAGAATTAAACCATTCATTTCTGCTGCCGGCATTTAGCTGGAAAATATAGCTCATTCTCGTCTTCATTCTTCTCTTCCTTGGCAATTAGTGAGGCCTGAAGTTGACCTAACTCTGACACAGTTTAAGAAATCAGAAACTAATGAATTACAATATAGACAAGAATATAATCAATTAAAAATCAAATATAGTAAATACAAATCCTTATTTACAGATGGGTCCAAGGATGGTGGCGCGGTGGCATGTGCCACTGTCATTGGATCCAGAACAATATCTTCTAGAATACCGGATAACATCTCCATTTTTCCGGGAGATGCAAACGCCATATTAACAGCTCTTAAATATATTCAAAGACACATTAAACATTAACAATACATAATCTTTTTCGATTCTCTTTCGTGCCTTCAGGCTATTAAAAATCTTTCGTGTAAACATCCACTTTTAATAGAAATTATTGAATTCTATAATGATCTTGCTACTGGCCAATGCGACATCGTCTTTTCTTGGTTACCCAGCCACGTTGGCATTTCTGGGAACACAATGGCTGATCTTGCTGCTAGGGCGGCACTCAACAAATCTATGACACCACTTCTTATCCCATACTCTGATTACAAAGCTAGCATTAGAACCTACATCGGTGATCTGATGCAGAAGAAGTGGGACACCCAAGTGGGTATCAATAAATTACAGGAAATAAAACCTTATATTGGTAACACCTACTTGGGTTGTCGGTCCAGATCTGAGGAGGTCATTATGCGACGATGTCGTATTGGCCATACACGTTATACTCACAAATACCTGTTAAAAGGTGAAGGTCCTCCGTTTTGTATCCCTTGTGATGAGAGAGTCACAGTCAAGCATATCCTGCTTGACTGTGTTGAATTCTCCATCATAAGGGATACATATTTCAATGTGAAAACAGTTGACGATCTTTTTACCACTGTTAATTTTCATTTAATTATTGTTTTTTTTAAGAAATTGATTTAATTGATGAATTTTGATTAAGATGTTGTGTAAATAGATGGCTTTTATGATTGATAGTTTAGATTGGTAACTTAGATTGTTAGTAGCTGTACCCTCAAAGGGGGTTGAAGTATTGTAAAATTATTGTCTTCCTGAGAGGGTACGTAAGTCCCGAAACATTCAAAGGAAATTTAGACTTATCAGTTTTGGAAACGTAGTATTTTTGTTATTTTAACTGTCGGCTAAATTATCCTACAATCGCCAGCGGCTGAAGGGATGGTGTAAATCCACCTAGGGTCCATGCAGGTAGCAAAAGCACTATAAGTCCCCATGGTCCCTAGTGTGGTGATCTACCTTCAGTTGTTGGCGACCTATAGCCCGTTTTTATATTGTATTGTCTTCGTAAATAAACTAGTTTTACATGTTCATGCTAGTTTTAGACTCCATCTGTGATACTCTAGTTAGTTTACAGTCCTTCGATGACTGATTATTTAGCAACTTTAATTTATTGTTTATATAAAACATTTCTCGTCACTATATGGCTGAAATATTGCCGAGGTGACGTTAACTTTTAACTCACTCACTCACATTAACCACAACTTCACTTTCTGGGATATCCCACATGTTTGCACTTGAACTGAATATGTTTCAACATTGTAGTTTAGTAGTTACTTGATCCCCTGTTGCATTAGAGATATATTATTCGCAGTGGTATGGAGAGTTATGGACCTTTGTTTTGTTTTCGTATTTTCATTAGTCAACTTTTAACGTATTTGGATCAATATTCAACATCGACATCATTCAACATCAATATGCAGCAACTTCGATCCCGTTTCGAACCCGTTGATCCTGCCGCAATTCTGTACTCAATAATATCGAAGTTATCGACAGGTGAGTGTCAATAGTGTTAAGTGAAATATCATTTGTACCCTAATTCTAAATAGCAAAGATTGATAGTCTAATTTCGACGTACTGGACAAAAGGGTGTATCTATGCCCACACCTTTTATTGAGTAGAGTCCCATCCAGGATTTTGAACCAACACCCTGAATGACAGGCACCTAATCGCATTTACATTTGTCAGACGGGTACACAAAGGACATGATCTGAACAGACAGTTGGCTGAGGGGGTTAGATGGCTGACTGTGTGTGTTGGCGATTAGGTATGTCTGGGATTGTCGATTCGATCCCGAATTTGCCCCCCAAAAACCCCTAGTATCTGTACTTTACTGAGAAAGCGTTATCATTACACTACTATATATACTGCACGTTAAACAAGTTTAACTGAACGATAAACCCTGTTTTTCAGCCACATAAACATGTACATTTGTGACCATTCTGAGACAAGATGGTCACGAAAATTGGCGAGTGGAGAAGCATGATATATGTAATCTATTCACCCCACAAACCTGTACGGGCCATGTAGATGACAGCTAAAGCCATCACCTGTGACCACAAAATGGGGGCGTAGTTCAGTGAGTAAAATGGACGCTTGAAACTGACCTACTTCTTCACTCAATGTTGTACCCTCATGGCTTTGCTTTTAACCTACTCACGTGCTTAGAATTGATACTGACGATTACTTGCAACTTTCAAGTAGCTGGACACAGTTGTATCTTGTGCACGACTGTAGGTAAATATGTTGCTGCTGCGATAACATAGTGACCTAATTTACTGCGCAGGCGCGCACCTTAAGAGTCCACACGTATTAAACATTGACGTGGAAAGTTGCTCCGATAGTGAACTATATGATGTTTACATTAGACTGCAACAGGGGTACATAAGCTAGTTCACCTTGCCTTACTCCAACCGACATTGACTGATTCCGGTGCTGTGATGTAACTGGAATATCATTCGAAGGGGCTTCAATCGCCATCTCTCTCACTTCCATTGTTTAGTGATTTTATGTGCAGTACTTTTATGGGTTGCCTCCCTTAACTATGCCAGGACCTGTCATTGTGTACTCAGCTGACGGATCTCCCTAGTTACGTAACATTACCTTACCCATGCTCGTCCACACCTTTCCTCCGACATTAATCTACCAACTAAGAAATGGAACAGAAATAATGTACAGCGGTGTCAGGCCGTAACCATATCATTTGTTTGTGTGTTGTCTGACACCTCACTTAGCTATATGACGGCGGTCTGAAAATAATTCAGTTTGGGCCAGGGAAACGCTGACATGAGTCAATCAAGTCAGCGAGTCTGACCATCCGTTCCCGTTATTCGTCTTTCATCTAACAATATTAAAACCAGTGTGAAACCACTTATTTTGTGCGTTTCATTTTTCATCTGATGAAGTCTGTAACTTTTCTGAATACATGCAATGTAGTACTTAATAGTGCTAAATACACAGCAAATTTACACGTAAGCATATTTTTCTTTGTTAAGTTGGTATTTAATGTACATATTTAAAAATAAAAGTATGCTTTAAAACATTAAGAGTGGATCGACGGGTTGGACAACATTTTCCGAATACCTTTGACAATGTATTTCAATAAACATCTTTACTGCCATATCCAGGAGTTAAGTCTTGGTATGTTTGGAGGCATTGGCGGCTTATTCGTTTCAGTCGCCGGACATGGATGTGCTGAATGACGTCCTTAAGTTGTAACAAGATCCGCTGACCGTGCTTTCGAATCCCAGAATCCTTCTGATTATGCCCCTTGTTCTGTCGGTACACCATCCTAGCTTGTAGTTTCACTGAAGTGTTAAAGTGCTTTAACAAGCGTCAACAACGGTTTCCTAAACAAATCACATGCCCTGGTGTAACTGATAGACTGTTCATGCCGGTGGAAAACACAAAGCACACACTCATCGTCATCCATCTTCTTGTAACATTGGGTCGTCTTTACCCCGATTTCAGAGTACAAAGGTGACTGGTTGAAATCTCTGTCAGATATGTTCAAATAATTCTACTACGATATTACGAACACCGTTGTCTGATCTACTCATACGTAAATGCAATTCCTGTGCCTTCAAATGCTCTTTCTATGACGTCGTCAAATCTCTCGTTTTGAGCAACTGTTATCCAGTTCTTCCAGTCCCCAACTTCACCTGAAACAATAACATCACATATTCCATAAGTCTTTGAGTGGTACACGCATACAGGCAGTAACAGAAGATGGGATACTCATGCAACAATATATGACTGAGTCTTCAAATACATTGTACATGAGTCTGGCCTGATGTAAACAATAGATGAATCCTCAAATAAGTAATTCATGAATCGGTTACCCTCTCTACATTGCTGGCGCAATTCTTTGGTATGGGCCATGGGATTGTCAGTCACCCCTGGTCTCCCTCGGCCTTCTGAAAATCGATGTCCTGCATTCATGTCACCCATAAAATGTGACCTCACAACAAGCACTGAAATACTCTGGACCTACTCTTATCCATGTGTGTCCTTACAACAAGCACTGAAATACTTGAACCTATTCCTATTTTTATCCATGTGTGTCCTCACAACCAGCCCTGAAATACTTGGACCAACTCTTATCCACGTGTCTCCTTACAACAAGCACTGAAATACTTGGACCTACTGTTACCCATGTGTGTCCGTACAACAAACACTGAAATACTTGGACCTACTCTTATCCATGTGTGTCCGTACAACAAGCACTGAAATACTTGGACCTACTCTTACCCATGTGTGTCCGTACAACAAGCACTGAAATACTTGGACCTACTCTTACCCATGTGTCTCCTCACAACAAGCACTGAAATACTTGGACCTACTCTTATCCATGTGTGTCCGTACAACAAGCACTGAAATACTTGAACCTACTCTTATCCATGTGTGTCCGTACAAGAAGCCCTGAAATACTTGGACCTACTCTTACCCATGTGTGTCCGTACAACAAGCACTGAAATACTTGGACCTACTCTTACCCATGTGTCTCCTCACAACAAGCACTGAAATACTTGGACCTACTCTTATCCATGTGTGTCCGTACAACAAACTGAAATACTTGCACTTGAAATAGCACTTGGAACCTACAACAAGCACTGAAATCTTTATCCATGTGTGTCCGTACAACAAGCACTGAAATACTTGGACCTACTCTTACCCATGTGTGTCCGTACAACAAGCACTGAAATACTTGGACCTACTCTTATCCATGTGTGTCCGTACAACAAGCACTGAAATACTTGGACCTACTCTTATCCATGTGTGTCCTTACAACAAGCACTGAAATACTTGAACCTACTCTTATCCATGTGTGTGTCGTACAACAAGCACTGAAATACTTGGACCTACTCTTATCCATGTGTGTCCGTACAACAAGCACTGAAATACTTGGTGTGTCCGTACCTACTCTTACCCATCTTATCCATGTGTCCGTACAACAAGCACTGAAATACTTGGACCTACTCTTACCCATGTGTCTCCTCACAACAAGCACTGAAATACTTGAACCTACTCTTATCCATGTGTGTCCGTACAACAAGCACTGAAATACTTGAACCTACTCTTATCCATGTGTGTCCGTACAACAAGCACTGAAATACTTGGACCTACTCTTATCCATGTGTGTCCGTACAACAAGCACTGAAATACTTGTCTTATCATGTGTGTCCTCACAACAAGCACAACAACTGAAATACTTGGACCTACTCTTATCCATGTGTGTCCGTACAACAAGCACTGAAATACTTGGACCTACTCTTATCCATGTGTGTCCGTACAACAAGCACTGAAATACTTGAACCTACTCTTATCCATGTGTGTCCGTACAACAAGCACTGAAATACTTGGACCTACTCTTATCCATGTGTGTCCTTACAACAAGCACTGAAATACTTGGACCTACTCTTACCCATGTGTGTCCGTACAACAAGCACTGAAATACTTGAACCTACTCTTATCCATGTGTGTCCGTACAACAAGCACTGAAATACTTGGACCTACTCTTATCCATGTGTGTCCGTACAACAAGCACACTGACCTACTCTTATCCAAATACTTGGACCTACTCTACTCTTACCCACTGTGTCTTATCCTCACAACAAGCACTGAAATACTTGGACCTACTCTTATCCATGTGTGTCCGTACAACAAGCACTGAAATACTTGGACCTACTCTTATCCATGTGTGTCCGTACAACAAGCACTGAAATACTTGGACCTACTCTTATCCATGTGTGTCCGTACAACAAACTGAAATACTGAAATATCCTTCCGTACAACAACCTTGGACCTACTCTTATCCATGTGTGTCCTTACAACAAGCACTGAAATACTTGGACCTACTCTTATCCATGTGTGTCCGTACAACAAGCACTGAAATACTTGAACCTACTCTTATCCATGTGTGTCCGTACAACAAGCACTGAAATACTTGGACCTACTCTTATCCATGTGTGTCCGTACAACAAGCACTGAAATACTTGGACCTACTCTTATCCATGTGTGTCCGTACAACAAGCACTGAAATACTTGGACCTACTCTTATCCATGTGTGTCCGTACAACAAGCACTGAAATACTTGAACCTACTCTTATCCATGTGTGTCCGTACAACAAGCACTGAAATACTTGGACCTACTCTTATCCATGTGTGGACCTACTCCTTACAACAAGCACTGAAATACTTGGACCTACTCTTATCCATGTGTGTCCGTACAACAAGCACTGAAATACTTGGACCTACTCTTATCCATGTGTGTCCGTACAACAAGCACTGAAATACTTGGACCTACTCTTATCCATGTGTCCGTACAACAAGCACGAAATACAACAAGCACTGAAATACTTGGACCTACTCTTACCCATGTGTGTCCGTACAACAAGCACTGAAATACTTGGACCTACTCTTATCCATGTGTGTCCGTACAACAAGCACTGAAATACTTGAACCTACTCTTATCCATGTGTGTCCGTACAACAAGCCCTGAAATACTTGGACCTACTCTTATCCATGTGTGTCCGTACAACAAGCACTGAAATACTTGGACCTACTCTTATCCATGTGTGTCCTTACAACAAGCACTGAAATACTTGGACCTACTCTTATCCATGTGTGTCCGTACAACAAGCACTGAAATACTTGAACCTACTCTTATCCATGTGTGTCCGTACAACAAGCCCTGAAATACTTGGACCTACTCTTATCCATGTGTGTCCGTACAACAAGCACTGAAATACTTGGACCTACTCTTATCCATGTGTGTCTTTACAACAAGCACTGAAATACTTGGACCTACTCTTATCCATGTGTGTCCGTACAACAAGCACTGAAATACTTGAACCTACTCTTATCCATGTGTGTCCGTACAACAAGCACTGAAATACTTGGACCTACTCTTATCCATGTGTGTCCTTACAACAAGCACTGAAATACTTGGACCTACTCTTATCCATGTGTGTCCGTACAACAAGCACTGAAATACTTGGACCTACTCTTATCCATGTGTGTCCGTACAACAAGCACTGAAATACTTGGACCTACATGTGTGTTATCCATGTGTGTCCGTACAACAAGCACTGAAATACTTGGACCTACTCTTATCCATGTGTGTCCGTACAACAAGCACTGAAATACTTGGACCTACTCTTATCCATGTGTGTCATTACAACAAGCACTGAAATACTTGGACCTATCTTCCATGTGTGTCCGTACAACAAGCACTGAAATACTTGGACCTACTCTTATCCATGTGTGTCCGTACAACAAGCACTGAAATACTTTGACCTACTCTTACCCATGTGTGTCCTTACAACAAGCACTGAAATACTTGGACCTACTCTTATCCATGTGTGTCCGTACAACAAGCACTGAAATACTTGGACCTACTCTTATCCATGTGTGTCCGTACAACAAGCACTGAAATACTTGGACCTACTCTTATCCTTATTGTGTGTCCGTACAACAAGCTTACATGTGTGAAGCACTGAAATACTTGGACCTACTCTTATCCATGTGTGTCCGTACAACAAGCACTGAAATACTTGGACCTACTCGTATCCATGTGTGTCCTTACAACAAGCACTGAAATACTTGGACCTACTCTTATCCATGTGTTTCCGTACAACAAGCACTGTGTGTCAGTACAACAAGCACTGAAATACTCGGACCTACTCTTATCCATGTGTGTCCTTACAACAAGCACTGAAATACTTGGACCTACTCTTATCCATGTATGTAAGGCTTTTGACACAGTATGGAGAGCTGCTCTCTGGTTTAAACTAATTAAAAGCGGAATAAACGGACGATTTATGAGACTTGTTAAAAATATGTATCAGCAGATTAAATCAGCAGTTTCCGTCGATAATGATACATCTGACTTCTTCCCTTGCAACTCAGGTGTTAGGCAGGGAGAAAATCTATCCCCAATGCTGTTCTCTTTGTTTGTAAATGACCTTGATGATTTTCTAAAAGATAATGGCTCTAGGTGTCTCAGTATTGAAACTATCACCACAGATAATATCTCCCTTTTCATCGCTTTCATATGATTGTTGTATGCTGATGATACTGTCCTCTTAAATGATAACCCAGATGATGTACAAAAGTCTCTCACCAGTTTCTACGATTATTGTAAGAAATGGAAACTAAATGTCAATATTTCGAAAACAAAAATTGTGACATTTGGAGGTGGTCCCGCAAAACATACAAAAACGTCATTTAAATTCGGAGATAAATGTCTTAGTACAGTGGACGATTACACGTATCTTGGTATAAAGTTTCATAGAAACAGGCGACTTATAAAAGTTATTAAGAATTTGTCAGAAAGTGCAACGAAACCAATGTTCTCCCTATTAAAGAAGGCTAGGAATGTTAATTTACAATTGATTGTCTGTTATCAGCTTTCGACGTTATGGTTGTCCCGATACAGCTGTATCGTTGTTAGGTATGAGGTCATGAAAATCTTGTTACTGTTGAAAGAGTTCACCTTAAGTTTTTAGAATTGGCGGCTGGTCTCAAAACCTCTACTCCTTCGTTCATGCTTTGTGGTGAATTTGGAAGATGTCCATTGTACATAGCTATTTATAAAAGAGTTATTTCCTTCTGGCATAAACTTGCAAGCAGTATGCAATCGCGTAAACTGTCCCAGGTTCTTTATTCTTTTATTTCCATAAATATTCAAGATACTGTAAAAAATAATACATAGTTTTCTTTTATCAAGTCAATTCTCGATAAATGTGGCCTCTCATATATTTTTGAAAACCCATCAATCTGCTCAACATCATGGCTTGCTTCAATGGTTAATACAACACTAACAGATCAATTTCACCAATCTTGGCTCTCAGAAATTAATTCAAGTTCAAAAGGCGTATACTACAGACTTTTAAAGGAAATGCCAAATTTTGAAAACCCCTCTATCTTCCTAAATCAATTAATATCCCAATTCTACGCTTCAGACTTAATAATCATAAGATGCCGATTGACAGGCCGATATCTAGCAATTCCAAGGGAAGAACGAGTTTGTCAGTTGTGTAACTCACCTGCTGTTGGTGACGAGTTTCACTACTTACTGAAGTGCGAGGCTCTTCACCAACAGCGGGTGCAGCTGATTAATAGTTACAATTATGTCTGGCCATATTTGAAAAAATGTAAAAGACTAATGTTAACACAAAACCTTAGCGAACTGAAACACCTATCCAACTTTATAAACGTCATCTTAAAAAGTTGCTAATTATGTCCATCAAGACTTTTCGTTTAACATATTAGAATCATGTATGTATGTACAGTTTTTATATACTCTATATCAATAAGGTTAAAATACTCTGTACACAAATATCAATGCATATAGCCATCTTGTGTCTTTTTACCATGGTTAATATATATATATGCTCATGTACCACCGTTACTGGCGTTAGTGAGTGAATAAAATGATGATGATTACGACAAGCAGTAACATACCTGGTACGACACTAGCCAACACACCAACCAACATAATTTTTTAGACCATCTCTTACTCTTGTGTGTCCTGTCAACGAGAAATGTTAATCTCAAACTCACCTTTCCTGTAGATTCCTTTGTAACCTTTCTTCCAGTTTTCGGGCACATTAAATTGGTGTTCCTTCAGCTCTGTGTCTGCTGTCCTCATCTTCTTAAAACTGCACACTTCTGCTATTTTCTCACACAGTTCATCGCTGACAGAGACTCCAATAAACTCGGCAACTGTTCTGATGTTTTTAACAGGATCCTAAAATCAACCAAATTCGGATTTTCTTACCGAACAAATGTTATACCGGCAGTACCATTGCAGTTGAAGAAATATAGAATTATGGATAGTCCAATAAATTAAAGGTCAACTTATGTTGAAATAATAAATATGCCCCAGTCCAGTTAACTGAGGACATATAATGGTGCACCTAAAGGACTAATTATATACCTTCCAAATACTACTAGAGTATTAAACGAGAAATGCAAACTGACAAAACACTGGGCCCTGTGACACTAAACCCTGTGGCAGCAGCACGCCAAAACGAAAATGCAAAAATATACAATCGTGTTTCATGTTATTTAAAATGATCAAGAAATTGATGATCAATGTTGCTAAACTTGATACGGGTATTATAGGCAATATCACAAGCGTCACATCAATGAGCAGCTCACAGCACATGACACAGTTATATACCAGCTTCGAGTGTATTTAGATGTTCCAGCTGAACGTCATCAATTACTGTAATGGACCACTGGTGTTTGCATTCAGATGTTCAAACCGTATACCTAGCAAACCATTTTGACCATCGACATAAGGCATCTTGGTCAACTACAAACCTTTTTCAAGTTTTCATAAAACAATGTCAACATTGGCAAGTCCGGGTTGTCCTGTTTCACTTGCAGCCAGTCCTTCACGTAGTCGACATAATCACCACAGGGAACTGAAACAGGAAGGGATCATTTATGTAACGTCATAAACATATAAGGTTATATTTCTTTGTTTTTTTTGTTTTTTTATATTCTTTATATTTATATTTTCTTTATATTTTTCAAGAAGCATGTGTGTACAAACAGACCAGCACATTTACTGAAAGGGAATTTATATAGCATGTGTGTATATGTATATGTGTGTGCGCGTGTGTGTACATACACACACGCACGCACGCACGCACGCACGCACACACGCACACACACACACACACACACACACACATGAGTCTGTAAAACGAATGGAGGAACGATGTAACAGCGCAACATTTCAAGCCAAGAGCATATAGTTCACATCACAGCAGCATCTGAAAGAGTATAAGTATACATTCAGAAACACCTTACAGGATCAGGGCATATGAGCCAACATTCATCTTGCAGCACCCCAGGGCATCTGAATTTTCATTCACACAGTAGCACTTCGGGGCATCTGAACCTACACCCACACAGTAGCACTTCAGGGCATCTGAACCTACATTCACACAGTAGCACTTCAGGGCATCTGAACCTACATTCACACAGTACCACTTCAACGTGTCTGAACCTACATTCACACAGCAGCACTTCAGGGCATCTGAACCGACATTCACACAGTAGCATTTGTATGCATCTAAGCCGACTTCCATGAGCAGTGCTAATGGAGAACTAATATCTACAATCAGCCAGCGTTTACACAGGAAAGCGGCACCCACCGTTTTAAAGAAGCAGTTCAAGTCCACATTCCGGGAGCAGCATGAAAGTTTGCTAGATTTCCTAAAAGCCTATTCTGACAGGGAATTACGGGAGAGAGAGTTAAAAGCCTATGTTCAGACAGCAACATATCAGAGCAGTCAAAACCACATTCAGAAAGAAACACGAGCCTTTAAGTCCAAATTCACGGAGCAGACCCTGGGAGTGTTTATACCTACAGTCCGACAGCAACAAGTCAGATAAATATCCATACCACCTTCAGTCAAGCAACCTCGATTAAGCCATATTTGGCAGCAGCAGGTCACAGAGTTTAAAACAGCATGCATGCAGCATGTCAGAACATTGAAAACCCCATTCAGTAAACTATACATCAGAGGATGTAAACTCATATTCATGAAGTAGGGCATGAGGGCATGTAAACTCACATTCAGGCAGAATAACTCAGAGCGTTTAAACTCACATTGTCACTATAGTACACACGGGCCTTTAAACCCTACATTCAGGAAGGGGATGTTAGTAATGAAACCCATCTTGGGACAGTACAACAAATCGGTACATATGATCCTGCATCCAGGAAGCATCAAGTCAGATCATTCAATTATTCAATTGAACTTTGAAGCACATTTACGGAACAACTTGTCTAAATATGTGAACCAATATTCAGCCAGCAGTTCATCAGAAGGTTCCATCCCACACAAAGACAACAGCACATATATCTGATGGATTTAGAAAGTGACAGAAGGTCCCAACACCAGCAGCCCCACCCTCTATACCTCAGACTGAGCATTTCGGTAAACCCACATCTGGTCAGCTTCTTACCGAGATGCCGAAATAGGGGACGATGTAGTCTCAATGGAGATGCTATGTACTAGTACTTGAATATCCCATCTCACTTGGGCTCTCGTTTTAACTTGTTGCTGTAAGTTGCTGTTTGCATGAAAATTGCACACTTCGAGAAGCTAGGCGTTGTAGAATCGAGGATAACCGCAGAAGGGCATAAATTGTTTCTTTTGACATATTTACCCTCAGGTAACAGTAACCCCCTTTAGAGTTGGGCTAAATATGTTGTCATTTATGAAATGTTACGTGTAAATGGTCGCATTGAGAGGCATCAAACGGATTTTGGAATCTGGTCATTAACTGCATGGGAGAGTTTGAAAGCCACATCAGTCGACTCACGGCTTCCTTCTTAAACGAGGGACGAAAGCCCGAAGTGATACAGGTCCCAGATGTTTCCACCCTGATGAAAACCTCGAGGACGGGTATGGTGCTAGCTAGACTATAAACATGACCGGTTTCAAGCTCACGGTCACAAATTTCACAGCGAATTGTGGCACCTTAAACCTGTCACTGTGTAGATTAAGTTTTACTGTTGAAGACAAGGACAAGTATTATATCTGCTATTTTCTGTAAATGTTAATTAAATATAGCAATTATGCCTTCAGATTGATATAAACATATAAATAAGCATAAATACTACCCGACGCCATGGTTACTACCATAAAGCTTAAGATAACGTAACAGCATCTATGTATCACTCACCTTTTCCTTCCAGATACAGATCCAGAAATTCTGAATACGTGCCGTCAAACCTAAAACTCATGTTTACTCCGTTGAGATGGTTATAATAAGATACGCTGACATCTTTGGGATTTCGCAGGATCAAGATTGTTTTTATTTTCTTCTCCACCATCTTCTCGGGCAGATGACGGAAATTTAGATGTGAGTTCAGAACTCTTGGAGAGGGGAGTTCATCAACCCGCACTGATTCCGGTGCCCCCAACATGGCGATGTCCTTAGCCTTCTTGTTGTACTCAGAGTTACCGGCCCTGAGCATGGAGACGATTTCCCACAACCAGTGGGTACCTGGAGGGATCGGAATAGACAGCATTGTGTGAGTAAGTGGGTGAATTGGGGCTTACGCCTGTTTGAATGGTATTTGTGTTTCGGTCAGCATGATCTACACAGTGCACAGCTCACAAATCAGTTAAGCTCACAATTAAGCCAAGTTGGTAGACTGATGGGTCCACACCAGATCATGAGTTTCTTGTGTCAAAGAACCACCTATTTACTGGGAAGTTAAAACCTCCATTCATTCACAGACTACTCATTTGTACAGTACATTGTTTAGCTTGGGTTCTTACCGCATTTGGGATAAGCTGCAATCAAGACGTCATCGTCCCTAAGTTTCAGTCTCTGAACTTTACGGAGCATTTCCATATTAGCTTCAGGGGTTGTAACAATCGTCCGAAGAAGGCCGTCATTTTTGAAGAAGAACCATCCGTGACCATTCTCATTCCGGTAGTCCAGAATCTCGGGAGTTCTACAAAGAATCACTGGTTGGGTTTGAATGACGGTTTAGAATCACTTGTGTGAGGAAACTGCTTGGTGCTACTTACAAAATGACTATTTTGCCCACAAACCAAGGATCAATATAATGTCGAACTTCGGTTTGGACTTAATGGATTCTAGCCCTCCCAATAGACGTAATATGTGCATTTAGCTGAGTGTTAGTCGCATTTAAATAAATGAACATCAGTACAATAGTGAAAAACAAGTTGCTGCTGTAATTTCAAGGAATGCATACCGTGCTCGGTTCCCGCCTACGTTTAAATTTAACGATTACTTCCCTGTGATTAGCAGCATACACATGTACAGTCGTGACCAATTCTCCTCATTTAGAAACAAGATGGCTGCGGAAAAAGCACTGCACTGACACAGAATAATGAGAGGAACAAGTACTTACCGTTCACCTTCCATAATGATCAGTATGTGTGATCAAAGCTTGTAACTGACTTTTTACAACACACAACTGTGTACGCCTCGCGTGACTTTCTACTACTCCGAAGAGAGAACCGTCCCAACCAATGTTACAGTTCCCTGTTAATAAGTAGCACAGTCCGTGTCGACTGTGTAAGTTTTGATTCTAGGGGAGCAGGGCGAGGACTTCTCCACGCGAGGATGTTGAGGCTAGATCCAGTCGACCTGACACGCTCTTATCAAGGCTGTTTATGCAAGTCATGGATCTAGAAACAAGTACGTTATTCAAGTTGTTATTCAAACAAGTGCAGTATATTCGCTGTGCAGACTTGCGTCCGTTGGGCACCCGGAAAACTTATGACGGTGGTATGTGGAATGCCAGTTGAATATGTTTTCTCGCTTCTCTACGCCATACCCATAGGAGTAGGTGGGTTGGACGAGTGGAGAATGTGATCAATTGTTACGCCAAGAATTTTAATTGCTTCAAGCATCAGTTAAGACGATCCGACAGAAAACGGACTCTCCAGTGAAATATTTCCAATGTGTCAGCAACCCACGTTAACTGTTCACATATAACATTACTGCTGATCTAAATTCTTGGTGGTAAAATGGCACAGAAACATTGTGTTCTCATAAACCGATAATGCACTGGAATATTCCACGTTTTTGTGTTTGAAATGAAAATTGCACTCCAACTGAATATGTTTCAACATTGTAGTTTAGTGGTTACTTGATCACCTGTGCATTAGCAGTGTATCACTCGCAATAATATGGAGAGTTATCAACCTTTGTTTTGTTTTGTAGATTCTCAATAGTGAACTTTTACTTTATGTGGAGCAATAGTCCAAGGTCTCAAGCCTCTGATCCCTAGTATGGTGATCTACCTTCTGTTGTTGGCGATCTCTAGCCTGTTTTTATATTGTATTGTCCCAATAGTGCTATTAGTTTTAAACTTTCCACGCTAGTTTTAATTCTAATTGTGACATTCTAGTTGTTTTACTGTCCTTCGTCGACAGGTTTTTATAATATACATATATTCCACTTCAAAATCAAATATGTTCTCGTCACGATTGTGGCCGTTTTGTTAACAATCATTGCCAATTTGACAGTTAAATACCAACATCAGTGTGCTTTCTGGATGAAAAGCATATCGACCTTCGGTACAATCGCACCATGACAAAAGGCTCCGTTTGACATTCGTGAAAATGAAAATGCACGTGCACAGCACTTGACAATCAGTGTTGCATCATGTTAAGAAAATCTACCGACTGCAGGAGCGGTATCTGGCTTCTAACAGCATCCAAGACCGTCCACGCAGTGGGCGACCTCCAGAAACATCACAACATCAAGACCGACAGACTGTGCGCAACCATCTGCAGGATTGCTTCCCCAGAGCGACGGAAACAGCACGCCAGACCATTCGGGAGTCACAACAGACCCATTAGTGCCGATACAGCGCGTCGACGTTTGCGCGGAAGAAACCTCTGCTGTCATATCGTGTTCCTGACCATATCGTGTTCCTGTCCTCACCGCTTGTCACCGCCAAAGCCGACTGCAATGGGCAACTCAGCATCAAAATTGGCGTTATCGATTATGGAGAACTGTGCTTTTTTTCTGATGAAACCCGATATTGTGTTTCGACAGCCGATGGCAGAGTGAGAGTATGGCGAAAACGTGGGGAACTGTTTTCCAATGAGTGTATTGTTGAAGGAGACTCGTTTGGTGCTCCAATCATCATGTTGTTGGGTGCAATCGGTCTAGAGAACTAGAGAGTTGGCCCCGTGGTGTTCCAGAATCTCGGTCCAGGGTGAGGAAATGAAGTGACAGATGCTCGCTATACTGACCAAGTCATAAGACCCCATGTTGTAACACATTTTGGACGTCACAGAAATCACATCTTCCAGCAAGAAAACGCTCGTGACCACACTGCCAGAGCAACATTGGGCTTCCAAAGACAACATCACATCCAAACCCTACAGTGGCCTGCACTCAGTCCGGATTTAAGTCCAACAGAACACCTTTGGGACGAGATTCAAAGAAGACCGAATGACCTCCAGCCAATGCTGACAACTGCGGTTGGAATCGATCTGGCATTTCGCAGAGTATGGACCCAAATGCCTGTAGTCTTCATCAACCGGCTAATTCACTCCATGTACAGACGATGCAACGCTTTCATCGATGCCCATGGAGGCCACATACGGTATCTTAATGGTATCATTTTTGGTGATTTTGTTTGTGTGAACTCTAAATGTGATTCCCGAAAATGTGTTAACCATAATTGCCAAGTTTGAACTCAATCCTCCGTTTTGATTGTTTTGTTGTTTGTTAGAGTGAAGTAAATTTTGTGTTTTAAGAAACTCTATCGGTAAGACGTTTCTTTTGTGGTTCAGTATAGTTTGATTTGTACACTTATTAAAACGCGAGTGTTGGGGAATCAGCTCGCTAGGCAAGAGGTTGACAATACCAACCCCCACACAACACAACACGAGTAAATAAACGGGGAGTTTATTACTCAGCAGTCACAGGATCTTATATTACATAATCAGTCAATAATTAATTCTTAAAACATGTTCACAACGCAATCAGCTTTCAAAGTACATAAACATCACATGTAGATTCGTTACGCATTTATCACAACGTAATACAATAGTTCAATACAGTGGGTATCCATACAGTCACAAAACAGCAGAGTGCCCACAACGTAATGTAATACTAGTAGTTAGGGTACCCGACACACTCTATACAATCTATAAGTCACAAAACCGCGAAGTGTTATTCAGTATTAAATAAATAATCCTAAACAGAAATATGTGAAAGGATGCCACGTTCCACATACACGTGAAGGTAGTGCCAAGGGTCTAAAGATATGTACAATAGATTAAAGTTAACACAGAAACAAATGGTAAAGATTTATCAAAGTAGAAGATAGTAAAATTACAAACATGAATGAAGTTACCAGACAACCACCGAATGATTTGTGACTGTCGTCCGTATTATATACCTATTCCATTTACTGACAAAACTTACAATAACCTTCATATTGTGACCTTGAGATTATGTCATTTACTTTGACCGAAGTATCGATGGCCAGTTGAGAGTATGCCACGAACGTATATGTGGCACGCGCGTGATTTGTCCATGAGATATAAACCTACAATATAGATAAACGCAATGCACCTTGTTTCTATTAGCTTCACAGATACTCGTCCCAGATTTTGTCCTATGCTCGTTATCAACGTGACCCCAGGAGGTGAGATATAAACATACAATATAGATAAACGTAATGCACCTTGCTTCTATTAGCTTCACAGATGCTCGTCCCAGATTTTGTCCTATGCACGTCATCAGTGTGACCCCTGGAGGTGAGATATACACATACAATATAGATAAACGTAATGCACCTTGCTTCTATTATCTGCACAGAAACTCGTCCCAGATTTTGTCCTATGCTCACTATCAATGTGACCCCTGGCAGGTAAGATATAAACATACACTATAAATAAACGTAATGCACCTTGCTTCTATTCTTCACAGATACTCGTCCCAGATTGTGTCCTATGATCGTTATCAACGTGACCCTTGGCAGGTGTAAGATAGTGCAATGTAGTAACTAGTCTGTGATATTTCCAGTTTTCAACAACATATATTAATAGTTTAATCAATATCAATTGTTTATTCAGTAGTTTATACCATGTTAAAAACATGATATAAAGACAATATTATATATTTTATGACAGGGGTTTCATAACATAATTGTTAAACTTTGTCAGTTTAATCCATATTTACAGACATAATACATTCATAGATTGTTTTATGCTTTGCTCACGTGTTACGAACATTTACACATAATACTAGCTTCAAGGACATAGCTTTTTTAATATATGCAGTTTCAAACTCAAATACCGGTAAATACATTGTAAATACAGTTACTTATATTTCCCTTAGATTTGTTTTGACATGTAACGGGTATATAACATGGATAACTGTTGATGGCACAACACAAATACCACTCAATCACCCATCCATCTTGGAACAACATTGATTGATTCTAGCCAACAAGTAACGGTATATAAATCGGATAATGGTTCATGGCACAACACAAACACAAAAACTCAGTCATCCATCTTGTTACAACATTGATTGATTCTGCCTAACTTTACCTCAATTTCAGTGTCAGCCAAATAACCTGTAAGGGTCAGAGGTCAAACTCTGTGGTTTGACATGAACATACAGCTTAGAGATGAATATTCATGGATATATCCTGGATGATATTTGGCATTCAGTGTCCACAACCCCATGATCACCATATAACCGTTATTCATACGTGAATACAATGCCTGTTCCTTCAAATCGGCGCTCAATGACGTTGTCAAATATTTCGTTCTGGGCAACTGTTATCCAGTTCTTCCAATCCCCTACTTCACCTGAAACAGCACATATATTTCATATATTTCAAAGGTGAGTGATACTATTTAAGGTCAGTAAGTAATACATTACTAGCTCCTTAAGTACGTCATTCATGAGTAATTCCTGAAGTAAGTAACACAGAAACAATTCTGTAATTTGTCAGTGTCACAAAACTTCCTCAGATCAAGTTATTTATATTTTGTGTCAAACTCTACTGAAAATCAGTTTGTAATATACATTCATATGTATTCATGAGCCCTTCCGTAAGAAATGTATGACTGCGACCTCAAAATATCTACAGATTTTATGCAATTCTAAGCCACGTGTGTCCTCACAAGAAGTAACGTCATAACTAGACCTAATCTAACCCACGTGTGTCTCACATCAAGTAACGTCATCAATTGACCTACTCTAAACCACTTGTGTCTCACATCAAGTAACGTCATAACTGGACCTACTCTAACCCACTTGTGTCTCACATCAAGTAACATCATAATTGGACCTACTCTAACCATCGTGTGTCTCACAACACGTAACATCATAACTGGACCTAATCTAACCCACGTGTGTCTCACATCAAGTAACGTCATAACTGGACCTAATCTAACCCCCGTGTGTCTCACAACACGTAACATCATAACTGGACCTACTTTGACCCACGTGTGTCTCACATCAAGTAACGTCATAACTGGACCTACTCTAACCCACGTCTGTCTCACATCAAGTAACATCATAACTAGGCCTACTATAACCCATGTGTGTCTCACAACAAGTAACATCATAACTAGACCTACTATAACACACGTGTGTCTCACAACACGTAACATCATAACTAGACCTACTATAACCCACGTGTGTCTCACAACACGTAACATCATAACTGGACCTACTCTAACCATCGTGTGTCTCACAACAAGTAACATCATAACTGGACCTACTCTAACCCACGTGTGTTTCACATCAAGTAACATCAGAACTAGACCTACTATAACCCACGTGTGTCTCACAACAAGTAACATCATAACTAGACCTACTCTAACCATCGTGTGTCTCACAACAAGTAACATCATAACTAGACCTACTATAACCACGTGTGTCTCACAACAAGTAACATCATAACTAGACCTACTATAACCCACGTGTGTCTCACAAGTAACATCATAACTAGACCTACTCTAACCCGCGTGTGTCTCACAACAAGTAACATCATAACTGGACCTACTCTAACCCATGTGTCTCACAACAAGTAACATCATAACTGGACCTACTATAACACACGTGTGTCTCACAACACGTAACATCATAACTAGACCTACTCTAACCCACGTGTGTCTCACAACACGTAACATCATAACTGGACCTACTCAAACCCACGTGTGTCTCACATCCAGAAACGTCCTAACTGGACCTACTCTAACCCACGTGTGTCTCACATCAAGTAACATCATAGTTGAACGTGGTAACTAGTCTGTGATATTTCCAGTTTTCAATAACATGTACCGTCATAAAATATTTGTTAAACTTCTAACCCACGTATGTCTCACATACAGCAACATTATAATTGGCCCTACTCTAACCGACGTGTGTCTAACAAGTTACAGTATTAGTACTTGGACCTACACTATCCTTGCTCCTTATTTAATGTATGAAGGACGCGTGGAAAACTATGACAATCTCACCTTTTCTGTAAACTCCTTGGCGACCTTCCTTCCACATGCTCAACGGATTAGTGGTGTGCTCTTTGACTTCAGTGTCTGCCGATTTGAGCTTCTTAAAGCTGCACGCTTCTGCTATTTGCTCACATAGTTCATCACTGACAGGGACTCCAATGAAGTCGGCAACCGTTTTGATGTTTTTAACAGGATCCTAAAATCAACCAAATAAGCGTTGTCATCCCGAACAAATGTAAAGCGCGCTTACCCTTAGTAATTAACAGTACTATTGCCGCTGAAGAAACATAGAATTATGGAAAGTCCAGTATACTATAGGTAAACGAAAGTTTAAATAACAAATAAGCCCCAGGACAGTTAACTAAAGATGTATACTAAGCAGCAAAAGAACGTCACTTTGGAATGTTCCTTTGCAGAAACGGATAACTGTAAACTCATTTAATGTTTTGATTGTATATTTTTGACAACATCTCCAACTTTATCTGAGCAAAGACATTCCTTCCCAAACTCAGAATGGAACCGAGGAAATGGTCTCGAAACCGCAACCTGATCTCGGAGATGGTATGGTGTTCTCCGTGTTTTTCATGCAACTCATGCTGCACGTGCTGTTCACAAGGACCAACCCTATAAATTGCACCCCCAAACCTGGTTGAAACATTCACATTACAACGTCAGCAGGATAACGCGACTCACGAAAGCTCAGAGGAACCAGGCGCTAGGAAGACTTGAAGCTGGCCACACTGCACAAGCCGTTGCCAATCACTTCGGACCATCTACAGGCTGCAACAACGTTTCCGGGCCACCAACACCACAAATGATCGCCCCCGTACAGACCAAGGGTGACCACAAGACGACAAGACCGCCATGTTGTGTACAGAATCCCTTCATGCAGGCATCCGAAACAGCACGCCAGACAGTGGGAACACACGGAAGACCAATCAGTACTGATACAGTACGCCGACGTCTTAACAGCGGGAACCTCCATTGCCGTAGACCTTACCGTGGACCTATCCTCACCCTTCGTCATCGACGTGAACGTCTACAGTTTGCTCTACAACACCCAAACTGGCGATACAGGCAATGGAGAACTGTTCTGTTCACAGATGAGGTCGGTACTGCGTATAAACTGCAGATGGCAGAACAAGAATATTGCGACGACGTGGCCAGCGTTACTCAGACCAATGTGTTATGGAAAGAGACTCATGGGGAGGTGCAAGCATCATGGTATGGGATGGAATAGGCCTGAATCAGAGAGTGGGTCCTGTGGTGTTCCAGAACCTTGGTCCAGGGAGAGGAGGCGGCATCACAGCGGTGCGCTACATC
This sequence comes from Haliotis rubra, assembly GCF_003918875.1. Lineage (NCBI taxonomy): Eukaryota > Metazoa > Mollusca > Gastropoda > Lepetellida > Haliotidae > Haliotis > Haliotis rubra. The sequence continues at coordinate 484,914 of NW_025767227.1, read as the reverse complement.
GACCAAGCTCTCAGACCCCACGTCATACCACATTACGCACGTCACCGGAACAACATTTTCCAGCATGATAACGCCCGGGCCCTTACTACCAGAGCTACACAGGACTTCCTACATGTGTCAACAGTATGCAGTGGCCAGCCCTTAGTCCTTAGCCCTTAAACCCAACTAAACATCTTTGGGATGAAATTCAGAGGAGACAGAATAATGTCATACCAAGGCCGCACACAGCCGATTTATTGCGCCAGGCCTTTCTCAGAGTGTGGTTCCAGGTGCCAATGGCCTTCATCAATCGATTGGTGCACTCCATGCATAGACGCTGTGCTGCAGTTTTTGCCGCTCGTGGTGGTCCCACTAGATACTGAAGTCGAGGGTCTGAATGGACTGCAAACGTTCACGTAATGTCTTGAAAATGTGCTGAGTTATTCATTGATGTCTCAAAATATAGTACACAAAACATGTTTTTGATCCGCTTATTATGTCCATTTCTGTAATGATTTGATTACAGTGTCTATCTAATTTTGAATTCGTACTGACGTTTTTTTTGCTGCTAAGTATATAAGGATACACGTGAAAACTGGCAGACAGACGAAAATATGTACTCATGTTATTTAAAATGATCAGGAAATTGATAATCGATCTTGCTGCACTTGATACGGTATTATAGGCAATATCACACGCATCATATCAATGAGCAACTCAACAGATGTCATGCACATGACGCAGATATATGTAAATTTCGAGTTATTTATATGTTCCATCTGAGCGTTACCAATTACTGTGATGGACCACCAGTGTTTACATTCAGATCTTCAAACCAGCAAACCATTATAACCATCTTCTCGACATAAGGCATCTAGGTCAAGTACAAACCTTTTTCAAGTTTTCATAAAACAACGTCAACATTGGCAAGTCCGGGTTGTCCTGTTTCACTTGCAGCCAATCCTTTACGTAGTCGACATAATCACCACTGGCCACTGAAAAATCGATGGAATTTTACATAACATAACGTCCGAAAGCTATGGATACACCATGCCATTTAGAAAGTGGTCAAATGTAACATAAGTTATATTTGGGATTACACTTTCTCAGTAAAATAAAGATTCTAGTACTTTTGGGGGGTTGAGTCCCATCCGGGATTCGAACCCACACACGCCGGCACACAATCAGGCACCTGATCGCAATAAAATTCATGGAAGCCGTGCCAATGTACACTTATCAGAGGGGTACACAAAGCAAACAGTCAAGCCTACCAGCTGTCCGACTTCCATTTTTTGTGGAAGTCGCGGTGGCTGCGCGGGTTAGGCGGGTTACAGCATCTGCGTATTACTCACCTTTTCCTTCCAGAAACAGATCCAGAAATTCTGAATACGTCCCGTCAAACCTAAAACTCAATTTTATTCCGTTAAGATGGTTAAAAAGGGATACGCTGACATCTTTGGGATTTCGCATGATGAAGATTGTTCGTATCTTCTTTTCCACCAGCTTTTCCGGCAGATGACGGAAATTTAGATGTGAGTTTAGAACTCTCGGGGAGGGGAGTTCATCAGCCCGCTCAAACTTCGGCATCCCCAACATGGCGATTTCCTTAGCCTTCTTGTTGTACTCAGAGTTACCGGCCTTGAGCATGGTGACGATTTCCCACAACCAGTGGGTACCTGGAAGGATTGGAATAGCACACTGTGAGTACGTGAGTGAACTGGGATCAAATCCTGTTTGAATGGTATTTGTGTTTCGGCAAGCATGATCTACACAGTGCACAGCTCACTAGTCAGGTACGACTAGGCAAGGTTGGTAGATGTTTGAGCTCGTTGCTTGACGTATGATCATGATTTTCTAGTCTCATGGAACCATCTGCTTACTGCAGATTTCAAAAACATTCATTCACAGAATAGATTACTTCTTCATACAGTACATTATCCAGCTTCTTACCACATCTTAACCCGTGAAGGTCCGGGTTAGAATATTGATCTTCAGTAACCCATGCTTGTCGTAAGAGGCGACTAACGGGATCGGGTGGTCAGGCTCGCTTACTTGGTTGACACATGTCATCGGTTTCCAATTGCACAGATCGATGCTCATGCTGTTGGTCACTGGATTGTCTGGTCCAGACTCGATTATTGACAGACCCCCGCCATATAGCTGGAATATTGCTGAGTGCGGCGTAAAACTCAACTCACTCACTCACTCACTCTTACCACATTTAGGATATGCTGCAACCAAGACGTCATCATCTCTCAGTTCGAGTTTCTGAACTTTTCGGGTCATTTCCGTGACATCCTCAGGAGTGGTGTTAATCGACCGGAGGATGCCGTCATGTTTGAAGAAGGACCATCCATGACCATTCTTATTCCGGTAGTCCAGAATCTCAGGAGTTCTACAAAGAATCATTTATTTGGGTTTGGATGATGGTTTAGAATCACTTGTGTGTTGAAACTGCTTGGTGCTACTTACAAAAAAGACAATGGTGCCTTCAAATCAATCAATACATGGATTCTAGCCCTCGCAAGAATCGTAATAATGTGCATTTAGTTGAATGGCAGTCGCATTTAAATAAATGACATCAATACAATATTGAAAGACAAGCTGAGGGTGCAGTTTGATGGAAGGCGTACCTTGCTCTGTTTGCGCCCATGTTTAATTTAACGATGACTTCCCCTGTGATTAGCAGCAAACACATGTACAGTCACGACCAGTTCGCCTCATTTAAAAACAAGATGGCTGCGAAAAAAGCACTGCACTGACACAGAATATGAGAGGAACTTACCGCTGACCCTCCATTTTGATTAGAACGTGCGATCAACGCTTGTAACTGACTTTCTTTAACAGACAACTGTGTCCGTTTCGCGTGACTTTGCTGGTACGCTGAAGAAACCAATGTTCAAGATCCCTGTTAATAAGTAGCACTGTTCCTATCGCCTGTGTAAGTGTTGGTTCCAGGGGACCAGGACAGTACAAGGTACAGGGTGCTGAGCCGAGATCCACCCAACAGCTATTTCAGTCCACCTGACACGCTCTTATCAAGGCTGAAAATGCTAATCATGGATTGGAAAAAGTGTCTGCTATTGACATAACAAACACGTACAGCATATTCGTTGTGCATAGTTGCGTCCCTTGCTGCTGATCTAAATGCATCGTGGTAAAGTTCAAACCCACGTGTCCTCACAACAAGCAATAAAGTACTGGGACCTCTCTTGACACGTGTGTCACCACAATGTGCAATATGCAACTGGGACTGTCTCTAACCAAGGACTGAATGAAGAAGACTCTAGTCTGTCAACTTTTGGGACACCCCTTTTGTGAAATATCTTCCAAATAACACCAGTTGACCACATGTCATTAACGTATATCTTTATGATCCCGTTTGACGTAATAAGAAAATAGTTTTAACTTTGTTGGTCACTTGGGGAAAAGTTACTTAAGTAGCTATCATTAAAATTTCTGTTTGTTTTGATGTCAAGAGACGGGGTGTAGTCGCAGTAAACGTAACAGCTTACGGGTTAGCTCAGAGCGCAATTCACGTGCATGACCGCAGGTCATAAAAGGGGTGTCCCAAAAGTTGAGTTGACCTAGTAACGTGCTTAGACAGAGTTGACACTGACGATTACTATAAAAAAAAAGGTTACTTTAACAACATTGAAGTGCCTCAACTCAGTTTTATCTTGTGCATGACTGGGTCTACGTGCAGGCCTAGCTTGGGGGTGCACACAGATTAAACAGCGACGTGGAAAGTCAACAGTCTGAATCCCAGAGTTGCTCCGATAGTGAACTATGATATGTTTACATTAGACTGCAACAGGGGTAAAATAGCGTCTTCGACCTGCCTTACGCTCTATGTTTTCCTACTGACATAAATTCAGTCTGGTGCAGTGATTTAACTGGAATATCAATTAACGCTCTCAATCAGTCTGTGTTTGATGCTTGTTCAGATATACACTTCATCTGAAAGTATTATCAAAACTCGTGGGGTAGTCTAGTGGTTAAAGCGTTCGTTCGTCACACCGATGACCCTCTAACCATACTACTTGTTTGTTGTCTAACGCCTAACGCAACCATATACTATTAAAAAAAAAAATAATAGTAAAGTATCCCTAAAATTGACACAATTGCAAATAGCATATGTCGAAATAACCCAATTCGGCCTAACTGGGCGTTCAGTGGGATGCGTAATACGACATCCAGAAAAGCATTTTTACTCGTAAAATCGGGCAAAACTTAGCAAAAATACGAATAGCTGCTGAAAACAATAGATCAGACTATAGATGGCAAATAGGTCGCTCAGCCAGGTATGACGACGGACTGTCGACTCACCTGGCATGGAATGCACGTGCTGCCTACAGGCACGAGGGGTCATCTCAAAGATATTTTGTGCTTTTTCATGTGTGTTGACTATGTCTCATCTACTGATTAACATCTTACGTGTCTATCTTTCATAAAGTTTATGTTGAGATATGTAAGAGAGTATGATACCCCGAAAACCACAGAAACGCATCGTAGTATATAGGTGGCATGACCACCAGAAGATCGGCAGGACTGGATATTATTTGTAATTGTTATGACGTGCCGTGTACCTCCCCAGTATAATTGCCCTAAAGGATTATCTTATCTTAGCTGATATCTCTATCCCCAAGCCCGACCCCAGGTTTTGCTTTTGAGGCGACCCCTCCTATCTGTTTCTTTTTATAGTGACAGTGAGACTGCATGGTAGCTACACCCTTAATAGTTTCGGCATAAAAGTTATTATTTTTTACGTCAGCTATCGTTTATAATGAATCTACGTCTAACTTCAAATTGGGCATTTCAAAAGTGTCCTTTGTAATACAATATCGTCCCACACTAATTTGCATAAAGCCATGGTCAGTTCCAAATAAGTCTTTTTGGACTTAGAAAAAAACCGCATTGCTCATTTCTGCACTAATTTCCCTTCAGTAAAGTCCATTTCTCCGTTTCCTATCTCTCTACCACTGAGACTGTAGTTAGGCCGAACTTAGTTTAACAGATATTTCACACTTTCACATATCAACTACATAAATTGTAGAGATAAATGAGAAAATACATTTTTTTTTCTATTTCCGACATTACTTTTTTTTTAGCTATGTGACGACAGTAGGTGAGGTGAGGTGAAATTGGGTTTAACGTCGTGCTTGAGAATATTTCGCTCATATGACGACGTGCATGTGAGTGTATGTGTATGTGCGGCTGCTTGTACTAGCCCAGACTGAAGCTGGTTTTATAGTGCTAGCCCACTGAGATACCGTGCCGCAGTGAAGCATGAATACCCCACTCAGACACATTATACTGACTCCAAGCCGACCAGTCCTTGATGTACCCATTAATGCCGAACGCCAGGCAGGGACCAACAAGTACCATATTTTAACGTCTTTTGGTATGACGCGGTCGGGGATCGAAACCGCGACCTTCGGCTCTCCTGGGGGACGCTCTTACCACTACACCACGGAGATATGACGGCAGTAAATAATCCAATCTGGGTCAGAAAATCCAGTGATGAACAGAATGAACTGGGATACAATGAAATGTGTCAATCACGTCAGCAAGCCTGACCACCCGTTCCCGTTAATTGCCTCTTATCTAACCAAATTAACAGACGTGTAAAACCAATTATTTTGTATGTTTTTATTTATGTTTTACACGTGATGAACAGAGAGAAAAAATAACACGTTTGAAGTCTATACCTTTTCCGAATACATGCATTGTTGTACTTAATGGTGCTAAATGCACTGTAAATCTACATATAAGCAGAATTTTCTTTGTAACATTTAATGTATTTACAAATCAAAGTATGTATTTATGCATTAGGAGTGGATCAGGTGAGCACGGGAACATTTTCCTAGCTTGTAGTTTCACTGAAGTGGTAAAATCCTTTGACAAACGTCAATTTGGCTTTCCTCAAACATTTTACATGCCCTGATGTAACTGATGGACTGTTCACGGCGGTGTAAAACACAAAGCACCCACTCATCGTCATCCATCTTCAAATAACATTGGGTCAGTCCTCGTCTTTCACTCTCATACAGAAGTCACGGGTCAAAATCTCTCTAAGATCAATAGTCACAGATATGCTCAAATAATTGTGATATTTCGCATGTACGTTCTACGACAATATCATGATCACCTTATAAGCCGTTATCTATTCAAACGTGAATACAATGCCAGTGCCTTCAAATGTTCTGTCAATGACGTCATCAAATCTCTCGTTTTCAGCAACAGTTATCCAGTTCTTCCAGTCCCCAATTTCACCTGAAACAACAACATTACACACGTCCATAACTACTACAAGTAATATAAGATGGGATACTCAAGCAGCACATATGACTGAGTCTTCCAATACACTGAGTCAGGCCTAGTGTAAGCAATACATGAATCCTTAAGTAAGTAAGTCATTCATGAATTTGAGATAGTTTGTGAAGCACTTGGTTTCAGGTGGTGCTTTATTAATCCCCATGTACAGGTGAATTTATGACCTACGGTAGAATAGTTTTTTCAATGAATTACTTGAGCCTATTCTACCACACAACAACCAGGAACATACTTGGTACCACACTGACCAACACAGCAACCAACATAATCCTTTAGACCTTCACTTACCTGTCTCTTACCCACGTGTTTATCTCATACTCACCTTTCCTGAAGATTCCTTTGTGACCTTCCTTCCAGTTTTCGGGTGCAGTAACCACATGCTCCTTCAGGTCTGTGTCTGCCGTCCTCAGCTTCTTAAAGCTGCACGCTTCTGCTATTTGCTCACATAGTTCATCGCTGACAGACACCCCAATGAAGTCGGCAACCGTTTTGATGTTCCTAACAGGATCCTAAAATCACAATTTGGGTTATCAGTTATGCCTATTTAGCCTGGACACTGGTCCAGCAGGTTATTAACAGTACAAATTTACAAACCTTTTTCAAGTTTTCATAAAACAGTGTCAAGACAGGCAAATCCGGGTTGTCCTGTTTCACTTGCAGCCAATCCTTCACGTAGTCGGCATAAGCTCCACCGGGAACTGAAACAATGGAAGAAATGATGGAGAAAAACGTCTTAAACAAATATTCAGTCAAAGGTTTTTATCTGAAAAGAACTGCAGACAGCACTCACTGAAGCAGGGAAGCAGCAGAGCAGCCAGCAGCATGTCGGAGCTTCGAAACCAACTCAGGCTCAGTACGTCAGATACTTGAAGATCAAAACTTCAGACAATTGTCTCACGTCAGGGTTTAGACCTACATTCGGAGACCATCACATCAGAACGCGTTAACCCACTTTCAGAGAGTGCAGCACATCGAAGCACATTCACCCAAACAGTTATTTCTTTGTTGTTTAATAGTTCAACTATGCTACGACAGTCTGGAAATAAGCGATTCTCCACCTGACACTGAAGTGAAGTCACCCTGCATGACCACGCCATCCCTTTTGTCGCCGCTTACAACAAAGATGGGAAGCCGCAGATAAATTTAACTGCAAAATCGTCATGGGTAAGTCACGGCTAAAAATGTCAACCTACATTCTAACAGTGCATTACTTCGAATAGAGACCAACATGTCAGGACATTTGAAGACTCAAAAGCAAGGCGTCAGAGATCTGGGAGCCATGATTAGGGCTTAAGTCCAATTCAAGTGGTAGCCCATCAGAGAGTTTTAGCCCACTCCCTGATAGGAACCAATAACCTACATTCAATGAGCAGCATTTCAGAGATTATACACCTACATTCAGTCAGAATAGTATCAAAGAACGATTATATCCACATTTAGACAGTGTTGTACGAAGCAGAGCTTAAACCATAGTCAGCCAGCTTAAATATACATTCAGGTTGTAACTTGATTGTCAGTCAGCAGCATGTCAGACAGTATAACTCTACATTCAGTTAGCAGCATGTCAGACAGTATAACTCTACATTCAGTTAGCAGCATGTCAGACAGTATAACTCTACATTCAGTTAGCAGCATGTCAGACAGTATGGCTCTACATTCAGTTAGCAGCATGTCATACAGTATGACTCTACATTCAGTTAGCAGCATGTCAGACAGTATGACTCTACATTCAGTTAGCAGCATGTCAGACAGTATAACTCTACATTCAGTTAGCAGCATGTCATCCATTATAACTCTACATTCAGTTAGCAGCATGTCAGACAGTATGACTCTACATTCAGTTAGCAGTACGTCAGACAGTATAACTCTACATTCAGTTAGCAGCATGTCATCCATTATAACTCTACATTCAGTTAGCAGCATGTCATCCATTATAACTCTACATTCAGTTAGCAGCATGTTATCCATTATAACTCTACATTCAGTTAGCAGCATGTCAGACAGTATAACTCTACATTCAGTTAGCAGCATGTCATCCATTATAGCTCTACATTCAGTTAGCAGCATGTCATCCATTATAACTCTACATTCAGTTAGCAGCATGTCAGACAGTATAACTCTACATTCAGTTAGCAGCATGTCAGACAGTATAACTCTACATTCAGTTAGCAGCATGTCATCCATTATAACTCTACATTCAGTTAGCAGCATGTCAGACAGTATAACTCTACATTCAGTTAGCAGCATGTCAGACAGTATAACTCTACATTCAGTTAGCAGCATGTTGGTTCGTATAAATCTTCATTCAGTTAGCAGCATGTTGGTTAGTATAAACCTACATTCAGTTAGCAGCATGTTGGTTAGTATAAATCTACATTCAGTGAGTAGCATGTCAGACAGTATAAACCTGCATTCAGTTAGCAGCATGTTGGTTCGTATAAATCTGCATTCAGTTAGCAGCGTGTTGGTTAGTATAAACCTACATTCAGTTAGCAGCATGTTGGTTAGTATAAATCTACATTCAGTTAGCAGCATGTCAGACAGTATAAACCTGCATTCAGTTAGCAGCATGTTGGTTAGTATAAATCTACATTCAATGGCTCTTCAGTGCCATTCCGTGGCCAGGGAGTATCATGTTGGAGCTTGGAAAGCCCTATTGACTTAACATCATTTCACAACGTTTGGATTCACATTCAGACAGCGCAGTCACAGCTCTAAGCCCAAACACGCCTCCATATCACTTACTTTTCCCTTCAAAGAACAGGTTCAGATATTCTGAATATGTCCCGTCAAACCTAAACGAGGTTTTCATTCCGTTGATCATGCAATAATATGATACGCTGACATCTTTGGGATTTCGCATGATGAAGATGGTTTTTATTTTCTTCTCTACCATCTTCTCCGGCAGAAGACGGAAATATAGATGTGAGTTCAGAATTCTTGGTGATGGGAGTTCATCAGCCCGCTCTGACTTCGGCGCCCCCAACATGGCCATCTCCTTCGACTTTTTGTTGTACTCGGTGTTACCGGCCCTGAGCATATTGACGATTTCCCACAACCAGTGGGTACCTGGAGGGATCAGAAAAGACAGCATCACGTGTTTCAACAACATTCGTTCCCGCCATAAAACTTTTTTTTTCATTTTAAGAAAGATAATTTATTGAGGAAATCTTGCAAAACTTTCGCAGTTTCTTACCACATTTGGGATATGCCGCTATCATCATGTCATCGTCCCGTAGTTCGAGTTTCTGAACTTTTCTGATCATTTCCATGTCATTTTCAGGGGTGGTGAAAATCGGCCGGAGAAGGCCGTCATGTTTGTAGTAGGACCATCCATGACCATTCGCATTCCGGTAGTCGAGAATCTCGGGAGTTCTGTGGAGAATCACTGGTTTGGTTTGAATGAACGCCACTTTGAATGATATGAGGTTTGGGTCATTTGTGTAAGGAGCCTGCTTGGTGTTAATTATAAACATGACTATAGTGCCTACAAACCAAGTATCAATATTACATCTAATTAGGGTTCTAGATCTTAAACCTTGCAAGGACGGAAAGATCTGTGAGTGGCAGTGACACATTTGCCTTGCTAGCTCCATTTGTTTGAAAGTAGCGATTGCCTGACCATGATCAACCACAGAACCATGTACATTCGTGACCAATTCGTGCCATTCAAAATGGCCAGATGGTCTCGCCTCATGCGGTATGGTTGAAGCACACAGTAGCTATGCAGGTGATGAGGAAATGAAGTCGTTGTCCAACAAACAAACACGTTTATCGTCGTGTATGAAACATTTTTCGTTGGTTGTAAAAGCAAATAACACCGAATTGATGCAGAAACCTAATGAAGGTAACAAATACTTACTGTTGACCTTCCATATTGATCAGTATGTTTGATCAACGTTTGCAACTGATTTTCTTAACCAGACAACTGTGTACGCCTCGCGTGAATTTGCTGCTACCCTGAAGAACGAATCGTGCCAACGAATGTTCAAATTCCCTGTTAATAAGCAACACTGATCGCTGTTGGCTCTGCTAGCGTCGTCTGTGTAAGTGTTGGTTCTGGGGGACAAAGCCAGGACAGCACAAAGGCCGGGATACTGAGCCGAGATCCACGGAGAGAACAGCTAACAGCGTTAACCTGACGCGCTCTTATAGAGGCTGTAAATGCACGTCATTGATCTGAAAAAAAGGAACACTACTGATATAGCAAACAAGTGCAGTGTTGTGATATGACTGTGCAGGAATTCGCGGTGCAGAGTTGTGTCCCTTAGACAACATTTAAGGCCTCAGCAGAACATTCAGTCATCTTTTTGTATTAAAGATATTGAACACGTTTCCAAATAGTTACTTAGTTCAAAACAGTATAATAATATTTTATCGTTATTTTCAGCTTGTCTGCGTGTATTCGTTCACCTTTTCGCACTGTCCTTCGTCGGCCGGTTTTTTATAATATACATATATTTCATTTCAGTATCAAATGTTCTTGTCACGATATGGCTGAAATATTGCCGATGTGACGTTAAATATTAACTCACTCACTCACTCACTCACCTTTTCGCAAATTCCTGTTATCACCATTTGAAAACGGTTAAAAACACATGTTCAAGGACTTCCATTGTTTGCCAATTCCACAGCGCATCACTTTTACACTCTGTATTCTCGCCTTCAGATGTCTCTCTGGAAGTGCACCTCAATATCTGTCCGACCTCCTTTCTCCATACAAACCAACAAGATCCCTCCTCTCCGAGAAACATAATCTTCTGTGTATTCCATAAGTCAGAACAGTTAAATTTGGTCAAAAACTTTCTCTTATGCTGCGGTCTCAGAGTGGAATCATCTCCAACAACATTAAGAAATTACAGAACTTTCAACCTTTCGAACATCGCTAAAGACCCACCTTTTCCAAACAGCCTTTTCGTCCTGACATCAGCGCTTTGAGCATGCATTGTGCATGGAAATATGCGCTTTATAAATGAACTATTATTATTATTATTATGTTTTACAGATTAAAGATGAAAATGCAGCAGAGAGGGTTCGGGTGATACTGGCACTGTCATCATCAGCTCAGGGACCTCGCCCCCTCTACACGCAGCCCAGGCAGCGAATGGGACTTCTCCCAGGAAACACTGCCTAGTCGAACCCACCAAGAACTGTCCGGAGAATATGAAGGCTCCCAAACACTGCAGCCTTCTGCATTACCCAGAGTGTCAGAAGGGCTGTGCTCCCGGTGGAGAACCCGGGCACTCACCTTATCTGCGCCAAGAGATCAGGAGGTACCAAACCAAGGGCACCAAGAACAATGGGAGCCCGCTATTCACGTTGCTGTCAAAAGGGACAGAAAATTCAATGATTTAAATAAATTCATTGGCTTTATCAAAAAGGACAAGATCAGGTTTGTTGGCAGGAATTCTTCTGAGGCTGCATGTGGGCCTATTCCACAGAAGTTTGAAAGCATCATTTTCCATGAGGCCCTGGACATGTTCAGGGTCGTACCATGGATGGAACTCGGAGTCAAAGCTACGGACATGGCGGAGACGGTAGTAAAAGCAACGAGCCATGCCATCATGTCGTTTAAGATATGCTGTTTGTGCCAAAGAAGGGCATCCACTGACAAGATGCTGGACAGTCTCTGTAAATTCATTACATAGTCGACATTTCATATTGATATTTTCTTTAAGAATCACATTTTGGCGAATACGAGTGGGAAGTGACTCGTCCTGAGCAGCAAAAAGGAAGCACTCAGTTTCACATTTAAGACCAGCCGACTTTATTCAGGCGAAAGAGTATGTGGGATTGCTATTCTGTTCAACACACTGCATGTACACACGATGCAATAGCTTCTCAGAAAGCTTATCCACAAAAGATCAAATCTGGGCATACTTGGTGAAGGACTTTACCTGGTATACTCCCATCACCGTCCAGCAGTACATCGCCATCAACCTCAAATCTCAGATTCTGTCCAACAACCTTGGCACGCTTAAAATAGCTGTGGAATTCCTTGCTTTCATCATGAGTCTTCACATGTATCACCAGAGGATCATCCGATAAATTAATATGTGCAAAAGTACACAATAAAATTCTATCATGAAGAGCTTCCACATTAATCAAACCCCGACCTCCAGAATTGATTGGCATGTATAAACGGTTAAGAGAGGAACGAGGGTGGTGGGCTCTGTTATCAGACATGATCCTTCTGGTCAGACGGTCAAGACTCTGGATGTCTTGTTTTGTCCAATCAACTACTCCAAAGGAATAGGAAAGGACTGGCACAGCAAAAGTATTGGTGGCTTTGACCTTGTTTCGAGCATTTAGCTCTGAGCTGCAGATTTTCTTTAAGCGAGATTTGTACTCGGCCAGAAGTTTTTCTTGAATCTGGGCATTTTGGAGCTTATCTCGAACTTGCATTCCAAGATAGGTGTAGACCTGATCTTCCACAAGATGCTCAATAACTCCTCCCCCTTGTAACTTGACCGATCCATCATCATTAACTACCTTGCCACGTTTCAAAATGAAGAGTATTACATTTGTCGAGCCCAAATGTCATGCCAATATCATTTGAAAAGGACTCGACAAGGAGAACCTGCTCTTTCAAATTGGTACTTCCTTTGGCAAGAAGCTCGATGTCATCCATGTAAAGGAGATGGGTAAGCGGTGTTGGGCATCTGTGCTGAGGAGGTCCGGGATGGTAACTCTCCTCTTTTTTGAGCAGAAAGCTCAAAGGATTTAGAGACAAACAAGGACTGAAGGAGTCCCCCTTGAAAAGTCCCCTTCTGATTGGAATAGATTCCGAAGTCTGCACCTGCCCTTGCGAGTACAAGTTGAGTCGACCAGCAACTCATTAAAGACTTGAGTAAATCAAGTAGTCGCTCAGGGAGGTCAATACAACGCAGAGACTTCAGAATCCATTCATGAGGGACAGAGTCGTATGCTTTTTTGTAGTCAATCCAGCACATGGAGAGATTGCGGTGATATGTTTTAGCCTCTTCCAAAATCATTTTCTGTACAAGAAGTTGATCCTTGCACCCCCAACATCCCTTTCTTGCTCCCGTCTGCTCTCTGTAAACTATATATTGGAAGAGCAGTAAGCTGTCAAACACCCTGTGAATATTTTGTATTGTGTATTCAAACATGTGATAGGGCAGAAGGTTTTGGGATCAGTCAAGTCTCCTTTCTTGGGGAGAAGTATTGTGCGACCTTTGCAGAACCATGGAGGAACATCACCTGTGTCCACGATAGTATTGAAACAGTGTAGTAATGGTGTTTGGACACAGGGGAACAGTTTCCAATACCGGTTTCGAATGCCATCAGTCCCTGGAGCTGTATTAGATTTGGACTTTTTGATAACACTTTTCAGGCAATCTGGTGAGATGTAATAGACAAACGACCTAGTTACTTCTCATGCATTGCATGGTCATAATCACGGACCCGACGGTGCCTCAAGGTTAAAGTCGCCGGGTACAGACCACAACTATTTCCAGAACCTTTTATTGGCATCCATGGGAGGCCGGTTATCATGCTCACCATCACCGCTTGTTTTAAGTTGCCTGTAGAAGTGCTTTTCATTATTTCTAAAAAGTTTATTTTGTCGATGAATTTGTTTTTCTTTTCCCATTTTTTTTTTCTTTCAGCCCAAACTTTTATTTTTGCCTTTTTGAAATACCTTTTCTTATGTTGTCTTGTACTGTAATTTTAATTTTCTCCAAATTGACTTCCAAATTTGACATTGGACTTCCTGATGATCTTATTTTCAGGCACAACTCTATCCAGGAAATGTATTTTATTATTATGTTCATAAAAGAATTTCGTACAACTGATTCCGGGAGAGACTTACTACGAACATTAAAAGGTTAACCTTGCCTGTCACTGCTTATCATCACATGGGTACAATGAGTGAAGCCCATTTCTAGAGTCCCCCGCCGTGATATTGCTGGAATATTGCTAAAAGCGGCGTAAAACCAAACTCAGTCAGTCAGTCAGTCACTGCTTGTCAGGTGTTGGGATCAGGTGCTTCCAGTCTGGCTCCCTGTTCTGTTTGTGTCTGCTTTTCGGGAGTTGGGATCAGGTGCTTGCAGTCGTAATCTTCCATTGCCGCTGTTGACAATTACCTGGCCTTTGCATGTGTTAGTGCGAACGTCGATGCATTATAAGCTCACGTGTGTGCGAACACCTGGTACCGTCACTGTTTTAACGGTGAACCCTTATGATAGTGCTTATTGAAATGGTTTTGTTTGCTTCTATTCATCATACCAAAGGGATCACAAACAAAAGTTCCAACCCTAGTCACCAAAGTCTCGTTATGATGGTGCAATGAATGCCAACCTACTTGTTTGTGTCCTCACGTGTACACATGTACGTCATCATGGATCCGAATGTGCAATAAAAGGGATTGCCAAAGGTGTTGTATAGGCGTGCTAATATCTGTGATTCAGGGATCGAAACTAACGGGTCGCCGTGGCTGTGATTCAGCATGTTAAACACGCTCGAGGGTTCCATCAAGCACGCTCGAGGGTTCCATCAAACACGCTCGAGGGTTCCATCAAGCACGCTCGAGGGTTCCATCAAGCACGCTCGAGGGTTCCATCAAACACGCTCGAGGGTTCCATCAAGCACGCTCGAGGGTTCCACCAAACATGCTCTAGGGTTCCATCAAACACTCTCGAGGGTTCCATCAAACACGCTCGAGGGTTCCATCAAACACCCTCGAGGGTTCCATCAAACATGCTCAAGGGTTCCATCAAACACGCTCGAGGGTTCCATCAAACAAGCACGCTCGAGGGTTCCATCAAACACGCTCGAGGGTTCCATCAAACATGCTCGAGGGTTCCATCAAACACGCTCGAGGGATCCATCAAGCACGCTCGAGGGTTCCATCAAACACGCTCGAGGGTTCCATCAAACACGCTCGAGGGTTCCATCAAACATGCTCGAGGGTTCCATCAAACACGCTCGAGGGTTCCAAGTAACATGCTCGAGGGTTCCACCAAACATGCTCAAAGGTTCCATCAAACACGCTCCAGGGTTCCACCAAACATGCTCGAGGGTTCCATCAAACATAGTCGAGGGTTCCATCAAACACGCTCGAGGGTTCCATCAAACACGCTCGAGGGTTCCATCAAACACGCTCGAGGGTTCCAGGGTTCCATCAAACACGCTCGAGGGTTCCATCAAACACGCTCGAGGGTTCCATCAAACAAGCAACGGATTCTTCAGCTCTGGCTTTCCTCATACATAACGCTGCCACGGAATTTGGCCTAAGTAGCCTAAAAACAAACTCATCCAGAAATTATGTTCATGAATATGATTTATTCTTCGTTCACTTGTCATAAACAGTAATACAAGCTTCAACTCCATAACATTTTTAAAAGCATGCAGTATAAAAATCAAATATCGGTAAATACATTGTAAATGTTCAGTTACTTATATTTCCCTTTGCTGTTATTACGTGGGTAACAATTCTTGACGGCAGAACTCACTCATCCACATCCATCTTGAATCACATTGATTGATTCATCCAAACTTTACCTCGGTTTCAGAGTCAACAATATAATGTGAAAGGGTCATAAGTTAAACTCTGTGGTTTGACATGAACATACAACATAAAGCTAAACGTTTGTAGATATTTCCTGGATGATATTTGGCAATCAGTGTCCACAACCCCGTGATCACCATATAACGGTTATTCATACGTGAATACAATGCCCGTTCCTTCAAATCGGCGCTCAATGACGTTATCAATTTTTTCGCTCTGGGCAACTGTTATCCAGTTCTTCCAGTCCCCAATCTCACCTGAAACAACAACAGCACATCAGTTCTGAAGTCCAAAGTCACACAATACATGATAAAGTCCCTAAGGTAATTACCTCCCTAAGTACGCCATACGTGAGGTCCACTTCATGCCCTTTCTGTCTCCGGTCTTTATGTAATGAACGAAGGAAACGTAGAAAACAATGACAAACAGGATCGAAGGCCAATCTCACCTTTTCTATATATTCTTTGGTGACCTTCCTTCCAGATGTCGGACGGATTACCGGTATGCTGCTTGACTTCAGTGTCAGCGGCCCTCATCTTCTTAAAGCTGCACGCTTCTGCTATTTGCTCACATAGTTCATCACTGGCAGACAATCCAAGGAACTCGGCAACCGTTCTGATGTTTTTAACAGGATCCTAAAATCAAAGGAATAAGGGTTATCATCCCGAAAAAAATGTTATAAGAATATAGAATTATGGATAGTCCAGTACACTGAAGATAAACGTATAACTAAATAACAAATAAGCATCAGTACAGTTAACTAAAGATACACCATGATATGCCCTAGGAACTGATGCCATACCTTCCAAATATAATTGTTAAACGAGAAATGCACACTGAAAAAAAACTCGCCCCTTTTCTCAAATCATGTGACAGCGGCACGTCAAAACTGCTAAAAACAAGCAAAAACATGCACTTATATTTCATGGCATTTAAAATGAGCAAGAAATTGACGATCGATACTAATGCACTTGATCAGTTAGCAACTCTCAACAGATGACATGCACATGACGCTGAACGTATCCAGCTGAACGTCATCAGTCACTGTGATCAACCCCCAGTGTTTACATTCAAATATTCAAACCATGTAACCAGCAAACCATTATGACCATCTTGTCGACATAAGGCATCTAGTTCAACTCAAACCTTTTTCAAGTCTTCATAAAACAATGTCAACATTGGCAAGTCCGGGTTGTCCTGTTTCACTTGCAGCCAATCCTTCACGTAGTCGACATAATCACCAAGCATCACTGAAACATGGAAGGAATTTTAAATGGCATGTATGTATAAACACGGATGTGTCTATGAAACAAATGGCAGAGGTGAAGCAACGATATGCCACCCGCAGCATTTCAAACCAAGATTCAAGTCGGAGCATGTTGCTCACATGACATCAGCATCTGAAAGCGTGTAAATACCCATTCAGAGACACAGTAACAGATCAGAGCATCTGAACCTACATTCACACGTAAGCATTTCAAGGCATTTGAACCTGCATTCTCACAGTAGCACTTCAGGAATGCCGGAAGTAATGCACGTCCGAAATGTTTCCACCATTTTGAAACCCACAAGCACGGCTATGGTGCTAGCAAGCCTATAAACATGGCCTGGTTTGAAACCCACAGTTCAAACCCACAAATTTCACAGTGAATTGTGATGCCTTAAACGAGACAACGTAAACTATATTAGGTTTAACGGTTGAAGACACGGACAATTAGTAGAATATCTGCTTTTTTCTGTAACTGTTAATTAAACATAGCAATTATGCCTTCAGATTAATATAAACAAGTAAATGTATGGTGATAAACTCATTATACCACCCCACTCTGTTATGGCCATCAGGCTTGGTATGACGTAACAGCATCACTCACTTTTTCCTTCCAGAAACAGATCCAGAAATTCTGAATACGGCCCGTGAAACCCAACGCTCACTTTTAGTCCGTTGAGATGGTTATAATAGGATACGCTGACATCTTTGGGGTTTCGCATGATGAAGATTGTTTTTATTTTCTTCTCCACCAGCATTTCCGGCAGATGACGGAAAAATAGATGGGAATTTAGAACTCTTGGGGAGGGGAGTTCATCAGCCCGCTCAAACTTCGGCATCCCCAACATGGCGATTTCCTTCCCCTTCTTGTTGTACTCAGAGTTACCGGCCCTGAGCATGTTGACAATTTCCCACGACCAGTGGGTACCTGGAGGG
Source organism: Haliotis rubra (assembly GCF_003918875.1). NCBI lineage: Eukaryota > Metazoa > Mollusca > Gastropoda > Lepetellida > Haliotidae > Haliotis > Haliotis rubra. Next base: position 466,867 of record NW_025767227.1, on the reverse strand, counting down.
ATCAGAATAGACAGCATAGTGTAAGTGAGTGTTTGAATGGTGATTGTGTTCCGGTCAGCATGATCTACACGGTGCCCAGCTCACAAAGGTTAGGTTAAGTAATGTTGGTAGATCGATGGGTTCACTCAAGGTTGTGTCATACAACCACCTGCTCAGTTTTAAAAAAAACCCATTCATTCAGACAATAGATTACTCACTCATACAATACATTGTTCAGCTTTGGCTCTTACCACATTTGGGATATGCTGCAATCAAGACGTCATCGTCCCTAAGTCCGAATTTCTTAACTTTTTGGATCATTTCCATATCAGCTTCAGGGGTTGTAACAATCGCCCGGAGAAGGCCGTCATTTCTGTAGAAGGACCATCCATGACCATTCTCATTCCGGTAGTCCAGAACCTCGGGGTTTCTATGAAGAATCACTTGTTGGGTTTGATTTAACGCTGTTTTGAATGTTATGACGGTTTGTATTCATTGGTGTGAGGAGCCTGCTTAATGCTACTTACAGAAAAGACTATTTTCCCACAAACCAAGGATCAATATTATGTCGAACCTGGGTTTGGACTTCGTGGATTCTAGCCCTCGTAAGGGACGCAAGAATGTGCAGTTAGTTGAGTGACAGTCGCATTTAGATAAATGATATCAATGGAAACGTGAAAGACAAGTTGCAGTTACAATTTTAAATTTAAAGATTACTTCCCCTGTGGTTAACATAATGCACACGTACACTCGTGACCAATTCTCCTCATTTGGAAACAAGATGGCTACGGAAAAAAGGACTGCACTGACACAGAATAATCAGAGGAACAAGTATAGTACTCACCGCTGACCCTCCATATTTATCAGTACGTGGTATCAAAGCGTATAACTGACTTTTTACAATACACAACTGTGTACAATCGCGTGACTTGCTACTACTCCGAAGGGAGAACCGTCCCAACCAATGTTACAGTTCCCTGTTAATAAGTAGCACAGTTCGTGTCGACTGTGTAAGTTTTGATTCTAGGGGAGCAGGGCGAGGACTTCTCCACGCGAGGATGTTGAGGCTAGATCCAGTCGACCTGACACGCTCTTATCAAGGCTGATTATGCAAGTCATGGATCTAGAAAAAAAGTACGTTATTCAAGTTGTTATTCAAACAAGTGCAGTATATTCGCTGTGCAGACTTGCGTCTGTAGGGCACCCCGAAAACTTATGACGGTGGTATGTGGAATGCCAGTTGAATATATTTCCTGGCTTCTCTACGCCATACCCATAGGTGTAGGTGGGAATAGAGGACTGCACTGACGCAGAATAATGAGAGGAACAAGTACTTACCGCTCACCTTCCATAATGAACAGTACTTGCGACCAACGCTCGTGATTGACTTTCTTGAACACACACCCGTTACTCTTGGCTACGAAACTGAAGAAGTTATCACCCCAACCAATGTTCGAGTTCCATGTTAAAAAGGAGCCCTGTTCGTGTCGACTGTGTAAGTGTTGATTCTAGGGGAGCAGGGCAAGGTCAGCTCTACACGAGGATGTTGAGGCTAGATCCAGTCGACCTGACACTCTCTTACTGTTTATGCAAGTCATGGATCTAGAATAAAAAGTACAAGTGAAATATATTCGTTGTACAGAGTTGCGTCCCTTAGGGCACCACAAAAAACCTATCTAAATATTTAATGTGTTTTGTGAAAGGCCAGTTCACACTGGATAATTTCCAGGCATCCCCACGCTATTCCCACAGGAGTAGCTGGGTTGGATGAATGGTGAATGTGATCAATTGTTACGCCAGGAATTTGTTAATTGCTTCAAGCATCAGTTAAGAAGATCCGACAAAAAAAGGACTCTCCAGTGTAATATTTCCAATGTGTCAGCGACCCACGTTAACTGTTCACATAAGCCAGTGTATTGTCATAGAAAGGGGCTATAAGTCATCACGGTACAACCTTGCTGCTGTATTGTCATAGAACAGGGCTATAAGTCATCACGGTACAACCTTGCTCGGGTATTGGTATAGAAAGGGGCTATAAGTCATCACGGTACAACTTTGCTGCCGTATTGTCATAGAAAGAGGCTATAAGTCGTCACGGTACAACCTTGCTACGGTATTGGTATAGAAAGGGGCTATAAGTCATCACGGTACAACTTTGCTGCCGTATTGTCATAGAAAGGGGCTATAAGTCATCACGGTACAACCTTGCTACAGTATTGGTGTAGAAAGGGGCTATCAGTCATCATGGTACAACCTTGCTGCTGTATTGTCATAGAAAGGGGCTATAAGTCATCACGGTACAACCTTGCTGCTGTCTTGTCATAGAAAGAGGCTATAAGTCGTCACGGTACAACCTTGCTACGGTATTGGTATAGAAAGGGGCTATAAGTCATCACGGTACAACTTTGCTGCCGTATTGTCATGGAAAGGGGCTATAAGTCATCACGGTACAACCTTGCTACAGTATTGGTGTAGAAAGGGGTTATCAGTCATCATGGTACAACCTTGCTGCTGTATTGTCATAGAAAGGGGCTAAAAGTCATCACGGTACAACCTTGCTGCCGTATTGTCATAGAAATGGGCTATAAGTCATCACAGTTCAACCTTGCTGCTGTATTGTCATAGAAAGGGGCCATAAGTCACCACGGTTCAACCTTGCTGCTGTCTTGTCATAGAAAGGGGCTATAAGTCATCACGGTAAAACCTTGCTGCTGCCTTGTCATAGAAAGGGGCTATAAGTCATCACGGTACAACCTTGCTGCTGTCTTGTCATAGAAAGGGGCTATAAGTAAACACGGTACAACCTTGCTTCTGATCTAAATAAAATTGCACAGATAGATTGTGTTCTCTCTAAAGCCAATGCACTTCCTGGCATATCTCCGCGTGTTTGTGTTTCACATCAAATTTTTACCTGAACTGAGTGAGTGAATTTTCCAATTTTCGCCAGTTGCGAGTATGCCACCAAGGTATATGTGACGCGCCCGTGGTTTGGCCATGAGATATAAACATACAACACACATAAACGTAATGCACCTTGCTTCTATTAGCGTCACAGATACTCGTCCCAGATTTTGTCCTATGCACGTTATGAATGTGACCCCTGGCAGGTGAGATATAAACATACAATATACATAAACGTAATGCTACCGTTATGAATGTGACCCCTGGCAGGTGTGATATAAACATACAATATACATAAACGTAATGCACCTTGCTCCTACTTGCTTCACAGACACTCGTCCCAGATTTTGACCTATGCTGGTTATCAATGTGACCCTTTGTAGGTATAAAATAGTGGAACGTGGTAACTAGTGTGTGATACTTACAGTTTTCAATAACATGTACCGCCATAAAATATCTGTTAAGCTTTGTCAGTTTCCTCTGTGTTAATACAATAGTTATGAGAAGACCTTTCTTCTGATTATGGAAATGGTTTTGTTTTCCATATATCTTTTCATACCAAAGTGACTTAGACTACAACAGACATTTGCCACCAAAGGCTCGTTCTGGAGGTATAATGAATGTCAACCTAAGTACTTGTGTGCTAACATATGTATATTAAAACGCGTATGTTGGGGAATCAGCTCGCTTGGCAAGAGGTCTGACAATACCAACTCACACACAACACAACACCTGGATAAATAAACAAGGATTTTATTACACACCGGTCACATGATCATTTTAACATTATCATTCAATAATAGTATGTGCTACAATTATAGTAATCAATCACATTTCAAGGTAAATAGTTCAATATTATACATATCAACCCAGTGAGCGTTCATGCAGCACCAGGTGCGGTGGGGTAGCCTAGTGGTTAAAGCGTTGGCTCGTCACGCCGAAGACCCGGGTTCGATTCCCCACATGGGCACAATGTGTTAAGCCCATTTCTGGTGTCCCCCGCCGTGATATTGCTGGAATATTACTAAAAGCGGCGTAAAACTAAACTCAGTCAGTCAGTCAGTCATGCAGCACCAAACAACATAGTGCCTCATAACACAATGTAATAGTCAGTGTGCCCGACACACTCTATACAATCTACACATCACCCTAGTGGGTATTCATACAATGTACATTCTACAACAGTCACTAAACAGCATAGTGTTGGCACGTAATGCAATCTATACACATCACCCCAGCGGGCATTCATACAATGTACATTCTACAACACTCACTAAACAGCATAGTGTTGGCACGTAATGCATCGTTAGGGTCACGACACACTCTATACAATCTACACATCACCCCAGCGGGCATTCATACAATGTACATTCTACAACACTCACTAAACAGCATAGTGTTGGCACGTAATGCATTGTTAGGGTCACGACACACTCTATACAATCTACACATCAACCTAGTGGGTATTCATACAATGTACATTCTACAACAGTCACTAAACAACATCGTGTTGGCACGTAATGCATCGTTAGGGTCACGACACACTCTATACAATCTACACATCAACCCAGTGGGCATTCGTACAATGTACATTCTGCAACAGTCACTAAACAACATCGTGTTGGCACGTAATGCATCGTTAGGGTCACGACACACTCTATACAATCTACACATCACCCCAGTAGGCATTCATACAATGTACATTCTACAACAGTCACTGAACAGCATAGTGTTGGCACGTAATGCATTGTTAGGGTCACGACACACTCTATACAATCTACACATCAACCCAGTGGGCATTCGTACAATGTACATTCTGCAACAGTCACTAAACAACATCGTGTTGGCACGTAATGCATCGTTAGGGTCACGACACACTCTATACAATCTACACATCACCCCAGTAGGCATTCATACAATGTACATTCTACAACAGTCACTGAACAGCATAGTGTTGGCACGTAATGCATTGTTAGGGTCACGACACACTCTATACATACTATAATAGCCACAAAACAACATAGAGTTGATCATTATCAAATAAACATTCCTAAACAGTAATACAGAGTAATTGAGAAAGATATTAAACGACGCCACGTTCCACATATCCGACACACGTTATACAATCTACAGTAGCCACAAGCCAACGTGACCGCCTCCGTGGTGTAGCGGTAAGAGCGTCCGCCCGGAGACTGGAAGGTCGCGGGTTCAATCCCCGACCGCGTCATACCAAAAGACGTTAAAATATGGTACTTGTTGGTCCCTGCCTGGCGCTCGGCATTAATGGGTACAACAAGGACTGGTCGGCTCGGAGTCAGTATAATGTGTCTGAGTGGGGTATTCATGCTTCACTGCGTCATGGTATCTCAGTGGGCTAGCACTATAAAACCAGCTTCAGTCTGGGCTAGTACAAGCAGCCGCACATACACATACACACGAATGCACGTCGTCATATGAGCGAAATATTCTCAAGCACAACGTTAAACCCAATTCCACCTACCTAACAAAATAACGTAGAATTATTATTTATTATCAAATAAACATTCCTAAACAGTAACCTAACCATCGATGGCCAGTCGCGAGGATGCCACGAAGGTATATGTGGCACGCACGTGATTTGGCCAACGTGGAATACAAACAGCCGTAAAGACAGATGAACGTATTGCACCTTGGTTCTATAAGCTTTAATAGATACTGGTCCCGGATTAAGTCCGATGCTCGTTATCAGTGTGACCCATGGCAGGTTTAAGATTGAGGAACGTGGTCAGTTAGTCTGTAATACATTGTATTTCCAATTTTCAATAACATATCATGTCATAATCCATAGCCTGTTTTTATACTGTATTGTCATACATAGTTATAATGTTTTATAGTTCATTATTAGTTTTGAATTGAAATCTGTGATAAACTAGTTACTTTACTGTCCTTCGTTGACAGAGTTTAATAATTTTCCCGTATTTATTATGAAATTATACCTTGTTTTTAGTCACGATATGGCTGAAATATTGCCGATGTAACTGAAAATCTTAATTCACTCACTCACCCACCCATATGATGTCATAAAATATTGGTAAAACTTTGTCCAATCTTTCCGTGTTAATATGTATATCGTCGTGGATCAGAGTGTGCAATAAAAGTGAAATCTCTCGTGTGGCCGAGTGGTCAAAGGTGTTGTAAAGAGTGAACAAAGGTGTTGTAGTGAGTGATTGATGTCAGTCTTGTTTTAAGACGCTTTTAGCAATATTCCAGCAATATTACGGTGGGGACATCAGAAATGGGCTTCACACATTGTACCCATGTGGGAAATTGAACCCGGGCCTTGGGCGTGACGCGCGAACACCTTAACTCAACCGCCCCAAAGGTGTTGGAAAGGCGTGCTAGTATCTGTGACTGAGGAATCGAAACTAACGGGTCACCGTGGCTGTGATTAAGCATCTTACACGTGTTTCAGGGTTCCACCAAACAAGCAACAGCTGCTTTAAAGTTGCCACGAAAAAGGGTCAAGCAGCGTAAAGACAAACTCACCCAGAAATCGTATTTACAGACATATAAAACTTTCATAGACTTGTTTTATTCTTTGTTCATGTGTAACAAACAGTAACATTATGATAAATTACAAGTTTCAAGTCTAAAGTTCTAAATACACGCTGTATGAAACCCAGATACTGGTAAATACATTGTAAATATACATTTTCTTATATAGACTCCTTAAATAAAGTAGAGGAACTGCAGTTTAAATTTACGATTGAAATAATTGAGAGATATATCGGATTCAATCACATCTTGATCAAAATTAAAAGTTCAGGTTCCCCTACTTTTTGTAAAGAGTGTATTTCCCTCAGTTGTTTTGATGGTATATAAGTCGGATAACGGTTCATGGAACAACACAAACACAACTCACTCACTCGTGTAACAACATTGATTGATTCTTCCTAACTTTAACTCCATTTCAGTGTTAGCAAAATAACTTGAAAGGGTCAGAGGTTAAACACTGAGGTTTGACATGAACTTACAACATAGAGGTTAGCATTTATAGATATATCCTGGATAAGGTTTGGTGTTTCGTGTCCACAACCCCATGATCACCATATAACGGTTATTCATACGTGAATACAATGCCCGTTCCTTCAAATCGGCGCTCAATGACATCATCAAAGTTTTCGTTCTGGGCAACTGTTATCCAGTTCTTCCAATCCCCAACTTCACCTGAAATAGCACATTAATTCTTATGTTCAAAGGTTAGTAATAAAATACAGGCCAATAAGTAATTACATTACTAACTACTTCATGTACGTCATTCATGAGTAATTCCTGAAATAAGTAACACAGAAACAGTTCTGTAATTTGTAAGTGTCACAAAGCTTCATCTGAACACTGCCTCTTAGGTTACCCTCAGATCAAGTTATTTGTATTTTGTGGCAAATTATACTGTACATTAGTTTGACCTATACATCCATGTTTCCATGAATAAGCCCTTCAGTAAGATATGTATGATTGCATCCTTAAATAGCTACAGATGTTATACTATTCTGACGCACGTGTGTCCTACAACAAATAACATCATAATTGGACCTACTCTAAACCACGTACTTCTCACAACAAGTAACAGTAATAGTACTTGGCCCAACACGATTTAATGTATGAACGGCACGTAGAAAACAATGGCAAACAGGTTTAAAGGACAATCTCACCTTTCCTATACAGTCCTTGGTGACCTTCCTTCCAGACGTCGGATTGCTTTCTGGTGTGCTCCTTGACCTCAGTGTTTGCAGCCCTCAGCTTCTTAAAGCTGCACGCTTCTGCTATTTGCTCACATAGTTCATCGCTGACAGACACTCCAAGGAACTCGGCAACCGTTCTGATGTTCTTAACAGGATCCTAAAATCAACCTAATAAGGATTGTCATCCCGAAGAAGGGTTGTAGAAACACCTTACCTTTGCACTATATGCAGTACAATTGTCGTTGAAGAAATACAGAATTATGGACAGTCCAGTATACTAAAAGTAAACGTATGTTTAAATAGCAAAATATGCCCCAGTACAGTTAACTAAACATATATAATGATATACCTACAAGGAATTAATTATATACCTTCCAAATATTACCAGATTATTAATCGAGAAAGACAAACTAACAAAACACTCGCCACTTTACTTCAAACCCTGCGACAGCAGCACATAACGACTGACAGACTAACTGAAATATGCACATATGTTTCATAGCATTTAAAATGAGAAAGAAATTGATGATCGATGTTAATGCACTTGATACGGGTGTTATAGGCAATATCACACGCATCATATCAATTAGCAACTCATCAGATGACATACACATGACGCAGTTATCTGCGAATTTCAAGTTAAATAAACGTATCCAGCTGAACGTCATCAATTACTGTGATGAACCCCCAGTGTTTACATTCATATCTTCAAACCATGTACCCAGCAAACCATTATGACCAGTTTGTCGACATAAGGCATCTAGGTCAAGTACAAACCTTTTTCAAGTTTTCATAAAACAATGTTAACATTGGCAAGTCCGGGTTGTCCTGTTCCACTTGCAGCCAATCCTTCACGTAGTTGACATAATCACCAATGCCCACTGAAACATTGGAAGGAATTTTGTATAAGCAGTAGCTCGTCAGAGAATTAAAATCTTCTTTCATTCGCACAAACGTCCACATAGGTGCACGACATACATCGTATTTAAGAATCAGTTCAAACCAAAATTCCGGGACCAGCTCGTCAGATTGCTTAAAAACATACTGACAGAGAAATACGTTAGAGTGTTAAAAGACGCGTGTAGAATTTATTTATTTTTTTAAATCGTGAAAGACCCATTCAGACACACCGTAACGGATCAAAGCATCTGAACCGATATACACACAGTAGCACTCCAGGGCATCTGAACCCACATTCACACAGCATCATGTGCATGCATCTAAACCGACTTTCAGGAGCAGCTCTTCAGAGGATTAATATCTACATTCAGCCAGCGGAACGTCAGAACATTGTACACGTAGGAGCACCATATTCAGATAGCAACATTCCAGAGCAGTTAAATCCACATTCATAAAGAAACTCAAGCATTTAAGTCAACATTCACTTAGCAGACCCTGGGAGCGTTTAGACCTACAGTCCATCAACAACAAGTCAGAACATCTAAACTACAGTCAGGCAACATCGTTTAAGTCCATATTTGACAGCATCACGTCACAGAATTTCTACCATGTCAGAACATTGAAACCCGTATTCAGGAAACTGTAGGTCAGAGCATTTCAACTCATTTGCATGGAGCAGCATTTCAAAGAGTTTTAGCGTACATTTAGGCACAGCACATCAAAGCATCCAAACCCACATTCAGGCAGATTACGTCAAGATGTTCAAACCCACATTGTAAAAAAAGAATAGCAGGTCCTTTCAGCCCACATTCAGAAAGGAGCATGTGAGTATTGGAACCCATTTCAGGACAGTACATTATCAAGTGTACCACATATGATCCTACGTTCAGGAAGCAAATTTAGTTTTAGGTATTGGTACTACTATAGCGTCACGCCATGAGGGAGGAAATTTACCTGACGTCCAAATATCATCAAAAATATTTTTAAAAGTCTCTAGACAGGATTCTTGTAAGTGCTTCAGGAGTTGATAATGTATGTTATCAGCTCCTGTAACAGTATGGTGAGCTTGTTCAAGAGCAGTATGGAGCTCATGAATAGAAAATAGTTCATTATAATCTTCCCCATTATCTGAATTGAAATTAATAGATTTCTTTTCTTGTTGCTTTTTATATTGTTGGAATTTAGGCACATAATTAGAAGAGGAAGAATGTTTAGCAAGAGTTTCACCCAGTTTATTTGCAATATCTGATTATCGGTTAGCAATTGATGTCCATATTTATGATGATGGATGCTAGATTTAGTACCTTTACCTTTAATTCTCTGGACCATGTTCCACACCTCTGTTTGAAGGTACGCCGCGCTTAAGCATTCATAATTTTGAATTTATTTAAATTATGCACCATAGGGTGGCGACGGAAATAATGTTCTGCTTTTTTCCTTGCCTTCCTAGCTTGTTTGCACTCATCGTTGAACCAAGGTTTTCGAATATGTGGAATTGCAGATGACTTTGGTGTACACTCATCAGCTATGATGTTCAGTTCATCAGAAAAACATTTGATAGCATCAGGAACATCAACAAAAAATTCAGGTTTAAGTTTCGTAACACACAGCATTTCATAAAGAGGCCAGTTAGCCTTTCTAAAATTCCATCTTGATGATGAAGGAATATCAGATGGGGTTACAGGTTTTAGTAAAGTAGGAAAATGGTCACTTCCACAGAGGTCATCGTGAACTGACCATTCAAATTCATTCAGTAAGTTGGAGTCAGTTATTGACATATCAAGAGCTGAATATGTTCCTGTGCCAGGATGTAAATATGATTTTGTACCATCATTATATATACGTAAATTATTATTTGAAATTAAATCCTCCTAAACTTGTCCTTTTGCGTTTGTGGTCACACCACCCCAGAGAGGGTTGTGCCCATTCAAATCACCCATGAATATACAAGGCTTGGGTAGTTGATCGTAGAGAGTTTGTAGATCAGCCTGCTGAAGAGTTGATGAAGGTGGAATGTACAATGAACACAGAGTAAGTGTAATGTTCAAAGTAATTCGCACTGCAACTGCTTGAAGATTAGTTTTGCGTGTAACAGGGCTATGAATAACATCATGCCTTACAAGGATTGATGATCCTCCAGTGGCCCTATCACCAGGTGGAGAAAAATAATGATATGCATTATAGTGACGGAAGTTAAAAGTATTTGTCTGCTTGAGATACGTTTCTTGCAAGCAGAATGCTGAAGGTTTAAAGTCTTGGACTAATAGGTGCAGTTCATTAAGATTAGTCTTTCGGCCTCTGCAATTCCACTGAATAATATGTGAAGAAACTACTTCTTTGGAGGGCCTATTGGGGGTCTACCCCTTGCTTTTCTTGAGGGCGACAAGCTATGTGCCCTAATTTGGATATTTTCGGACACATCCATGTCCTCTAAGGATCCGAACTTATTAAAAAGTTGGATTGTGTCATTTGAACCTTTGGAGGCTCTGCTACTTTGACATTTTTGCAAATCATTTCTGGCTTTGATTTTATTTTTGGTAAGATGATTCCCATTATTTTGTGATTGATGTTTTGGTATGGGCTGTGATGATAATGACGATGATTGTTCTTAAGTAGATGACCGTGACTGAACTTGAACTGTTTTTGGAATTGATTCAGCAGTCTGAGTGTTAAGGTTTTTCTGTATCCACCCATGTCAGATCAGTTTGGCACAGTGTTGATGAAGTGGATACAGTTGCTTTGTGACTGACGACAGAGGGTGCTCTCGTAATTGAGGCATAAGATGTATTTGGTTCCGGTGTGGGAACAAGACGTTTCTTAGCATCAGCAAAACTGATATTCTGTGTAAATTTAATTTTATTGATCTCCATTTGTTCCTTCCAGATTGGACAGTGTTTAGAGAAAGAAGGATGTGTCCCAGAGCAGTTGACGCATTTTTTAATGGTATTATTGCAATCCTCAGTAACATGAGTTTTCTCACTGCAATGAGCTCATGTTACCAAGTTAGTACAGTTATTGGCACCGTGTCCGTACTTCTGGCATTTGAAACATCTTAGTGGATTGGGGATATAAGTATCAACACTGATATTGCAATATCCTGCTCTAATTGATTTTGGAATGGTTGGAGAAGAAAAATGGAAGAGATAAGTATTAGTTGGTTTTGTTTCAGAGTTTATTCGGGTTATAAATCTTTTAACAAAAGTCACTCCTTGCTCTTTCATTTCTGACACCATATCAAGTTCAGTCATATCAGCAAACAATCGATCTCAATCTCTGACAATCCCTTTGCTTGTGTTCAGAGTCCTGTGCGGGGAAACCGAGACCGGAACTCCAACGGGCAACTCAGTAGACATCAGGTTGGTGGATTGTTGTTTTCTGCTACATTCTATAAGTAGAGAACCTGAACGCAATCGTTTGATATTTCTGACCTCACCTGCGATACCATGTATACCTTTTGATACGGCAAAAGGGTTCAATTTAATATGTGATTTGTCAAGAGTCTCAATAACGAGAAATCGTGGCCAATATTCGATTGAGTTGGACGGTCGAGGTTCATCATCAGCACTGTCAGGCTGACGTTTGTTTCTTTTAAGGGGGGTTGTGTAAGCCATAGCTAATGTAGTATAGTTCATCATCTGAGCTCCCCACCTACCACGGAGTATCATGAAGACAATGCTAAAAACAAGGGGGTTTCAGACTTGCAGCACCAAGGATACTCAGATGATATACTCCAGCAGAAGAACTAACAGAATAATTATTCCACTGAATTTGCCCATGAGCCACCGCCTTCTGGGCATACGACTCTAGGCAAAATTAACATTTGTTGAATTTTGAAATCAATAATAAGCTCCGTGAATTAATTTGGCCATTACCAAACACAGGATCATTTAGTGAAATAACATTTGTGCAATATGAGATACAATGCACAGGGCATGGCATGACCAGCCGATTGGTTGAACCGGGCCCATTCAACCACCCGTCCTGGAACCAGTACCCTCAATCACCAGACTCCCGTCCTCCACCGACACAGGGGCGCAACCCACGGCAAACGGGTTGGTGGACCAAATATACCCCCGGGTCCACAACGGGGGGCTGAAGAGCGCTTAGCGTTACCCAGCACCCACCACGACGAGGTGGCTCTTCACGGGTGCCTCAGTGTGATGAAGTTGCCTGTTTGCATGACAGGTACACACTCCCAGAGGCTAGGCGTTACTCTAGACTTTGGCGTTCAATCGAGATGCAAATGCAGATGCACAAGGAAAGGCTACTATTGTTTCTTTGAACATGTTTTCTGTCAGGTAACAGAAAACTCACTTTGAGTTACGCTAAAGGATGTCATTTAAGAAATTTAAGTGTAAATGTTTGCATTGAGAACCACAAAACGACTGGCAGAGTCATGCTGGGACGAGTGAGACTTTAATGCTGCTTTGAAAAGGCACATCAGTCGTCTCACGGCGTCCTAGCTTAAGGATGGAGGGAAGCCCGAAGTAATGCAGGTCCCAGATGTTTCAACCTTGTTGAAACCCACGAGGACGGATATGGTGCAAGCAAGCCTATAAACATGGCCGGGTTTTAAACCCACGGTCACAAATTTCACAGCGAACTCTTGCGCCTTAAACGAGACATGGTGAACTATATCAGGCTTAACTGTTGAAGACAATGACATTTAAAGCATTATATCTGCTATTTGTTACATGTTAATTAGATACAGCAGTTATTATGTCTTCAGATTAATATAAACAGGTAAACATACGGTGATAGGCATATTATGCCATTATGCCATATGACCTTGAGGCTTGGTATGACGTAACAGCATCACTCACCTTTTCCTTCCAGAAACAGATCCAGAAGTTCTGAATACGTCCCGTCAAACCTAACACTCAGTTTCATTCCGTTAAGATGGTTAAAAAGGGATACGCTGACATCTTTTGGATTTCGCATGATGAAGATTGTTTTTATTTTCTTCTCCACCAGCTTTTCCGGCAGATGACGGAAAAATAGATGGGAATTTAGAACTCTCGGGGAAGGGAGTTCATCAGCCCGCTCAGTCTTCGGCATCCCCAACATGGCGATTTCCTTAGCCATCTTGTTGTACTCAGAGTTACCGGCCTTGAGCATGGAGACGATTTCCCACAACCAGTGGGTACCTGGAGGGATCGGAATAGACAGCATGATCTGAATAGGTGAGTTAACTGGGGTTTACGCCTGTTTGAATGGTATTTGTTTTGTTGTTGTTTTTTTGTCAGCATGAATTACACAGTGCGGCGATCACAAATCAGGTAAGATTCGGCACTGTTGCATGTTTTCGTTGCCTGGTGTGTGGTCATGAGTTTCTCGTCTCATGGAACCATCTGCTCCCTTGAGATTTCAAAATCATTTTTACACATAATAGCTTATTCATTTATACAGACTGAGTACATTATTGGGTTCTTACCACATTTAGGATATGCCGCAATGAAGACGTCATCGTCCCTAAGTTCCAGTTTCTGAACTTTTCTGATCATTTCCATGTCATCTTCAGGGGTGGTGTCAATCGGCCGGAGAAGGCCGTCATTTTTATAAAAGGACCATCCATGACCATTCGCATTCCGGTAGTCCAGAATCTCGGGAGTTCTATGAAGAATTACTTGTTTGGTTTGATTTAACGCCGCTTTAAAGGACGGTTTAGAATCACTTGTGTGAGAAAACTGCTTGTTGCTACTTACAAAAGTGACTATGGTGCCTACAAACCGAGGATCAATATTATGTTGAACCTGGCTTTCGACTTGTAGATTCTTGCCGTTGCAAGGGACGTCATTGTGTGCATTTAATTGAGTGATAGACGCATTTAAATAAATGACATCAATACAATAGTGAAAGATAAGCTGCTGTTACAATTTGATGGAATAGACACCTTGCCAGCTCTGTATGCACGCCGAATAACGAGAGGAACAAGTACTTACCGCTGACCTTCCATTTTGATCAGTGCGTGTGATCAACGCTTGTAACTGACTTTCCTCAACACAAAACTGTGTCCCCCTTGCGTGACTCTGCTACTTCCCTTAAGACGGATAGCCCTGACAAATGTACCAGTTCCCTGTTCAGAAGCAACACTGTTCCTGTCGACTGTGTAGGTGTTGGTTCTGGGGCAGGAGAGACGGGGAAGCAGACGCTGAACCTTGAGCCACGGGAGGATGTCTCCCAGCTATAACCCTGACGCGATGTTATCAAGGCTGTTTATACAGGTCATAGATCTGACATAGGGTCTGTTATTGACATAGCAAACAACTGCAGTATATCTGCTATGCAGAGTTGCGTCCCTTGGTTTTGGGAATGCCAGTTCACACTGACTATGTTTCCTGGCTTCTCTACGCCATAGCAGGTGGGTTCGCCGAGTTGTTCATCTCATCACTATTTACGCCAGGAAATTTTAATTGCTGCAAGCAAAGAGTCAGCGACCCGCATTAAAAGTTCCCATACGCGTCTACTAGAAGTGAATATTTCTCTTGATCACACGTGCATTTTCTGTATGTTACTCGTATCAATCTTCGTTTGTATTTGTTCACGTGATCGACAATTCCTGTTACCACCATTTAAATTTTGATAACGGTTGGTTAACACATGCTCATGAAACAGTATAGCAAAACCGATACCTTACTCCGGAGAGATTTCGTATGAACAAGGGTTCGATTCCCCACATGGGTACAATGAGTGAAGCCCATTTCTGGTGTCCCCCTACGTGATATTGCTGGAATATTGCTAAAAGCGGCGTAAAACCATAACTCAGTCAGTCAGTCGTATGAACATTAAAAGGGGAAACTTGCATGTCACTGCTTATGACCTGTTGGAAGTTCTCCTTTTGGGCTTCTTGTTCTGCTTGTGCATGATTTTCAGCAGAATGTCATTTCTTATTGTTGCATTTGATGATGGCGAAGTTAGTTTTCCATTGTTGCTGTTAATAATTAACTTGCCTTTGCATGTGTTTGTGCGACCGACGATACATAGCAAGCTCACGTGTGTGCGAACACCTGATACCGTCACTGTTTTAACGGTGAACTCTTATGACATGCTTATGGAAATGGTTTTGTTTGCTTTTATTCATCATACCAAAGGGAACCTTGCATGCCACTGCTTATCAGGTGTTGGATCCTTGTTCTTTTTGTGTCTGTTTTTCGGCAGAATATAAATTTCTTATTGTTGCTTTTGATGCTTGCAGTCCTAATCTTCCATTGCTGCTGTTGATAATTACCTTGCCGTTGCATGTGTTTGTGCAAACACCTGGTACCGTCACTATTTAAACGGTGAACCCTTGAGACATGCTTATGGAAATAGTTTTGTTTGCTTTCATTCATCATACCAACAGTCCCAACCCTCGTCGCCAAAGGCTTGTTATGACGGTACAATGAATGTCAGCCTACTTGTTTGTGTCCTCACATGTACACATGTACGTCATCGTGGATCCAAAAGTCCAAACCCTCGTCACCAAAGAGTCGTTATGATGGTACAATGAATGTCAACCTATTTGTTTGTGTCCTCATCGTGGATCCGAATGTGCAATAAAAGTTAAATCTCCTGTGTGGCCGAGATGTCATTGTAATGAGTAGCCAAAGTTGTCGTACAGGCGTGCTTAGTCCACAACCACATGCTCACCACATAACCCGTTATTCACACTCGAATACAATGCCCGTTCCTTCAAATCGGCGGTCTATGACGTCATCGATTTTTCGTTCAGGGCAGCTCCTTAAGTTCAGAATTTCCTCACACATAAAGCTGCCACAAAAGCTTCGAAAGCGGCGGAAAAACAAACTCACCCAGAAATAATATTTTAACACATTCATAAATATATGTTTTATTCCTTGTTCACTTGTTATACACAGTAACACATAATACTAGTTTAAAAGCCATAACTTTTGAAAATATATGCTGTATAAAACACAAATACCGCTAAATACATTGTCAGTATACAGTTACTTATATTTCCCTTTGTTGTTTTGACATGTAAAGGGTATATAAGTTGGATACCTGTTCATGACACAACACAAATGCAACTCACTCACTCATCCATCTTGTAACCACATTGATTGATTCTTCCTAAATTTACCTTGATTGTAGTGTCAGCACCATAATTTGGAAGTGTCAGAGGTTAAACTCTGTGGCTTGACATGCACATACAACATAGAAACGAGTATTCATAGATATGTCCTGGATGATATTTGGCATTCAGTGTCAACAACCCCATGATCACCATATAACGGTTATTCATACGTGAACACAATGCCCGTCCCTTCAAATCGGCGCTCAATGAGGCTATCAAATATTTCGTTCTCAGCAACTGTTATCCAGTTCTTCCAATCCCCTACTTCACCTGAAACAGCACATAATATCTTAAGTTCAATGGTAATAAGTAATAAATGTAAGGCTAGTAAGTAACACCTGACTATCTCCTTAAGTACGTCATTCATGAGAAATTCCTGAAGTAAGTAACACAGAAGTAATCTGTAATTTGTGAGTGTCACAAACCTTCCTGCGAACATAGTTTACCCTCAGAGCAAGTTATTTTTATTTTGTGGCAAACAATACTGAAAATCAGTTTGATCTATAATACCTCCATATGTATTCGTGAGTAAGCCCTTCAGTAAGATATGTATCATTGCATCCTTAAATAACTATAGATATGAATAATACTATTCTGACCCACGTGTGACCTCCCAACAAGTTACATCCTAACTGGACATACTCTAAACTATGTATGTCTCACAACAAAAAGCATAATGATTGGGCGTACGCGTCTCTTCACAATAGAAGCTACAAAACCATTTCCAAATTCATAAGAAATCTCTGCTAAAAGCAGCGACGATTGCACAATTGTGACTATATCATGAGTGTTTCAGCAGTATGACAGCTGTATAATGTTGTTTGTAAACAAATTCGAGTCAGGGCCACACAATCAAGTGATTGTCACAATGGGATATGAATGGCAGAGACTGTGTCTATGCATCACTTACATATAGTGATGGTACCAGGTGTTCGCGAAAAGGTATCCTGCCTCACCGGTGGCACCCATCATAAACATATTCTAAGTCTAGTCATTTGTTCACCTGAATTAATTCGGGAACGTATGGTACAAGTCAAAATAGGGAATTGTATCGGTCATATTTTTGTCACTGATGCATCAAATTTTGAAATGTCGTCCACATGTCTACCACAAAACATTTTGAAAGCTTCACTGAGGCCTTGAATGTGGTAACCTTGATCGAACAAATCCTGAGCAAGAGTGGTATGAGTTTGAAATCTTGGTGAAAAGAGCATGCTCAGTTGTATCTCAAATGTTTCTAAATGTAAACACCAAAGGCTGGAGCTGTCGGAATATTGCTCGAAATGAAAGGAAGGTTGAATTGGGAAGTTGAAATCATCCCTTTTGTCATACAGCCTTGAGGTGAGATTTTTGTCACTCTGAAACGGTATTACTACTTGGACCTACTCTATGCCCAGTCCTCATATAATGTATGAATGAAAGGGGGGAAAGAGACAATCAAGGCAAAATTCCAATCTCACCTTTTCTATACATTCCTTGGTGACCCTCCTTCCAGATGTCGGACGGGTTACTAGTGTGTTGCTTGACTTCAGTGTCAGCGGCCCTCAGCTTTTTAAAGCTGCACGCTTCTGCTATTTGCTCACATAGTTCATCGCTGACAGACACGCCAATGAAGTCGGCAACCGTTTTGATGTTTTTAACAGGATCCTAAAATAAAACAAATAAGGGTTGTCACTTCAAACAAATCTTTTAGAGAGAACTTACCCTTGCGCTATATGCAATACCATTGTTGCTGAAGTTCAGAAATAATGGATAGTCGAGTAGAAGTAAACGTATACTTAAAAAAACAACAACACTATAGTAACTTGGGATATATAGTGATATACCTGGGGACTAGTGATATACCTGAGAAACTAGTGATATATACTCCTCACAAAAAGTTAAGCAACACAAATTTGTAGTCTCATTACATTTTCATTTATTGAAATTTCAAATCATGGAATGATGCAATAGAAAGGTTAAATATGTATACACACGATTAACAAAATGAAATGAAATGGTATTGAGCAATAATAGACTTACAAATCATCAAAAGCATGTACTCGTGAAACAGTCGTGCAAAATGTGCTGCATTGATGGAGCAAAATGTTAACATTAAGGTTCAAGTCAGTTTTGGACAGTGAAGCAGTGTTCAGTAACGCGTATGACCACCATGAGCACAAATGCAAGCTTCTACACGTCTTTGCATTGACCAAATGAGCCTTTAAAGTTGCTGTTGTGGAATGTTCTGCCATTCTCTGTAACGCCTGCTCAAGGTCATCCAGAGTCTGGGGGTGCACATGGAGACCGTAAACACGACTTCCAATAATGTCCCAAGCATGTTCAATGGGATTAAGATCAAGTGACCTTGCAGGCCAGTCCATATGTGTGATGTTGTTGATCTAAACAACATCGTTAACAACTCATTCTCGGCCATTATCATCCATGGACGGGCATTATCACCCATTAAAATGAAGTTAGGACCCGCTTGTTGTGCCAGAGGAATGATTACAGGTAGGTTTACAATGATCAGGGTGCATGTGTGAAGAGTGGTGCACATTCATCCCACACATTTTGCATGTTGTTTCTGAGTGTGGTTGTGTTCGGGTTATGTTGTCAATGTTATCAGATAAATTAATTTGACAGTCACTAAAGGTTATGTATTCTTTGAATATTTACCTTTCAGTAACATGTCGGCAAAATTGCTATCGAAATTGATAAAGATATTACACTGAAAATACTTGTTGCTTATTTTTTTGTGAGGAGTATACCTTCAAAATATTATCAGACTGTTAAACGAGAAATGAAAATCACCAAAACGATAGCCCTTTTCCCCAACCCTGTAACAGCACAAATATACCGAAAATATGTACTTGTGTTTCATGGTATTTAGGATGAACAAGAAGTTGATGGTCGATGGGGATGCACTTGATACAGTATTGTGGGCAATATCACATGCACGAGCATCTCAACAGATGACATGCACTTGCCGAATTTCGATTTGTGCGAGTTTGCAAGTTTATTTTGACGTGTTTACAATCACAAACATCTTACATCTTCAAACCGTGTACCCAGCAAACCATTATGACCTTCTTGTCAACATTACGCATCGAGCTCTGATGATAGGTAAAGGAACTACAAACCATTTTCAAGTTTTCATAAAACAATGTCAACATTGGCAAGTCCGGGTTGTCCTGTTTCACTTGCAGCCAATCCTTCACGTAGTCGACATAATCACCACTGCTCACTGAAACATGGAAGGGTTTTTATATGGCATGTATGTATATATACGGATGTGTCTATGAAAAGAATGGGACAGCTGAAGCAACGATATAACAGCGCAACATTTCAAATCTACATTCTGGAGCTTCATGACAGCAACAAGTGAAAGCGTGTTTATACCCGTTCAGACACAGCACCAGATCATGGCAAAGAGCACTTGGGGCATCTAAACCTACATTCACACAACAGCACTTCAGGGCATCTAAACCTACATTCACACAAAGAGCACTTCGGGGCATCTGAACCTACATCCACACAAAGAGCACTTCGGGGCATCTGAACCTACATCCACACAAAGAGCACTTCGGGGCATCTGAACCTACATTCACACAAGAGCACTTGAGGGCATCTGAACCTACATTCACACAAAGAGCACTTCGGGGCATCTGAACCTACATTCACACAAGAGCACTTGAGGGCATCTAAACCTACATTCACACAGTGGCATCTAAACCTGTAGAACATCTGAACCTATATTTACACAGCAGTACTTCAGGGCATCTGAACATATAATCACACAGTAGTACTTAGGGGCATCTGAACCTACATTCACACAGAAGTACTTCAGAGCATCTCTGCCTACATTCACAAAGTAGTACTTCAGGGCATCTCGACCTACATTCACACAGCAGCACTTCAGAGCATCTGAACCCAGATTCATACAGTAACACTTCAGGGCATCTCAACCTACATTCATACAGTAGCACATCAGGGCTTGTCAACCTACATTCACATTGTAGCATTTCAGGGCATCTGAACCTACATTCATACTGCAATTCAGGGCAACTGAACAGCATTTACACAACAGCACTATATTTGGTGAAATTTAGTGAGTAAGTGAGTTTAGTGTTACGCCGTTAGTAATATTCCAGCAATATTACCCGCGGGGGACACGCCTTGTTGACTCCCCACTATGATACTACGTGTCTTTCAATGTCAGTCAAACGGAACTTTCGACTAAGCATGAAATGAAATTGTGTACATTTGCGGTAGATTTGAATACTCCGTTGAAATTGTTCATTTATATATTATGCTTTTGCTTTCTTTTCAAGTTTCGTCAAGCACACTGTATACTTTCTTTTGAGCACTAGTTTATAAATGCTCGTTGATAAGCATTTTATACCACACAGGTCTGTTTTACCATGGGGCTTGGTATGACTTAACAGCATCTAAATATCATTCACCTTTCCCTTCCAGAAATAGTTCCAGATATTCTGAATACGTCCCGTCAAACCTAAAACTCGCTTTCATTCCGTTGACATGGCTATAATAGGATACGCTGACATCTTTGGGATTTCTCATGATGAAGATTGTTTTTATATTCTTCTCCGCCAGCTTCTCCGGCAGATGACGGAAATGTAGATGTGAGTTCAGAACTCTCGGGGAGGGGAGTTCATCAGCCCGCTCATATTTTGGCATCCCCAACATGGCCACCTCCTTGGCCTCCTTCTGGTACTCAGAGTTACCGGCCCTGAGCATGGTGACTATTTCCCACAACCAGTGGGTACCTGTAGGGATCGGAACAGACAGCATCGTGTGAGTTTGTGAGTGAATTACACCTGTTTGAATGGTATTTGTGTTTTGGTCAGCATGATCTGCACAGTGCACAAAGTGTTCTCAAAGCGCTAACAGGGATCATAGACAGTATTAGCTGGATAACCCAAGCTGCCTGTGAGGCGCCAGAAGGTAAAAAGGATATGACATCCCACCGGGTACCCATTTTCTGCTTGTTGAACAGTGGCAATTTTGAACAAACACACTTACCTAAGGTCAGACTACAATGTACGGAATTGCCTCCCTTCGTTCCCATGTAGTCAATATCAAGGTTTGCCACATATAACAAGGGTCATACATGCAGACTGAATGAAATTATACGAATTTATAGAAGTAGTTCCTACCTAATCACAGAGGTAAGCGAACAGAAACATTATACATTATCCCTACTTTTAAAAATGTATTCAAAGACAATATGTATGTTGTTTCTTCACGCGTCACATAAAGCATAAATGGATAATAATATTAATATACGGTAGTTTTCATGCATAAAGACATGTATGCCACATGCAAGAACCATTATGAGTGAGTGAGTATGGTTATAGGCCTTTTAGCAATACTCCAGCAAGATCACGACAGGGGACCCCAGAAATGGCCTTCACACATTGTACCCATGTGGGGAATCGAACCCGGGTCTTCGGCGTGACGAGCCAACGCTTTAACCACTAGGCTACCCCACCGCCCAAGAACCATTATCTATTTCTACAATACATGATGAACTCCCTCAATAGAACAAAAAATGTTTGAAATAGTGAAGTCTATAACACTCCTCCTCACACAGACATCGGAGACATATTATAACAGGGGATCTTTACAAAAGTTGCAAATGTTTGTAAATATGAACTTTACAAATTGATTTTTAAAAATATTTTTTGTAAATCATTTTGTTCTTATGTGCTTATTGCAGAATTCCCCACCACATTTATTCACACAATCTATTGCTGCTTTATACAGAAAATTGTGAAACTTTGGTTCTTACCACATTTGGGATATGCCGCAATCAAGACGTCATCGTCCCTAAGTTCGAGTTTCTGAACTTTTCGGATCATTTCAATGTCATCCTCAGGGGTTGAACCAATTCTCCGGAGGACGCCGTCATTTTTGTAGAAGGACCATCCATTACCATTCTCATTCCGGTAGTCCAGAATCTCAGGAGTTCTGAAAAGAATGAGTGAGTAAGTGACTATGCATTTACGACGCTTTTTTTAGCAATATCCCAGCAATATCACGGCGGGGCACACCAGAAATGGGCTTCGCACATTGTATCCTGTAGAGAATCGAACTCGGGCCTTCGGCGTGACGACCGAACGCTTTAATAACTGGATTACCCACGGCCCCTCTAAGAAGAATGAGTAGGGTTTAACGCCACTTTCAGTTATTTCGTGTGTGAGAAAAGTTAAGTATGCTGTACTTTTACCGACATAATAAAGGTAACGTTGTCTACTTCTTACCCGTGATTTTAATATGTATGTCAAGTATGCAATCGGAAAAGATCGCTACTTTACGATAGCGTGCATGAAGCTCGTGATCTATGCCGAGATAATAAATATCGTTTAAAAAACGAAATTCAATGAAACCTTGACTGTCACTTTTGTATGCGACTGTCATACAATTTATACTAGCTGTAACTGTGCGCTATTTTTAAAACCGTGATTTTACTTCGGGTTACAGAAAACTGACACGCTATCTTTACTATCTCAAGCCTTTCACAGGATATGATTTGCATTTTCAATGGAAATATCTGTCGGACACCGAGACTGGCACGAGTCATATTCTACCGGTCAATATTTGGTTAAATATCCGACTCTATTCGCAAAAACAGAAAGGGGATCGGATGGACAGCCTCGTCCACTTCCAAAGCAAGCAAGGATACGTCCCTCTATCGATCACTGTTACGTGAGAAGTATGGCCAGTTTCGATTGCATCAGTTTCAGAATATTTCGTAGTCCTGTTTATTATATTTCATAACTGATGCGTTACTGTGGTTGTTTTTTGTTGTTTGTTGTTGTTGTTGTTGTTGTTTTTGGGTTTGTTTTTTTTAATATACGCTTATACTAAATGTTAAAAGGTGGGAATTAAGGATGCCATGTTCTTTATTTAGAGGAACTGGACGTTTCGGAGAATATCTTTAGTCCTTCATGAAACGTCGCGTTACTCACAATAAAAAACTTGACATCCTTTTCTCAGCTTTTATGTAAATCATTTCTTAATGCCGTCCAAAGCCTATTATGTACGACTAATCTGCCCAAAGTAAACGCAATAATTACCTCCCTTTGACTAGCTCTACCATATGCTTGTCCGCGAGAAGCCGAGTGCACTTCTATGGGGGCGTACTCCGATAACATCTGCACAACCCAGTTATTGTCGCGAATGGTGTTAGGTGGTTAAAAACAAGGCATTAACTGAAGCTACTGAGGTGTGCATACTCACTGCTGGCCTTCCATGTCAATGGGTACTTGTGATTATCTACGCTTGACACCGACTCTTGTGTTGACACTAGCTTCACACAGCGCGTGACTCCGTTTGATCTAGTCACGTGACTATACATTTGTAGGATTGGATGATTCAGCAAAACGGAGTACTGCCAGTCCTTTGAACGATTGTTGTTTAAACTGGTACAGGTTGACAGTTGCGTAAGACAGTCACCTAGTTTACTGCACACTCGTTGGGAGTCCCTTTGGGCTAAATAGCGATATAAATACGCATGAGTTTGAATCCCAGATTAGCCCCAATAGTGAACCAAGTTTACGAAACACTCGTTACCCCGAGTTTTCCGAATGAATTAAACTGATGCAGTGATTTAACTGAAATATTCACATCGGCGTGAAGCACCTCTCCCACATTGTCAATAAGACGTAGAGGCTCGTTTGTACGTACACCACACGTCTATAAGGGAATCAATACTCCTTACAAACCTCTTCAAAGTGACTTCCGTGTATGTTAACCCTTAATATCCTACAGTGTTGATCATATGTTGATTACCATGAACCATGAACCATGGCAACTATTCAACAATGAAGTCACAGTCCTTGACATGCTTTTTGGGGACAGCCCTGTTTGCTTTGAGGACTGCTTCAGTCTCTGTACACACTCTCTCGGTGTAGACTGGGTAGCTTGGTCAGGAGAACACAACGCAAGGGTGTTTAACCCAGTGCCCGGGAGAATATCGGTCGGCTATTTCTGTCGGCCGGGCATGTTTACACCAAGGCTAAGCTGTTCATGCAGATCCGCAGGTCTGAGGAGAAGGTAGGTTATCGAAATAACAGCCGTGAGCTGTATAACGAAGGTGTCATAAACACAGCGTTGTACTACCTCACTGTACAGCAAGGAAGGTATATTGGTTTTTTAACGTTGTGTTGAAATATCAGAATTTCTTCGGCATATCGGCAAACGCCCATTACCCTGGTTACTATGGACGCTGTGATTGTGTTTGCATGGTTACCTTGTGTGTTTACGGATATTCTCCGCCATCTGAGCGTTAATCTCATGCCGTGATATGCTTTATCAAGCCTATAGCCACAACCTAAACTGTGTAATGTATTTCCTCAACAGTCTGAAGCATTTTGAAGACAATTAGGTCGACATATGTTTTGCGATAATTCTCAGTAGAAAATTTCAGAGATTTCTTCCACAGAGAGATCGTAGCGCTACGACCGTCGTAAGTCCATGTTATA
Organism: Haliotis rubra; assembly: GCF_003918875.1. NCBI lineage: Eukaryota > Metazoa > Mollusca > Gastropoda > Lepetellida > Haliotidae > Haliotis > Haliotis rubra. Next base: position 441,803 of record NW_025767227.1, on the reverse strand, counting down.
GTATAGGGGTCGCCTTAGAGCAATCATTGCTTTGTGAAATAATGATCTGGACAAGCGTTTTATATTACTAGTTAAGAAAGGTTAATATTTATATTTCTCTTTGTTTCGTGGACAAGTACCATGTCACCATTTTGAATTCTTCAGGAGCCCATCTATGCCCGTCCATGAGTGAGACGTTGCGACCTGGAAATTACCTCCCCTTGTTGGGCTACAATGGGTGTGAGTTTCCGGTATATCCCGCAGACAAGGACCTGCACTCACACATCACACAGATTAGGGATCTAGCAGTGAGGCAGGAGGATGTCTTCATCGTTGGATATCCGTATTCAGGTGAGGGGGAAACAATACCAAACAGTGAGTGAGTGAATGAGTTTAGATTTACGCCGTTTTATAGCAATATTCCAGCAATATCAAGGCCGGGTGACAGAAGAAATGGGCTTCAAACATTGTACCCATGTGGGAATCGAACCTGGATCTTCTGCGTGACGAGCGAACTGTTTAGCCACCAGGCTACCCCGCTGCCCCATAATACCAATACAAAAACGTAAAGCGCTCAAAATGAGCTCATTAATCATTGGCCATTCGTTGACAATGCATCGGATGGTCTGGAACAGAAATGTGTTTTTTTTAGTTCAAACTGTCAATAAGTGGTTTATCTGATCCAGTTTCATTATTTACGGTCCTCCTTCATATAGCGTTGCGTTAACAAATAATCACAAAACAGTATTCGTACGCTCATAAGAAACATGTGACGCATATATGACACAATATTCATTTATAAAACATGTAAGGGACCGTTCATAATTGATGGTTAGAAGGGCTGATGATGATTTTGATGGAGAAGCATGTACATTGTGAATGACCCCCCACCCCTACCTTCCCATAATTTCTAAGCATAATTTTAAACATATTTTATGTACAAAATTGATGACCACCACCATCCCCCATAGTACATGTGTACAAAATTAACCATAAATTACGAACGGTCCCTAAGCGGTTCTGTCCGTCTTGACAGTATGGTTGACAGTCTTGGAGATTGATACGTTAAAGCGGTCGCTGGTCACGCAAATAGGCGGGTTCGATTCCAGTATCGGAAAGTAAACCCCATTACTCGGTCACTCATTGACACCCCATTCAACCAGGGACGATGAGATAGCCCAGTGGGTATAGCACTGGCTCGCCACAAAAAAAAAAAGCCTGGTTCGATTCCGACGTTGCAATTGCCCACGGCCTGTCCGTCTTGGTATAGCAATGTAAACTCACTCACTCACTCGCTGCGGTGGTCGATATAGTCCGTTAAAGATGTCAATACTTGCTGTGTAATGATTGGAACAATTAAGAAACTGGCATAAAAGCAATTCACTCAAAACTCAAACGTTTCTTCCTCAGGATGTCGTTCGCTGTGGAAGATATTGAGCAGGCTCTGGACTCTCAGCACAGACGACCACCATGGCCGGACTGGTCAGTTCCACATGCTGGACTGTACCTCAGCTGACCAGCTGGCGGACCTTCCCAGCCCCCGGGTCCTAAATTCCCACTACCCTCTCCGTTACCTCCCATCACAGATACTCACCCACCAGCCAAAGATTCTCTACCTCCTGCGGAACCCGAAGGATGTTTGTGTGTCCCAACATCTCCACACAGAGAGGAGGAGGGGACGGGGCGACAGGACCTTTCAGGATTTCCTAGATGCATTTCTCAATCATTCCAGTGAGTGTTGGTTTAATAACATAAGTACAAGTAATATATTGCAATTAAATATTTTGCACATTGAAGACATTTTAGATTAGTCATGTCAAGTGAAAAGCTGCAGATTCTTTTCCAGTGTCCTCTGTTCAAAACTGACTTATGCAAAGAGTTACATAATCCAGACTTAATGGTTTGCGACGGTCAACTGTGTGGACAGCAAGCACAAGCCCTGGTGTCATTGCGAGGAGTTTTTTTTTTTTTTAAATATATAAAAATTTGAGATGAGCCCGACTCGAAATGCTTCACAGTACAATACATAATGTCATGATGTATTGTACTATGAAGTATTTTGAATCGGGGGTCATCTCAAAATATTTTTTTCTAAATCTTTAATCCTCGCAAAGACACGAGGGCCTGTGACAGCAAGTGACTAATTATTATATCAGGATATATAGTATGACCAGAAATTATTAAGAATTTTAGGAATATGTTTAATTGGATTTCTAGTATAAACAACCTTGACCAGCTATCAAGTACTTGGTTCATTCAAGACAGACAACTCCCTTAATCCTTTTTCATTAGTTTGTGAAGAGTTATCCCCCTTTGTTTACTTGCTAGCAGACGACATTTTCAATGATCCTCAGTAAGGATGATTTAGAGAAGAGGTAGTTGATTTTAGAGTATTATAACAAGGACATCAGATCAACTAAAATGATTTCAAGTAGAACAGGCAACCCTTTGTCCTCTGTTTATCGTGTTTTGAAAAATATTGCAAATGGGTATGGCACTGAGCACCAGGGAGGCGCAGGTAGGCCCAGAAAATTGACTGTCGGTGACAGGAGGCGGCTTGGTATTCTTGTTTCTAAAACCAAACGAAGGAGTTTAGAAAACTTAAGGCTGGATATGATTGATAGAGGAACTGTGGATGTCTGTAAGGAGACAATTAGAACTGAGCTCCAGCAATGGGTTGGCAGAAAAGTCGAGGAATTCCATCAACGATCATGAAACCTGAACAAAAGGAGCGAAGGTTGAACTGGTGCTTACAGCATAGAAATTGTAACTGGGACAATGTGATTTTCTCAGATAAAGGTTCTGTGTGGCTGTTTCCTAATACACTGAAATTCTGGACGAAACAAACTGAAAAACCTTTGTATCAGCGCCCAAAGTAAAGTCCGAAATTTAACGTGTGGGGTGGCATATCTGTGTATTTCAAGGGAATATGAACAGTGAGCGGTACACAGATATTCTCGAGGGACATTTACTTCCATCTGCTCACGTGTTCTATGGAAAGTCTGTCCTTATCTAAATCTCAAACTTCTAAAAATGCCACTCAAAGAAGCTCTTAAGGTCATGAATAGATATTTGAATCTGTAATGATATTCCCCTCTCAAACTGTTTCGTCCTGTACAGATATGAGATTGTGCTTGAATCATGAGGATTGTATTGTATTGATCTTGGAATAATTTGAAACAATACAATATATATGAGGTTCTCCTTTGACTTACGGCTTTGTGTAAATTTAGTTTTGGAATGTTTCACCAATGTTGTACAATAGGACATTAATTCTTACTGACAGCGAAACGTTGAAAATTTACTTGCTTTATTCGTTAATAGTTTTGTCATCAGAACAAATCTGAATACGAATGATGGCATCAACACTTTCTAAGATGCTGATATTTTTAATTGTGAACTAAATATACAGGTTAGCTCGGATGACGCGATATGTTTTTATTCTCGGAACTTTCAGTGTACAGGTAAAAATGGAATAGACGAATTGTTTCCAATGGCAGATTTATGTGTCATTCGAAGGATATCCTGTGAGAACAAGAGTCTTGTGTAATACCCCAAGTCAGTGCAGCTGGTTGTGACGGATGGTGTAACCGTGACGTTCATGAACTTAGTTGTTTCTTGCTTTGGTTGTGACGGGTGGTTTCACCGTGACGTTCATAAGATTTGTTATTTGGTTGCTATTGGCAGGTGGCTATAAAGTTCATGAAATGCGTTTTTCTTGCTGTTGCAGCAGGTTATGGTGGGTGGTTCAACTATGTGAGGCAATATCAACAGGCGTTTACAGAGAATCGAGATTTACTGGTACACACTCTCCGTTTTGAAGACACCCAGGCGGTAAGCTCCAATGTGCATTAATGTAAACTGATGGGCAATTAAAACTGAGTCGATAGTTCAATTCTAACAATTCATGAACATAAATCAAAACTTTTGATTAGAAAGACTGTTCATTTTCTCTTTTGATGCTGTGGCAAATTAAACCCCATTCTCTGACACCTTCACACAACTAATGGGAGCAGGCCTCGCCAGGCGAGACGAAACAGTCCCCTTGATGTAGGCGAGCCTGTTGTATTGCGTCGAAGACACCAGATGATGGAAACAGTCGAAAGGATGTTGTTGATAATGTCAAATAAAGATTGGCCGCTTGCCTTAGTCGACTAGTTCTGATCCTGTCGTTGGGGTCTATTCATCTCATCCCGGAAATGTTCTATAGAAGGTTGCTCCGGAGCACATGACAGCACAACAATGTTATAGTGCGTCACAAAGCCTATTGCAACACAATAATATACTGTTCGAGGCGCGCCTGGCGGTGACGTGAAGCAAGGTCACTGGATGTCGTGGTAACCTACAGTGCTCCTCAAACCGTCGCGAACAGTTTTGCCTCAGGAATTGTCCAATCTGTAACTGTACCAGTTTGATATCAGTTTTCATATTCAAGAGATAATGCAATAATGTATTCTCGGTCGTATAAACGCGCAAATGTAAGAGATGAGTGTGTAACGTGACCGAGATGTCCGTGTGTCGCTGTATATACAAGCACGGACGAATGTTTTATGGCGCCAGCCTATTGAGGTACCTGACCTCGTTTGGCTTGTATAACTCATCCAGGCACAGTCTCATGACACCGCGCCGACCAGCTCTCTAACACCTGAACGTTGAACGTTTTCGTCGGTACCCGGAAGTGCCATTTTTTCACGTCTTTTTGTATGGCTGAAACCAACAACGCCCCCTCTCCCGACAGACGCTCCATCCACTTGACCACGGAGGCGATCCATGAGTCCGAACAGGGCAAGGACAGCACCAGGTCACCAGGTAAGTGGCACCTTGATCTTGATGCGACCTCTCGTTTTTTTGGTCATTCTTGGGCTGTGGGGTAACCTAGTGGTTAAAGTGTTCGCTCGTCACGACGAAGACCCGGGTTCGATTCCCCACATGGGCAAAATGTGTGAAGCTATTTCCGGTGTCCCCCGCCGTGATATTGCTGGAATATTGCTAAAAGCGGCGTAAAACCATACTCACTCACTCATTTGGTCATTCTAAAAGTGTGAAAGTGTGTTGGTCTTGAGTGTTGTGAAATAGTAGATTAGTTTACAAGTTAGTGGTTACCTTTCCAGTATACCCTTCCACGGTGCATCCAATTACGTACACAGGAATAGTCTTGTCTGACGGAAAGGGCGTTGAGTGAGTATGTGAGTGAGTTTAGTTTTACGTCGCTTTTAGCAATATTCCAGCAATATCACAGTGGGGGACACCAGAAATGTACCCATATGGGAATCGAACCCGGGTCTACTGCGTGACGAGCGAACGCTTTAACCACTAGGCTACCCACCGCCCCGAAAGGGCGTTGATGAATGTGCTTCACAAATATCTTCACTATGACCTTGACCTCACATGTTGGTCACTGAATGAGTTGTCTTGACACTGGCGCTTGAAAGTAAAACTTGACGTTGTGGGCCTTTACGTAAGTCCATGTTAGTAAAAGGGTACAGATACCTGGTGGCTTCAATACTGATTAAAGGGGCGGTGGAGTAAGTCCAGTGGTGGACGCGTTGCTCGTCACACCGAAGCAGGGATCGGTTCAATCTGTGAAGCCCATTGCTGGTGATTTAGCTGTGATAATCCAAAAAGCGGCATAAAACCGAACTCACTCAATACTGATAGAAAAAATAGAAAACAAAACAAACACTCCTTGTAATGTCCCCACGAAGTCATGTATCAGCTTCCCTTATTTGTTACCATTTTTGTACCACGTCTCATGATAAATTCCGTTAGGGAATCAAGGAATCGAGTTACAATGGTATCATATAATTCATGTATCACGCATCCAACTACCAGTATGTTGGGGTTCCGTACGTGTCCGCAATGATTTTTAAATACCAAAATAAATGTCTACCTTTTATTGAATTAGTTGTACATTCAGGTATACTGTGGGGTGGGGTATTCAGTTTCAAATCAATTTGATGTGACCGTAATCTCAATTAAGTTTTGCCCAGTTTACGCTATATCAGTCACATACTTTCTATTACTCACGACGTTTCTATTGACCCCACTTGACGAACGTGAACTAAACTGTGCTTCAAGAGCTTTGGCGACACAGTGTTATGTCAAATGCATGTCAAGAGGAAGTACATACGAGATTTAAGCGTCTTTGTGAAATTATTTTAATGTACTTAGTCACGGATTAAACCAAAGTACTTAATCACTGGCATTTACTGATAGTCCTTCATCCAATATTTGATATAGGTCACTGATATATCTCAATAAAGTCATAGCCTACATGAACATGCTGTTTCTTTGTGGGATTCGAACTGTCTCAAGTATGCCTTATCCAAAAGCAATTGAGACGATGCCATATTTAGAGTTACTTCCCTTCGGACATAGCTCTACGACAGCGCAAGACATTTCCATTGGGCTGTCGCTGTAAGGAGTTTTAAGAAAAACAAAGCACGTCGCTTCAGTCTTCCCAGTCATGTGTGCAGGCGTGATCCATCGTCTGACGTAGAACCGTGGTACGTATCACTATGTTCTAAGAATGAAACCGCTTCAAAAATAACATTGGCGTGACCCTAAAGATTATCTGGTTAAAATCAGTGCTTAAATGCAATAGGTTGTCTTTTGAACCCTGTCTGCAACTACACTTTTGCAGAGGTGCATCACAAGTCTACCCTTGGGAAATGTCTGTGGCCAGTGAGGGTGTAACGTGTTACGTGCTTCTCAAGGTCTCGTGTAATATTTTCATTTCATTTCAATGATCCATTATGCACAGGTATATGTTTATGTTGTTTTCATATAATAAACTTTTCTGTCAGTTCAAGTCAAGTGCATAAATGTAGTAATTTCCATTACAGAACGAGGGATGCCAGGGGCGAACAATTATTAATTTACAGAGTTGTTACAATATACGAGGGTCCTGTAAATTTATGAAATAGTGAGTGTTCCATAGTGTACGATGTAAAAAAATGTGTTGATAACTGGGGCTGATACAGTTTTTGAGGGGTGGGGTGGGGTGGGGGAGGGTGTGTGTGTGTGCATAATCATAATTAATCTTTCCATCAACAATATTTGGGATATTTCGGATTATCAATCATTTTAGCCAGTCCCAGCTTAAGTCTTGCTAATGTCAATATTTATTGTTAATAAAGAATACTGACCATCATAAGAGAAGTGTGATAACGTCTTTATTATGTATTGGCATTCTTAGTTTTGTCATCGTTTCTTCAACAGTTGGGTAGGCAAAATAACTATTACTAGAATCTGTACTTCACTGAGGAAGTGAGAATCCCCTACTATGACATGTAACATTTGGCCACATTCTGCAAGGAATTGTGTCTTGAGAGATTGGCTTGTGAGCTGATGTACACTTACAGGTCACATGGATACACAAAAGTATGTGTTCTAGACTACCAGTTGTCAGACGTCCGTTTTGTGGAAGCCTCATTGAGCGAGTGGATGAGTGGGTTACATGGCTAAAGGTTCTCACTCTGAGACCGTGGGTTAAACTTCTGGATGGAACTCAACCCAAACAAGTACTAGAATCTGTACTTCACAGAAAAAGTGTAATCCCAAATATGCCATGTTACATTTGACCATTTCTAGAGTACATTGTGTATCCACAGAACAGCAGGGAGGGGTAGTTCATTCCAACCTAGCAGGGAGGGGTTGTTCATTCAACCTAGCAGGGAGGGGTTGTTCATTCCACCCAGCAGGGAGGGGTAGTTCATTCCACCTATCAGGGAGGGGTTGTTCATTCCACCTAGCAGGGAGGGGTTGTTCATTACACCTATCAGGGGGGGGTTGTTCATTCAACCTAGCAGGAGGGTTGTTCGCTCCACCCAGCAGGGAGGGGTTGTTCATTCCACCCAGCAGGAGGGGTTGTTCGTTCCACCTAGCAGGAGGGGTTGTTCGCTCCACCCAGCAGGGAGGGGTTGTTCGTTCCACCTATCAGGGAGGGGTTGTTCGTTCCACCTATCAGGGAGGGGTTGTTCGTTCCACCTAGCAGGGAGGGGTTGTTCGTTCCACCTAGCAGAGAGGGGTTGTTCGTTCCACCTAGCAGGGAGGGGTTGTTCGCTCCACCTAGCAGGAGGGGTTGTTCGTTCCACCTATCAGGGGAGGGGTTGTTCGTTCCACCTAGCAGGAAGGGGTTGTTCATTCCACCTAACAGGGAGGGGTTGTTCATTCCACCTAGCAGGGAGGGGTTGTTCATTCCACCTAGCAGGGAGGGGTTGTTCATTCCACCTAGCAGGGAGGGGTTGTTCGTTCCACCTAGCAGGGAGGGGTTGTTCATTCCACCTAGCAGGGAGGGGTTGTTCGTTCCACCTAGCAGAGAGGGGTTGTTCGTTCCACCTGTCATGGATGACACTTACAACAGTGCCAACCTTATTGAGATTCCCATCCTGGGATTTACCAGGGTCTTTCAGTGTTTTAATCCAAGTCAGTGAGTCAGTCAACAGCATGACTGACTGACTGAGTTTGGTTTTACGCCTCTTTTAGCAGTATTCCAGCAACATCACGGTGGAGAACACCAGAAATGGGCTTCACACATTGTACCCATGTGGGGATTCGAACCAGGGTCTTCGGCATGATGAGCCAACGCTTTAACCACTAGGCTACCCCACCGCCCCTCAACAGCATGAGCAACAGGAAGTAGGATCAGTTCAGTTACTCCTGGTGATGTATTTTATGCTATATTCAGCAATATTACTTTAACATCACTGTGGCCTTTAAATGAGGATGCTAACTCTTGCTTCCCTGATTTTTTACTTTGAGTCTTATTTCGTTACCCCTACATCATGAAAACTATTTAACAAAACTCTCAAAACCAGAATATTGAAAGTGGTTAGGCTCTCTGACTTGGTTGACACATGTCATCGTATCCCAATCGTGTAGATCGATGCTCATGCTGTTGATCACTGGATTGTCTGGTCCAGACTGGATTATTTACAGACAGACACCATATAGTTGCAATATTGCTGAGTGCGGCGTAAAACTAAACTCACTCGCTGTTGCTCATGTTGTCAATCACTAGGTATGCTAGAATCAGTTTGCTTAACTCTATAGCTGGAGTATTGCTGCACTGAAAACAGATTATCATATCATAATCATATTTGTGTTTCCTTTCCAGTTGTAATCTTGTTTCACATGTGGTGTTCACCAACTGAAGAAGATGTGTGGAGGAAAACATGCTCAAGGCAATAATATCCAAGCATGGCAAAACGAAACCAAGAACAGATAAGTAACGCTAACAGAGACCAGAACACAAGGCAAGCTGAATGTGTGGAAGGACAAGAAACAAGCCTAGAACAGATAAATAACGCTATCACCAAATGTGAGAGAGAACCTCAGGGAACAAACTTTCCCAGTGTAATTGAAGTCCGACGTCATGAGTGCAGTGAGTGTGGGAAAAGATTTAAAAGACTGGGACACCTAAAGACACACATGTTGTGTCACAGTGGAATCAAGCCCCATGAATGTGTTGAATGTGGCAGAACATTTTCACAAACCGGTAACCTGCAGATCCACATGCTGAATCACAGCGGGCTCAAACCTTACGAGTGTACAGTTTGTGGGAAGACGTTCAAGCAGACAAGTAACTTACAGAATCACATGCTGTATCACAGTGGAGTCAAGCCATATGAGTGTACAATCTGTGGGAAGAAATATACTCAGTCCAGTAACTTGAACACTCATATGATCAGTCATGGTGGAGTGAAGCCTTTTGAGTGTACGGAGTGTGGGAAAGCGTTCATTCAGTCAGCTCATCTACTCCGACACATGATTGTCCACAGTGCGGTCAAGTCTAACTATGTCTGTATGGAATGTGGGAAGACATTTGGACTCTGGCATAATCTGAAGAAACACATGAGAAGTCACAGTACGATAAGACCTTTTGAGTGCAATGAGTGTGAAAAGACATTTACAGAATCCAGTGACCTTCAGAGACATATGCTATGTCACAGGACAGATGAGCCATTTGAGTGTAAAGAGTGTGGGAAAACATTCAGACAACGGGGTAACTTACAGAAACATTCAAAGTGTCATAGTGGGGTCAAGCCTTTTGTGTGTGGGGAGTGTGGTTGGGCGTTTTCACGATCAGGTAACCTTCAGGAACATATGAAGAGTCACAGCGGAGTCAGGCCGTTTGAGTGTGGGGTTTGTGGGAAAGCTTTTGCCCGGTCAGTGAAGCTGCACATACACATGAGGAGCCACACTGGTGAGAAACCTTGTAAGTGCAGTGTTTGTGGGAAAGGATTTAGTGAAAAAAGTAGTCTGAATGTACACATGAAGCGCCACGGTGGTGTGAAACCTTTTCAGTGTAGTGAGTGTGGGAAAGCGTTCACAACATCCGGGCAGCTTCAGATGCATTCACGGAGCCACAGCGGAGTCAAACCTTACAAGTGTGATGAGTGTGAGAAGACGTTCACAGGGTCAAGCAACCTTCAGACACACAAGAGGCGACATCACAGCGGAGTCCAGTCTTACGAGTGTGATGTCTGCCGGAAAGTATTTAAGAAATCTGGGTTTCTGGAGAGACACAGAAACCACAAACACAGTGAACACAATGAACACGGTGAAGCAGATCCAGTGAATAATTAAATGAGGTGTAGTTTGGATGGTCAACCTGCATACAATTTTCAGCATCTTGTTTAGTGGAGAAGCAACACGCATGATAAGGTAATACTGTGTTGTACCATGGTACGAGGCTCATGATCATAATGATGCACTGATTTACAACTCCTGTGTCAGATTCATTACAACTTATGTTGAATAACTTTTCAAGAACCAGTTTATACAGATTCTCCAGTATTTCCTGGTAGGCTATAAATAACAGAATCTTCACAGTGCTCTCAAGCTCACATGATTCTTCCCAGAAATATCCCATCTTTGGTATCTGAAATTTGAAACCAAATGATTCAGGATTGTGCTTCACCTGTTAAAAGAGAGAGAATATGAATTAAAAGAACTCTATCGAACATGTATAATATTGCACCCTAACTTAATCTTGTTACTGAGGGACTGGCCATTCATCATGTTCAATATCTGGATTCTGATCCAGATTTTATATATGAGATCAAATGTTTAACTTATTCACTTAACCCACTGATAATTTTGTGCTCAGGAAGGAGGAGCCAAACAATTAAGAAATTTATTTCCCTCATCCAGCGTCCTGCGAAACATTTTTTTTTTCAAACTCAGGCAAAAAGCACCAAATCAACTGAAGTCAATTAAAATTTTCATTTGAAAAGTATTATAATATTACAGGTACATAAAATCTTGCAGCCAGTCTCATCCTCACTAGCCAGGGAAGTCAGCATTCTCCTGGTTGTGTGGTTGCCAAAGTGGAATAAATTGTAGGGAATGTTTTCAGTTAGTTTGTTGAAACAGATCAGTTGGTAACTTACACTATGACATTAAGGTTTATGAATATGCCTAAAAACACTTATACCCAATCAGAGTCTGGTACTCTGATCGCATTATACACAAGTTAAACCGAGGCCAGACTGAACCACCTCATTTCCTCAGATATGACAATATTCCATAAAGGGACATAATTGAGATGCACCTAGACCATGTAAAATTTCACCATCAAACCCTCCACAAAACCTTTTTATGAGCTTAGTAAATCTAAATGCAGATAATCACTGTGTTTATTGAATAACCCTTGACCAATAAAAGCTTTAAACATATTTTTGTTTAGCCATTAATCATGTTTATACTATTTATTTGCATAATCATATTATAAATACATAAAACACCATCACCGGATAACAATAAAATCTGATATGTCTCCCAAATGACATTACATCCTGGTACAATAGTGTTTATTGAAATAAGTATGCGTCACCTCAGCCAAGGCACCACTTTATTACATTCTATCATGAATTGGAAAATATATATCTGTTCCCGGTATAGAATTGTTACAGACCTCTGCTAAAGACTTGGCGCCGAGTATCATCTGAGCACTGTGCAATTCCAGATACATCACTGATGTGTTTCGCTGAAGGGAGGTGTGGCACTGACATGGAATAACTGAATATTTGTCCATTTTGTTAATGATTTTTTATAGTACATATTGGGTAGATAAGGACATATTTTATGGATTAACAACGTCTTTATTCGGTGATGCATCACCTGAATAAAGAAGTTGTTCATCCATAAAGTTTGTCCTCATCTGACTTTCCAAATTTCTAGATATGCCACTCAAAGAAGTTACATATTGGGTAATTCGGATTGTGGTATATGACACACAACATTCTTTATTGACATTTTGAGGCAATTGTCTTCTAAAGTATAACTGATATGCATTTGTCAGTCGTGGAATCATTTCTTGTTAACCCGTGTCCTTCAGCTAATTGTTTGTTTAATTAGTTATGATGGCACTGTCAGATTGTCAATTTGAATACACTTGTTCAGGCATACAACATGTGTCATATTTTGCTTTTCATTTATTCAGCTGTTTAGTAATAACACGTTATCTTTAGATTCTATCTGCAAGTCACATTTAACACCTGACACACTGAGCTGTCAATACATGTACATCAAGATCAGAAAGCTCATGTCATGGCTTGTCCAATGAAACTGAAGCTTCACATATTTCTACAATAACCTAACTTAAATTTACATTATGGCCATGATGAAAAAGCTTTATGTGTCTATTACTGACTCAGTATTGGCCAAATTGTACAGAAAATGTGGTAGAAGTACACTCAGTAGTGGGGAGTAACATAGATGTTCCGTTTTTTATGATAAATTATTTATTTATCCAACTCGGACCTTTGCACTTGGACCTTGTATGGTCGCTGTTAGATAAATTATTCACTTCCGTACTGTGTTTACATGACACCACTGTCCTTCTCATTTGTCCACAGTATGAAGACTTAAGAAAGTATTATATACCATCTAAGTACAGGTCCTGTCCCACATTTTACAAATTCCCTTTACAAACTAATGTCAACAGAAAATGTACAGCTACTTCAGAATATTGCTACGTTTATACACCATGCACTGTTAAATCGCAAACGCGCTTGTACCACACATCCATTGTAACTGTTTTTTACTTGTACTACGGGCCTCTGGGCTACAGTTCAAATAAAGAACTCTCACCTCACATGACACCACTGTGTGTATTTGGGGCAACTGTGAATGGATGTTGGGATTTGGGTATATATGTTGATAACACGTACACTTACCAATAGAGTATTGATTAATTGACATATTTTTGTGGGTTTGCGAAGCGGTATTTACGACCAGGATCTCCTAGTTGGTAGAAGAACGGAAAAAACATGTTTCTGGGCACTTTTTTACCTCGACATTGCCGTTTGAGGCACAGACACGCAAAATGTGATGACAATGTACCACACAGCCCCTTCTGCCCCTTATATGTCATGATGAAAGTTATTAGGCGTGTCGACGTGAGTTTGGTCATTATATTTTATTCATTGCATGTTTGGTACTTAAAACAAGAACAACATCACAACTGCGACTAAACTGTGTCAAACTCATTTAAGCAGTAGTAGTTAGTTAGTTATTCATGTCAGAAGTCAGAAACTTTCCATTTGAACATATCTTGAACATTGTACAAATATTTCATTTTCCGCGACTATAAAAATTGTCAGTTGGATAAACTTCGCGATTATCCTTTCTGTTCCATTATTTCAGGATATGAACTTTTAAGTCACTTTGACATGTTAAAAAAGTAAAGAAAACATCTTCAAAATTCCGCCATCTCTACATTTAATTTTTCAGACTTTAAATGCAACCGTCCTTGACCCTCGCCGTCTGACTACTACAATGTATTTGTTATAATTATTTGCACGACCAAGAGACGCAACACCAAACGGCGAAAAGCAGCACACAAGACGTTTGGCCACCAGTGCTACCAAAATAATGTTGAACTTGTGTCTTCAGATGATACAGAAGGCGCTGATGGTGAAGGTATCTTGGGTACAGCCATTCACTGTATAGCGTTGTCTCCCTTAGACAGAAACCTCTTTCTTGTGTTTCCAGGTTTGTTTCCCGTGTTCATAAGATTTCACAAGAGAGACAGCCGTCTGAGATAGTGAGAAAACCAAACTTCTAAATGTTCTGTTAAACCTCGGTATTTCCACAGAACCCCTACAAACAAACGCGTGGTCTGTGCAAGTTCCTGGATCTTGATATGGATGAAGAAGCTATATCAGACCTGGTAGAAGCGTGTTGTGACGCCAGCCACATACAGCCAGCTAAACGGGTGAAGAAGGAGGCCAACAGTGACAACATGGCAACCACGCCAGATATGTACTACACCGAGGGTGAGTTAGTGACGGAATAATGGCATACGCTGCACCAGTAAGTCTCAGCGTATCCGGGTATTCGCGCTGTGTTTGCCATGGCTGATTGTGTGTCATTTATGCTGTGTCTAGACAGTTGCCATGGCTGATTGTCATTAACCCTGTGTCTTGACCGTTGCCATGACCGTTGCCATGGCTGATTGTGTGTCTATTACCCTGTGTCTTGACCGTTGGCGTGGCTGATTGTGTGTCAATTACCCTGTCTTGACCGTTGCCATGGCTGATTGTGTCATTAACCCTGTGTCTTGACCGTTGCCATGGCTGATTGTTTGTCATTTACCCTGTGTCTTGACCGTTGCCATGGCTGATTGTGTGTCATTTACCCTGTCTTGACCGTTGCCATGGCTGATTGTGTGTCATTTACCCTGTCTTGACCGTTGCCATGGCTGATTGTGTGTCGTTAACCCTGTGTCTCGACATCTACCACGGCCAGACGGGATATTTTCAGGCAGTTCTTATAGTGTTGCCGACACTGGCGAAAAATATGAAACCAACTCCAACATCGTGCCAGTAATATGTGTAGCCGAAAGGTCGTGCCTGATGCCAGTGCTCTTGTCTTGCAGGTCAGGTAGGCGAGTGGAAGAACTGGCTTACAGTGACACAAGACGAAGAATTTGACGAAGCAATACGAGAGCATTTGGATGGTACCGAGCTTGACATTAGGTATTCTCTGTGATTGTATCATGTAATACCGGGTACCTGTAGGTCCCCAGTAACCAGTGCTTGTCACAAATGGGGAACAGGTGGTGCCCGGACTTTGAAAGTTTAATGTCACGGGCAAACAATGTGGGGGCGTGCCCTTGATTATCAATTACATTTTTATCTTTTACTGGAAAGTGTGTTCAACTAAAATCACAATGAAACTGTGTTTGTTTGACTGTGTAACGCACCTGTCCAGCTCTTATCTTTATATGGTGTTTATCAGCACCTGTATGGAAGTTATTTTGTATGCTTTATATTTTTTATTTTATTTTTTATTTCTATGGAGAATAGATCTGACACCTGTGCATGTGTTAATGACATACACACCTTAATGTGCATTTCTGTCAGCTGTGTTGCCATAGTAACAATTCATTTGATATTAACACTTTTGTGTAGTTAACAACATATTTCACGACTATTTCACCCAGCAACCGGTCTTTTCTTATGTATCATTACATATTTACAATATCATCTTGTATTTTAAACATTGACAACACGTTGCACCAGGAATCGAATGGAAACCTTTTCGGCAAGAAACTGAATGCTGATCAGGTACAGGTATCGGTTTAACGTAATATTGGCCGAAATCGTTGGCAAAAATAAGGGGATTTTAGCCACCCGTGAAGATCCGGGTTAGAATGGATCTTCACTAACCCATGTAAGAGGCGACTAACGGGATAGGTTGGTCAGGGTCGCTGACTTGGTTGACACATGTCATCAGCTCACAAATTCGCAGATCGATGCTCATGCTGTTGATCAGTGGATTGTCTGGTCCTGACTCGATTATTTACAGACAGCCACCATATAGCTGGAATATTGCGGCGTAAAATAAACTCACTCAATCCTATTTTAGCACTGTGGTGCAAACATTTGTCAACACAATACTCATACTGCTTGGGTGATGTAGTCGTGCATCACAATATACTGTTTTCTTTTATACACCAGGTACAATGAGTGAAGCCCATTTCTGGTGTCCCCCGCCGTGATATTGCTGGAATATTGCTAAAAGCGGCGTAAAACCAAACTCAGTCAGTCAGTTTATACACCAATATCGATTAGACTGTTGTTTATATGAAATGATCTCCATATATTGTGCTTGTTGTAACATTACAGTCGTGTTCGAATAAATATAATATCACCGAACTAATAATCACGTCTTTCCTAAACGTTTATCAGTCTCTGTAAGTATATGTAACCTGAATGAGTGAGAGTGAACCGACCCGTGAAAATCCGGGATGGAATTTGTCTTCAGCAACCCATGCTTGTCTTTATATGCGACACACGGAATGGACATGCTCGCAGACTTGGTTGATGCATGTCATCGTGTCCTTATTCAGTAGATCGATGCTTAATGTAAATCACAGGATTGTCTGGTCCAGACTTGATTATTTAGGGACCGCCCTCAGGTACCAGGAAAATCGCTGAGGCGTTAAACATCAAACAAATTAACATGACTGCTCGTAAGTGACCATTGCATGGCGTGTCCTAGGTGTTTTCCAATCGTCGAGGACGGATGTGGGTCCGACAAACCAAATTGCAACTAGTGGATCAGGTTACTGAGGCCCTTGGACCAAACGAAGGTTGCCCAACCTTGGTTCCTCGGTTTCTGGTTCCTCCAAGACAGGTAGGCATGGTGATCGTCACAGATGGTTAAGGAATCGGGTAGCCAAGCGAGGTTTATGGTACGTCACCACACGCCGACGCCGATCGTTGCTCAGACTATCAATCACTAGATTGTCTGGTCCTGACTCGATTATTCATAGGCCACCGTCACAGAGGTGCATTATTAGTTAGTGCGGTGTTGAACAACAAACAAAAGACAAATAATGTAAATTTGTTGTTTGATAGAAATGACTGAGCGGACGTTCAGGCATGGACGGCAGAATTTGACCGATTCTCCCGTGAACCGACTGACCACACCCCCAGCCGTAACATCTTGGGTGTCTGCTTTACAAATACATGCATATGGTTTTATACAGTGGTTTTCAGTGATTAGAACAACACACAATAACTTTGGAGTTACCGTTTTATGAATAACCGCAACCTATTTGGACGAAGCTGTAACCCTAAACAGTCGTGCATTTGACAGTGTACTCTACCATTTGCTTAAAATAAAATCAGTCGCTTGACATATCTATGTTGGATAGTGATTATTAATCGCCCGTGGAAGATACTGAAGTGTAATATTTTTACGGCAATATTACACAAGTGTAATACCGCTAGACGTATGACGTCACAATGGTTTACAGTTATGACGTCACAATGCTAATACCCTGTCACAATGGTATTAGACCTTGCTCGACAAGAGGAGAGCTGAGAGTCATCACACTGTAGGCAGGTTCTATCAATTTATGTTGGAGAGTAATAAACAGAATATTAAACTCGATTCCGTGAAAAACGAGCGAAAGCGTGTGTTATTACACGGAAGTTCGTGTAGTATCCTCTATTTATTACTCGCCCGTGGAAGATACTGCAGTGTAATGTTTATACAGTAATATTAAACTAGTATAATATCGCCACACGTGAACCAGTTCTGCTGGAACTACTTTCAATCACGTGATATATCAAATCAAAATGGCTACTGTCAACGTTTATAGTCCCTTCTGTTCAAGATCATAAGTAACACATTTTAAAATATTTTTAGGATTATATATTTTATAAACAATTAAGAAATGATTTGATAGCTATATATTTTATTAACACTATTGATAACTACGATCCTAAACAAAATACAATTGCAGACGATGTATTCACGAAATAATCAAAATGGATGTAATTAAAGTTAATGACTGTGGTGAGAATTGACGGTTCTATACGAGGAAGTGTAATGCACTTTACAACCTGTGGGAACTTTCCACGTGTACGATGTGAAGCTGGAAGCTGGATCCAGTAAACAGGTGGCACGTTACAAATTACGAAAACTTTCTGAAACTGTAAGCGCTGGACTTGGCCAACATATTTTTGATGATGATCTGACAAGATGGACCTTTAACGATGATCTCTTTTGTGAAGTAGTTCAATACTGTAATCAGTCGGAAATTGAGGATTTCATTGAGGGAAATATGAATTTAAACACAGAAAGGAAAACTTCCTATTACTTCAAGATACTTGATCGATTTATGCATGAGCAAGGTGATTACAAAAGGTTTGAGGGATATCTGAAGATGATCTATGTAAATTGCTGTGCAAATTTGTGATGTGGTCTAACCACGAACCGAACAGTCTGAGGAGCATATTATCGAGTATCGATCGACATCTTCATTACAAATCGTACGGAAAATCGATCTGTTTGATTTTGATTTCAATAATCTTAAAATGTTCGAAAAGCTAAAACTCCTGAAACATGATGGATTAGGGAACTTACCCAAGCAGGCTCAATCTCTCAGTGATGTCGACATCGAGACACTATGGACAGACAGACAGACAGATGGTTTATTATCGTCTCACCTCAAATATTACATAAAATACATTTTAAATTAAAATGAGCGACTCCGCATAGAGTTATGAGAGACTAAACATTAAAAATGTACAGTCAAATTTACTATACAAAAAAAAACCCAACTGAAATGAATTATATACACAAATAAATATAAAGTTTATATCATATCCTTACGTAAATTTTAAGTAGCCTTTCAGGTTTTCGTACTTACATGTACAACATTTGGGCAGGCCAAGATAAAACATCATCATTTTGTAGATTGACATCAGGCCACACAGCATTACATTTAGTTAAAAGATCTTTACGGACATCATGATAAACTGACATTAAAGTAACACATGTATCTCATCTACCACAAAGTCGGTACAGTTAAAACACGCTCTCTCATTGACGGGAAGGTTCGTATAGCGCCCAGTTTCAAATCTAATCGGTGCAACCCCACATTAAGATACGGCCAGAGATCTTCTGTTCGGTCTCGGGAGTTTATTGTAGTATTCCACTCTGTAGTTCCGGCGAGTTGGGGGTAAATAATATTGAATCCATTCTGAATACGTCGTGGTGGCATAACACTACACACTTTTCCTCCGACGTGAACACCTCACAGAAACATGAACGGGGGACATTAGCTTTAAAAAAATGTAAATGGTGTTGAATATAGCTTGAATTCACCGAGCGTCAGACAAATGCACGCACCGGGGTCAACACCCATGATGTCCGTACTGTCACACCTAAAGCCTGGGCCATAGGCGATTACCGATGTCCGGTGTTAGCCACAAGATGTATGCTGGTCTCAGACCTCTTGGGTTCAATGCACCTGAGTCGGACACACCATTTATCTCGCGACCCAATCGAAATCCGCACCAGTTGGTGACAAACCCTGGTTCAAACGGCAACCAGTCGGCGTAAATAAACTCGCTTCTATTATAAGGCGAATGGCATCCAATGCTAAACCTGAGCCGAATCTTGTTCAGACACTACTCTCTGACAAAAATGTGCCTCAAAACTCAGATTATGCAGATCAGTGGGTATGAAAACGTGAAAAGCAGAACAAAAACACTATTCGCACATCTACGAAGATCAACACAAAACTATCAGCAACATGTTGAGCAGGTCAAGCGATGATGCTAGCAATTCCCACATGGCACTTGACGCGCAGGAAAACCGTCAGTCTTCAGTGGCGAATGTCGCATCTCACAATCTGGTTCAAACAATAAATGTCACAGATTCAAGTTCACGTACTCTGAGTTCAATCTTTGCCGGTGCGGTGAATGATCCAGTAATTAACGTGGATTTCTGCGGTGGACAGAACAAATAAACTGACACTTCTTCAAATCCCAGCTTTCGGGCGTATGACGTAACAGTAAAGTTTAAATATTCCACCACATTCCAGGGAATCCCTGTTATTGGTTACCCAATGAGACTATGTCTTTCATTTCCAATGCATTGTAATTTCAATTGTTGAGGTTTTGATTGAAACCTTTCGAAGTAGTTTGTTCAAATGACACCTCTCATGCAGATGAAAATCCCTTGATTTCACCGAAGCTATGTTTTCATACGCATGACCTAGCTGCAAATATCATCACACTGTTAGGTAATTATACCCCGCCGCGCGATTAGCGTGAAGCGGGGGATATAGTATTAGGCTCCACCCGTCCGTCCGTACGTACGAATTGGAATAACTTAAAGCGTTGACTAGATTCGTACTTGGTACCTAGGTTCATCACAGTATGCGAAAGGTCCGAGTCCTTCATTTCAAGGTCACTTTAACGTTTTATCCTCCTTATCAGCGAGATATCTCAAGAACAGTTCACTGGATTTTCTTCATATTTGCAACCACGCTTCATTTAGGGAAGGGACAGGGCCCAGTCGACTTTGGTGACCACAGCAGATTTGCTGTGAATACTTTCGAACTTTTGTGTGTTATTTTGACAATTTATGTTCATCAATGTGTGATTGATATTGAAGATGTGAACTGTGAGCATCATCAGCTAGGTATCTGTGACTTTCTACAGTATTTTGCTCTTAAATCACTGTTTACATGTATGGACAATGCAGGGCTACCCAAGCCATTCCCCCTTCGGGAACTACAAAGTGCAAGTCAGATCGTATATGACCATATTCCAAATTTAAAAATATTGCTCGGGATGCACCAAGGTTTATTCTAGGTGACTTCAATGGATGTGCATTGAATTGTGTATTGCCTTATTATTCTCAGTATGTTACGTGTGCTACACGCAGAGACAGAGTTTTGGACAAGTGCTATGGAAATATGCCACAAGCCTACAAATCTGTAAGCCGGACACCACTCGGTTCATTCGCAGGAAGGCGACTTTTTAGTTTTAGTTTTAGTGGAAGTGAAATATTTTGTACATATGAAGATAGTGGTGTTTTTATACACAAGCATTATATTCCTAGTAAGATAACGACTAATTTTTTGCATGATCCAAATATAGTCAACATGGTAAACCAGGTTATAGTAAAAATTGAAACTCAGCTGAATTCGCAACAGGATATTAACGGGGCTTACAATGATTTTGTCAAGTTTATACACAAAGAATTAGATAAGTGTGCTTTGCCTAAATCTTTTAGCCGAGGGGGTTAAAAATGTAAACATAATATTAAACCTTATTGGTGCCCAGAACTACAAACTTTGTGGGACAACGCTTGTTCAGCTGAGCGTCAGTGGTTGAGTTGTAAGTCCTCAGGTAAACGGTCTGGTCTGCGACTTTTTTATGTTTCCGAAAGAAAATGTTTTGACAGAAAGCTTCGTAAATGTAAACGTTCTTACCAACTGGACGAGCAGCGGCGAATATTGGATAAACATAATGATAAAGATCCGGAAAACAATCGGTAAATTAGGCATTGCATCAGACCGCGGTAATACTATCCCGTGGGAAGTAACTGAAAATGGTGTCGTGTCTACAGATAAATTGACTGTACTTAACTCATGGAAACGTGACTACTGTTCTCTGTTTGAGACTGACATTTCTTCCGGTTTTGACGAGGCTCACTTACAGCGAGTTCGGGATGAAATGGACAACGGTCACGGGGCGAGTGATCGGACGTTTGATACCAGTGACCTAGATAAACCTATAACATTGGCGGAGGTTGAGTA
This sequence comes from Haliotis rubra, assembly GCF_003918875.1. Taxonomy (NCBI): domain Eukaryota; kingdom Metazoa; phylum Mollusca; class Gastropoda; order Lepetellida; family Haliotidae; genus Haliotis; species Haliotis rubra. The sequence goes on along the minus strand of NW_025767227.1, from coordinate 420,244 downwards.
CGCGGTTGCCCGTGCTAAACGTGGTAAGGCTGCCGGTCCAGACTGTATACCTGCTGAAGCTCTAAAAAGTAAAACATGTATTGATCTTTTATTTAGACTGTTTACATTTTGTTTTGAAAACAATAAGTGCCCGGATATTTGGCGTACTAGTTTTATAAATCCTATCAAGAAGCCCGAGGGTGACCCACGTGATCCATTGGGTTATCGCGGTATTTCACTGCTTTCAGTCCCATGTAAAATATACTCAGATATCCTTAATACTAGACTTACAAAGTGGTTAGAATTACATGATATATTGGTTGAGGAACAAAATGGCTTCCGATCCAAGCGTAGTACTCAAGAACATATTTACAGTCTATATTCAGTAATCAACAACAGAAAGCTAACTGTGTGCTTTTGTGTGCTTCATCGATCCAATGAAAGCGTTTGATAAGGTAGATAGAAATTGTCTATGGTTTAAACTATTAAAATTTGGAATCAAAGGGAAATTCCTTTATGCTGTTCAATCTATGTACAATAACTCTAACGCCCGTGTACGTATAAACAACTGTTTCACTGATTTATTAAATGTAAATTCCGGTGTTAGGCAGGGTTGTGTAATGTCACCGACTTTGTTTTCTATTTACATTAATGACCTAGCAGAAGACATCAACACTCTCTATTGTGGTTTAAACATTGACGGAGTTATGTTGAGTACACTACTGTACGCTGATGATATTGCTTTGATAGCAGGAGACGAGTTGTCCCTACAGCGGATGTTAGATGGCGTTGATAATTGGTGTAAACGTTGGCGTTTAACTATTAATAAGAAAACTAATGTCGTTCATTACCGACCCTGTTGTTTCAATAGATCACAAGTTGTATTCAAAATTGGTGATGTTACTATTGACTATACAAGTGCGTATAAATATCTGGGCGTTTGGTTGCAGGAAAACATTGATATGAACTTTACAGCTAAAGAAATCGCTAAATCTGCCAGTCGAGCACTTGGTGTTATCATGTGTAAATTCAGATCTTGTGGTGGTTTGGCTTATAATGTCTTTAATACTTTATACAATAACCTTGTCCAGCCGATCCTATCCTATGGGTCAGCCATATGGGGCACAAAACAATTCAATTGTATAAATGCAGTACAAAACAAGGCCTGTAGATTCTTCCTGTGCGTTGGCAGTAAGACTCCAAATCTAGCGGTCCGGGGAGAGATGGGTTGGACAACTCCATTTTCTAAACAGAAAATTGAAATTATGCGGTTCTGGAGTAAGCTGTGCTCTACTAAGCAGTCGAGAATACCTAGTGCTGTATGCAGATGGTCTAATACTTTTCCAAAATCCTGGAATAAAATTGTTGTAAATATTCTTAACAAATTGGATCTCCCCGTGGTTGACCTATATAATATGTCTAAAATGGACTTTTATTATGCCTCACTGTGGATACGATCATTAGATTGTCAGGACTGGAATAAAGAACTTTGGAACGACCGAGGGAAACCTAACGGGAATAAACTCCGTACTTACAGAAAGTTTAAGAAACTATTAACAGCTGAACCATATGTCACTGAACTTCTGCCTAGATCTCATCGCAGTACACTTAGCAAGTTACGATGTGGCACCTTACCTCTTGAAATAGAGGTAGGTAGGTTTACACGCCCAAAAACACTTTTAGACGATAGAATTTGTAAATATTGTGATGGCAATACGATTGAGGACGAAGTTCACTTTTTGGTCAGCTGTCCACTATATTCAGATTTACGATACGATTTGTGGGAAAATGTATTAAATATTAACCCTTTTTTTTCTCTCTTGCGACCTTCCGACCAGGCCATATATATGCTAGGTAATGTTAAATTAATAAAACCCTTAGCTGCATTAGTTACTAAAATGTTTAATAGACGTAAACGCTCTTTGTAGTCATGTAATTAAATATACCACACTCCACTGTTACTTATAGAATTGTGATATTCTATTCTGTTTTAGGTAGAATGTAGTGGCTTGTGTCTCACAGGCCAGATGTTATATTAAGAGTCTTATGGTACAACAATGTCATGTTAAACACAAATTATAACACTATCTTCTCGGTAACGCAGTTTGTAGTCATGTAATTAAATATATATACCACACTCCATTGTTGCTTACAAAGCTGTGATATTTTATTTACTACTATCTGTTTTAGATATAATATAGTGCCTTGTGTCTCATAGGCCATATGGCCGGATGTTATATTTTATTGAATGTTTTTAAGTTTATGTATGTTTTATATATAACATGTGACACAAAAATAAAAATATTTTCTTCTTCTTCTTCTTCTTCTTCTTCTTCTTCTGTATGTCGCCTTCCTCTGGGATTAGGGTTCTTGTGTAAACACCCGAAACCATTGTTGCACGAAGGCGAAAACGAAAAACGGCCCATGTTTTTACACGCCCCAAAAGTCGCCTTCCTGCGAAGACACTCAACACTCGGAGCATCTGATCATTACACTGTATTGTTATTACCTGCTTACAGGCAGAAACTGAAAACAGGCAAAATAATCAAGAAAACTATCAAAGTTTGGCACAATGAATCAATCGAAAACCTCCGTGCATGCTTTGATTGCACAAGCTGGGATATGCTCCTCGCCGATTCAGACAACATCAATGGAAGCGTTGGTGTAATATCTGATTACATAAACTTTTGTATAGACAGTAATATCCCCACAAAGCAGGTTGAAATCTTTCCCAAAAACATGCCCTGGGTTTCGAAGGAGTTAAAACACTTGCTCTATGAAAAGAAGCACGCTTTCCAACTCAAACGCAACACAAAACTCCGAGCTGCCCATGAAGAGTTAAATGTTCAAATAAGAGAAAATAAAGATGCTTTCAACGTCAAAGTTGACAATGACCTTCAATGTGGCGACATGAGCAGAGCCTGACAAGGAATACAGACTATGACTGGAGGCACAACACGTCGCCAAACTTTCAACGTTACTGATGAAGCATCACACGCAGAAGATCTCAACTCCTTCTACGCCAGATTCAGTGACATCAACTACACATCTGAACTGGAGGATATCACTAACCCGATTACTGTGGACAACACCGATTGGATTAGATAACTGGAGATGAAATGAGAAGTACATTCAAGCGGATAAACATCCGGAAGTCCCCTGGACCCGACAACATCTCTGATAAAGTACTGAAGGAATGCTGTTCAGAACTCTCGTATGTTTTCAGTAAACTATTTTAGGAATGATCTCACATTATTCCACTAATATGAAACTTTCGCAGATTATTCCAGTTCCAAAGATCCCTAGACCTAAAGAACTTAACGATTATCGACCAGTGGCGTTGACATCTATTATCATGAAGTGTCTTGAACGAATTATGCTCCGACGTCTTCAGTGTGATGTTAAAGATTACCTTGATCCACTACAGTTTGCATACAAGGCTAAGCGAGGTGTTGAGGATGCCACAGTGACCCTACTACATACAACCACGAAACATCTTGATTCACCCAAAACGTATTCCCGTGTTTTATTTGTGGATTTTAGCTCGGCTTTTAATACTAAACAACTTCATTTGATGCTACAGAAACTGTGCTGTAACTGTTAACCCTCATATTTCTCTCTGGATAAAGAACTTTGTAACCAACCGTCTACAATATGTGCGAGTCAATTCTACATACTCTAAAACACGTATCTTAAACACAGGAGCTCCGCAGGGATGTGTGCTTTCCCCAGTCCTATTTACATTGTATACTAATGACTGCAGAAGTGATGTAAATTAACCCTAACTGTAAAATGTGCCCATGATGCCGCATTAGTTGGATTAGTAAGTAACAACGATGATTCACATTACCACCACACAATAGGACAGTTCCGTAATTGTGTCATGACAACTTCCTAGTTCTTAATACGAAGAAAACAAAGGAAATGATTATATACTTTAGAATGAAGAGACTTACGTATAGAGCTGTTATGACTGATAATTGCAGCAAGTTGTCACAGAATACAAATATATCGGCACCATCATTGACGAAAAAGCTCAGTTTTACTGCGAACACCGACAGAATCGACATAAAATGCCAACAAAGCTATTTAAGACTGTACTTTTATGGAAACGCAACTGTTTTAATGTCAATTATTTCACACTTGTTTTCTATTACAAAACTTTTATTCAAAGCATTCTTTGTTTTCGCATACAAAGATGGTTAGGGTCCCTTTCACCACAAAATAAAAACAAATTGTCCAAAATCAAAAATCAAACCAGCATATTATCAAGAGTCTGTTTGGAAAATCTAACTCTTTTAGGCACGCGGCATGTTGAAAAACTAGCTTTAAAAATTGCTTCCGACTCCGAGCATTTTCTTGATAACTTGATATAAACTTCTACCTTCCGGACGCCGCTTCCAAACTCCACTTTGCAGAACTAACAGGGCATCAAAATCATTTAGTCCAACCAGCATCGCTAATTTAAACCAGTATATTTACACTAAACTTTTATCGGTTTTATTCTCATACGTCAACCTCACATCTTACGCCCCGTGGATTTATTATTATCTTTTATATTTTAAATTTGTAGCTTCTGCATCAGGTATTTACCTCAATGTTATTTATTCATTCTTCTTTCTTAACCTGTTTTGGGTGCTAATTTTTATTCTTTAATGTAAGTTATACATCACTTGACGTAATATTCCTTTACCCAAAAGTACATTTTTTATACCAGTTATCATTGCTCTGATGTGGTTGAATGTATTACTTGTTATGTGTGTCAAACCTTAGTCCCCTTGTTTAAATACTGTGTTGTTATGTGTCACGTCATAGTCCCCTTGTGTAAATACTGTGTTGTTATGTGTCACGTCATAGTCCCCTTGTGTAAATACTGTGTTGTTATGTGTCACGTCATAGTCCCCTTGTGTAAATACTGTGTTGTTTTGGTGATTCTCATACTGTTACATGTACTATTTATTGCTCTATATATCACAGCAGCTGATGTACAACAAATTCCCTTTGGGGCGAATAAAGTATTATTATTACCTTCACGTAATGTTCAAGGTCACAGCGACACTTTGAAGATTTCAGCATGTTAACGTGCATGTTAAGATTGTCAGCAAGATATCTCAAGAACGGTTCACTGGATTTTCTTCATAGACTTTCTCTTGAATGTTTTTTGATAAGCTATTTCTTTGTTACTACATGACATTCATGTCAAGGTCAAAGTGAGTCTTGGAAATATTTGTGTGTTTGAACAGCTACAGAGCAAGATATCAAGGGAGGTTGACTGGTCATGTTTTTGTTGACATTTAACTTCTTAAACTACTTTTTCGACCTTCACTTTCATTACTTTTTAAGGTTGATTTGATAATTTGCGGCGGGGGATTATGTCACCTTAGGGACAATTACTTTTATTATTGTGATGAGTTTTGAACTTGGGTCTATGGCCTTTATACTGAATACACTTTGAATATTGAATTTCGCTTGATTGATGTCGGCGAGTAATAAACAGAATACTAACCTCCTTTCCGTGTAATACCACGCTCGTTTAATACCAAATCACTAACTCGTTTAAAAATATGGCATTACTCGGAATAATTACACTTTTCCTTTACTGTCGATATTTTACATTTAATTACAACGGAAGGTCGTTTGGTATCCTCTATACACTACATTTTTCTTTTACTGTTGATATTTTACATTTAATTACAAAGATTTTATTGGTGAAATGTTACCGAAATTGGCTAGGCACAATACAGTGACACTGCGCGGGTGTGCATCCATCCTTGACGTTAAACGAAGGCATTGTCGTCTCATGGAGGTACCCATTGTCTGCACGACAGCATCTTGTTGTAGTGGGCGCTGCTGATAGTCATAACCGACGCACACCATTTATCGTCCAACACTATTGAATCGTTACTATATAAATATTGGACATAATAGACCCCTTTTATTTTGTTTTTAATATCTGAAAGTCATTTTATCGCATATTATTGTTTTATTGATAAATAATGTGTCTCATAGGCCTTATGGCCGACATCTGTATTTTATGTACATTTTAAATTGTATTATACAGATGTGTGACACAAAATAAACTATTTTCTCTCTATATAAATATTGGACATAGTCGTGTTTGGCAGTCGGCACCGGACCTTTGTCCAGACAGATATTCCATCGGATCTGCCGCCATAAAACTGTAATATTGCTGAGTGCCGCCTTAAACTAAACTTATTCACTTACTCCACATCGGATCTGTTTCTATCGCAAGAGTCGGGATGATATTTGAAGTGATCTGCGTTAGTTGTATTGCCATGTACATCTACAGTGGATTCCGACGAACAAAGAAGTCCTCGCCAAAGCTGTACTATGGCAAATCCGATCTCCATGAGTACATTCTAAATAACGTACCACGACTGAAAAAAACATATACCCCATCTTGGGGTCTGTGGAACAGACACGTGCATACAATTATATGTTGCTTTGATCCCTTGCCTCCTAACTACAAGAGGGAAAATATACTTTTACCAGACGGTGGTCTCGTCTCTCTGGACTGGTTGGACAATGAAGCGGGTCTTACGGACACAAGTCCCGTGTTGGTCGTAATTCCTGGAGTAGGAGGAGGAAAAGAGGGTATCAACAAAGTTTGTAAGCTTGCCGCTGGGAAATTTAGAGTAGCAGTATTCAACAGGCGCGGCCATAGTGGTACTTTACTCACAACACCGCGCCTCCAGTGTTTCGGGGAAACAAGTGACTTTCGACGGTGTGTGGAGTCTATTCACCGGAAGTACCCCAAGGCTGCCATGGCTGGCGTTGCTTACTCCGCAGGTACGGGGATACTTAGTAAGTATTTGGGAGAGTACGCAGGGAGGTCGTATATCGGGCCCTCTGTATTCGTCGGGTCGGGATTCGATCTATCGAAACTTGAGAGCATGAACACCATCTATGAGAAACTGATACTGTATTTGTTGAAAACCTCTTTGGTTAAACCGAACGAACGTATGCTAAGTCAGCTGTGGATATCGACGCTGTTTACAAGTCAAAGTCCATTGAAGAACTGGAGGACCACCTTTACTGCAAAATGCATGGATTCAAAGATGTTGACGAAATGTGGCTCCACAACGACCCAATGCTTAACGCTGATGCAGTTGTTGCCCCCGTGCTGTGTATTAATAGTATGGACGATCCAATCTGTGTTGCGGGTAACATACCTTATGATCATTTCAAGCGGCCCAACTGGATGTTGGCGACGACAGAACAAGGAGGTCACTGTGGATTCCTGGAGAACTACAAGCTTGAGTCCTGGGCAGGGAAACTGGCTTTGGATTATATCGGTGCTGTGTTGGACTATAACAACACTATGAAAGAGGACATCACCCTTGAGTGTTGAAACACCTTTGAGGGTTGAAACATCAATGGCAAAGCCTTCTTACGCACCTCTTGATGTAAAACCCATCTCAGGTAACTGCTATTACACGCGGGTAAGATCGAATTCCAGGTCCGTGACTGGCAACTCGAGGCTTATAAGTTTTGTTTGTCAGATTACAACGTATTTCTTTAATTGATAAGCAATTCATGTATAAGCTACTGCTTCTCGGTCGAATTCACTTAGGTCTGTGTCGCAACGTTCTCGTTTTAGGGTGTTAAATTGATGTTCTATTCTTGTCTATTTGTATTGTCAAGACTGACTTTTTATCCATTTAATTCATGTACGTTTGTGCAGTAAAACACGGTAAGCAAGTGTGACGGCCCTCTTCACTGACGTCACGTTCAATTCTTTAATGATGTCACAGACGACGAAATACAGAAACAATGGTTGCTAGGCTAAAGTCATATGTGCACATGTGCACATATGATATATGACACTGGTTATGTTTCACCATATGGGTAATAAGTATTCATACGCGTGACCTAGCTTGAGTCCTTGAAAATGTCATCACACTGTTAGGACATTATTGTTGTGATGAGTTTTGTACTTGGGCCTGTGGTCTTTATACTGAATAAACTTTGAATATTGATTTTCGCTTGATTAATTTTGGCCAGTAAGATACAGAATACTAACCTCCTTCCCGTGTAATACCATATTTATTAAATTACATTTTTCTTTACTGTCGATGTTTTACATTTAATTACAACGGAAGGTCGTTTGGTATCCTCTATAAATTACATTTTTCTTTTACTGTCGATATTTTACACTTAATTACAAAGTATGTATTGGTAAATTGTTACTGAAATTGGCTAGGCACAATACAGCAACACTGCGCGGGCGTGCATCCATCCTTGACGTTCAACGAAGGCATTGTTGTTTCATAGAGGTACCCATTGTCTGCATGACAGCATGTTGCTGTAGTAGGCGCTGCTGATAGTCATAACCGACGCACACCATTTATCGTCCAATCAGTACAGACGCCAACACTATTGTATCGTTAGTACATAAATATTGGACATAGTCGTGTTGGGCAGTCGGCATCGGACTTTTGTCAAGACAGATATTCCACGTCGGATCTGCCGCCATATAACTGGAATATTGCTGAGTGCGGCGTAAAACTAAACTCATTCACTTACTCCACATCGGATCTGTTTCGATCGCAAGAGTCGTCATGATATGTGTAGCGATCTGCGTTAGTTGTATTGCCATATACATCTACAGTGGATTCCGACGAACAAAGAAGTCCTCGCCAAAGCTGTACTATGGCAAATCCGATCTCCATGAGTACATTCTAAATAACGTACCACGACTGAAAGAACCATATACCCCACCTTGGGGTCTGTGGAACAGACACGTGCATACAATTATATGTTGCTTTGATCCCTTGCCTCCTAACTACAAGAGGGAAAATATACTTTTACCAGACGGTGGTCTCGTCTCTCTGGACTGGTTGGACAATGAAGCGGGTCTTACGGACACAAGTCCTGTGTTGGTCGTAATTCCTGGAGTAGGGGGAGGAAAAGAGGGCATCAGCACAGTTTATAAGCTTGCAACAGGGAAATTTAGAGTAGCAGTATTCAACAGGCGCGGCCATTGTGGTACTTTACTCACAACACCGCGCCTCCAGTGTTTCGGGGAAACAAGTGACTTTCGACAGTGTGTTGAGTCTATTCACCAGAAGTACCCCAAGGCTGCCATGGCTGGCGTTGCTTACTCCGCAGGTACGGGGATACTTAGTAAGTATTTGGGAGAGTACGCTGGGAGGTCGTATATCGGGCCCTCTGTATTCGTCGGGTCGGGATTCGATCTATCGACACTTAAGAGCATGAACACCATCTATGAGAAACTGATACTGTATTTGTTGAAAACCTCTTTGGTTAAACCGAACGAACGTATGCTGAAGTCAGCTGTGGATATCGACGCTGTTTACAAGTCAAAGTCCATTGAAGAACTGGAGGACCACCTTTACTGCAAAATGCATGGATTCAAAGATGTTGACGAAATGTGGCTCCACAACGACCCAATGCTTAACGCTGATGCAGTTGTTGCCCCCGTGCTGTGTATTAATAGTATGGACGATCCAATCTGTGTTGCGGGTAACATACCTTATGATCATTTCCAGCGGCCCAACTGGATGTTGGCGACGACAGAACAAGGAGGTCACTGTGGATTCCTGGAGAACTACAAGCTTGAGTCCTGGGCAGGGAAACTGGCTTTGGATTATATCGGTGCTGTGTTGGACTATAACAACACTATGGAAGAGAAGGACATCACCCTTGAGTGTTGAAAGATCAAATGGCAAAGCCTTCTTACGTACCTCTTGATGTAAAACCCATCTCAGGTAACTGCTATTACACGCGGGTAAGATCGAATTCCAGGTCCGTGACTGGCAACTCGAGGCTTATAAGTTTTGTTTGTCAGATTACAACGTATTTCTTTAATTGATAAGCAATTCATGTATAAGCTACTGCTTCTCGGTCGAATTCACTTAGGTCTGTGTCGCAACGTTCTAGTTTTAGGGTGTTAAATTGATGTTCTATTCTTGTCTATTTGTATTGTCAAGACTGACTTTTTATCCATTTAATTCATGTACGTTTGTGCAGTAAAACACGGTAAGCAAGTGTGACGGCCCTCTTTATTGACGTCACGTTCAATTCTTTAATGATGTCACAGACGACGAAATACAGAAACAATGGTTGCTAGGCTAAAGTCATATGTGCACATGTGCACATATGATATATGACACTGGTTATGTTTCACCATATGGGTAATAAGTATTCATACGCGTGACCTAGCTTGACTCGCTGCAAATGTCATCACACTGTTAGGACATTATTGTTGTGATGAGTTTTGTACTTGGGCCTGTGTTCCTTATACTGAATAAACTTTGAATATTGATTTTCGCTTGATTAATTTTGGCCAGTAAGATACAGAATACTAACCTCCTTCCCGTGTAATACCATATTTATTCAATTACATTTCTCTTTACTGTCGATGTTTTACATTTAATTACAACGGAAGGTCGTTTGGTATCCTCTATACATTACATTTTTATTTTTCTGTCGATATTTTACACTTAATTGCAAAGTATGTATTGGTAAATTGTTACTGAAATTGGCTAGGCACAATACAGCAACACTGCGCGGGCGTGCATCCATCCTTGACGTTAAAGGAAGGCATTGTTGTTTCATGGAGGTATCCATTCTCTGCATGACAGCATGTTGCTGTAGTAGGCGCTGCTGATAGTCATAAGCGACGCACACCATTTATCGTCCAATTAGTACAGACGCCAACACTATTGTATCGATAGTATATAAATATTGGACATAGTCGTGTTGGGCAGTCGGCATCGGACTTTTGTCAAGACAGATATTCCACGTCGGATCTGCCGCCATATAACTGGAATATTACTGAGTGCGGCGAAAAACTAAACTCATTCACTTACTCCACATCGGATCTGTTTCGATCGCAAGAGTCGTCATGATATGTGTAGTGATCTGCGTCAGCTGCATTGCCATGTTCATCTACAGTGGATTCCGACGAACGAAGAAGTCCTCGCCAAAGCTGTTCTATGGCAAATCCGATCTCCATGAGTACATTCTAAATAACGTACCACGACTGAAAGAACCATATACCCCACCTTGGGGTCTGTGGAACAGACACGTGCATACAATTATTTGTTGCTTTGATCCCTTGCCTCCTAACTACAAGAGGGAAAATATACTTTTACCAGACGGTGGTCTCGTCTCTCTGGACTGGTTGGACAATGAAGCGGGTCTTACGGACACAAGTCCCGTGTTGGTCGTAATTCCTGGAGTAGGGGGAGGAAAAGAGGGTATCCGCACAGTTTGTAAGCTTGCGACAGGGAAATTTAGAGTAGCAGTATTCAACAGGCGCGGCCATTGTGGTACTTTACTCACAACACCGCGCCTCCAGTGTTTCGGGGAAACAAGTGACTTTCGACAGTGTGTGGAGTATATTCACCGGAAGTACCCCAAGGCTGCCATGGCTGGCGTTGCTTACTCCGCAGGTACGGGGATACTTAGTAAGTATTTGGGAGAGTACGCTGGGAGGTCGTATATCGGGCCCTCTGTATTCGTCGGGTCTGGATTCGATCTATCGAAACTTGAGAGCATGAACACCATCTATGAGAAACTGATACTGTATTTGTTGAAAACCTCTTTGGTTAAACCGAACGAACGTATGCTGAAGTCAGCTGTGGATATCGACGCTGTTTACAAATCAAAGTCCATTGAAGAACTGGAGGACCACCTTTACTGCAAAATGCATGGATACAAAGACGTTGACGAAATGTGGCTCCACAACGACCCAATGCTCAATGCTGATACAGTTGTTGCCCCAGTGCTGTGTATTAATAGTATGGACGATCCAATCTGTGTTGACGGTAACATACCCTATCATCATTTCCAGCGGCCCAACTGGATGTTGGCGACGACAGAACAAGGAGGTCACTGTGGATTCCTGGAGAACTACAAGCTTGAGTCCTGGGCAGGGAAACTGGCTTTGGATTATATCGGTGCTGTGTTGGACTATAACAACACTATGGAAGAGAAGGACATCACCCTTGAGTGTTGAAAGATCAAATGGCAAAGCCTTCTTACATGCCTCTTGATGTAAAACCCACTTCAGGTAACTGCTATTACACGTATTGTCATCACTGACTTTTTATCCATTATATTCATGTACGTTTGTGCAGTAAAACACGGTAAGCAAGTGTGACAGCCATCTTCATTGACCTCACCTTCTACCGATTCGAGAGTGTTACATTTGGCGATGGTATAAGACGATGCAATAAGACGTCACAAATGACCGTTGTGTTTATACATACATAAAAATTCTGTGATCATGAGAAACACAGAAAATATGCATAAAACCATGACAACACTACGTCATCAGAGACATGGGCAAAGCCGGTTCCCTCTGCAAGGTTGACTTCATATTTGTTGTTGTTTTCTTTATGAAACTGAGAGTAATAAATATATTGAATTATCTTCTCGAAAACTGGAACTACAGATTGTTTGTCCCAGTGTCCGTTGTGGAAAAATGATTTGAAAGTATTATGTCGCTGGGCAGATGATGCATAACTCCTCGTAGCTCAAAAGCATTACTGGGAAACTCAGAGAGTGAAACGATTCTCAGTGGCATATCGCACTGTTTGACAGGCATTCTTGAAGTTGTAAGCAATAGGAATGACAAGTCTTTATGGATGATCAACTTTTATACTGTACAATAGCGACGTTTGGGTATAGATGTTTATACCGTTTCTAAGCATGGATGTTGATCACCCCAAAAGACTTATCATTCCTGTGGCATATCGCGACTGATTATTGCCTGGCTTTATGTTCAATATTTACCTGAACTGGGTAGATGTCGCTGCTGATGGATGGAAGTACCCAAATTTCCCTGAGGACAGTATCATTTATCAGTTATTGTAGTCATTCCAATCTCTTATTTCCGAGTACATTATAGACAAAGTACCCCCGGCTAAGAGAAAATTAAACCCCTATCTTGGGGTCCGAGGAACAGACACGTACATGCATTTGTTCCTTGCTTGGATAAGAGGGAATTATGCTGACTCAGCAATACAAAAAAATTGTTTCTTCACCGACAAGCACACGCACATATTTCATTAGTTATTCTTTCCTTGTCAGCTGCAGAATCTCTGCTCTTGTACCCAATAGACGTAATTCAAAATTAACAGAACAGTTTTGGTTTCAATAAAAGCAGTACACGTGCTGTGGTGTCCCTGCTCCGCCACTTCTGAGCTGTCCAGTCTAGACTTGGTGGACCCATGGCGGGCGTACGGCTGTGATGCGTAAAACTAACATTTCCCCTTTTACGCAAACAAGTGACGGGAGTTACCGACTGAACAGGAAATGCTTCCCTTCTTGCGAACACCTGGTGCTATCTCTGAATTTCTGTGATTCTTACATAGCATGTTCATCACTGTTAATTACTAATGATTAGACAATGAGTACTGTTCACTTTCATGACCACTGTGACTAAAGAGCTGGTATGCTTGTATGCATGTATGTTTTCGATATGGATTGCTTGTTGTATGTAACATGTATCTCTTGGAAATAAAAACACAAAAAAATTTTTTTTTAAATAATGTTCATCACTGTTTCGCATTTAAAACCCTAATGGAATATATCTCTTCAGGTAAATGCTATTACCGGAAAAAGACAAATGTAGAATTTAGAAGAGGTATCACACCTACATATGTTGACTGGTGGAGAAGGCACGGATAGCCAAGAGGTTAAAGCGACGCAATACGATTATGATTCCCGATCCTTGGAGTCCTGTTTTCCAACCATAGATTCTTCCCTTAATGCCCTTAATCTGTTATTAGTGTCGACAACGTTTATAAACTCCCCCATTTGGAGCTTCTTCCAACATGTAGCTGACCCGCCAAGGTCTACCTCAAATATGTTCAAATCGGCTTTAAACACAATTTGCTGCTGAATTTACAGCTGAAATGTTTACAAAAACCTTTGAAATTAAACGAAAATGAAAAGAAATCGGTATTTGCAATAATAAGTACTACAAATTTATATAAATTACTTGAATAATTATTTCTATGAAATATATAATTTTGGTGCATCAAAAAGAACATTTGTCACATTGGCTGTAGACCAGCAAACTCTCTCCCTATATCTATTTTTTGTTCACTGTCCGTACATTTTTTGAAAATATTATTATTGACAATATTATTTCATCGCAATCAATGGTGTCGAGTTGCTCGTCACAATGGCAAATGTAGTGAGTAAATATCTCCACTTTAATGTCTAATTGCTTTTGGCAGACAGTCACCGAGTCTGGCCAATCATGTATGGATTTTTCCCCGAATCGTCAGTTTTTGCGGACGTGTGTTGGAAGTTAATTACATTTTGGCAATAATGGCATGAGGTATAAGTTTGAACAGGATATTTGAACTTAATTTGGTGTATGATTGCTTACTGTCAACATAATAGGGTTCATTTTGGATCATAGAAAATAAGTAACATTCACCTTCAATTGCAGATGTCATGTGTGCCAAGTGTGTGATCGCTTGAACAGCTACTGCCTTGGTTAGTTATATATTGCATTGTTTGAGGATGATAAAACTTATCCTCCATACGTCCGCATTCACTCGCGTATATCCACGTTGGCATTTACCTGTGTTTTTCCAGGTCTTTATTTATTTTAAATTACATTTTATTAAAAAGAGTGTGTTTCAGCGTACGTCAGCGAGCGTGTGACTACCTGTTGTACATGACGGTAAATCGACAGGTACCATTGTGGCTTGTTTGTTTGTTGTTTATCGCCGCACTCAGCAACATTCCAGCTGATGGCGATCTGTGAATAATCGAGTCTGGACCAGACATTCCAGTGATTGACATAATGAGCATCGATATACACAATTCGGATACCACAACATGTGTCAAGCAAATCAACGATATGACCATCCGATCCCGTTAGTCGCCTCTTAAATAATACCAGTGGCAGCAGACCCGAAACTTCTGATGGACGTCTGCGTTAACCTCTCTCCTCTTCCCGGTGCAAACTCTTCCGGCGTTGGGCCAATTGGCCCTAAAATTTCTGGCCCAAACTCTTCTTCCTCTTCAGTTTCAGATCTTTCCGAAAATCCTGTTTCCATTTTGTTCAATTCTATTTATGAGAAAATCTGTAATTTACCTTTCGAGAAACGGAGGCCAATTAAACAACTAAATGTGTCTTTTCCCAAAAATGAAATTGATTTAATAAATGAGGCTATTTCCCTAAAACTTTCTGCGGACTGTTCGTTACATGAAGTGAATTGTTGTGTCTATGCTGCCGCTCGAACTTTGGAGGAATTTCACACAGTTTCAAAAGGAAAAACATCTAATGAAAACAGCAAAAGACCAAGGAAAAACCGGTTTCTTGTAAAACTTACTGAAACAAGAAGAAATATTTCCGGGATTGAGCTGTGCATTAAAATAAGATCATCGGGGAATCGTATGTCTAAAAGGCAAAAGGCAATTTGGAAGAAATTAAAATTACAATACAAGACAACGAAAGAATAGGTACTTCTCCAAATTGTCGAGTTCCTTAGAGCAAAATTAAAGGTTTGGACAGAAAGAAATGAAAAAATGGGAAAAGAAGAACAAATTCATCAAACAAAATAAACTTTTTAGAAATAATGAAAAACACTTCTACAGGCAATTTAAAACAAACTATGATGGTGAGGATGATAAGCGGCCTCCCATGGATGCCAATGAAAGGTTCTGGAAACAGTTGTGGTCTGTACCCGGCAACTGTAACCTGGAGGCACCATGGGTCAGTGATTATGACCATACAATGCATGAGAAGGTAACTAGGTCGTTTGTCTGCTACATCTCACCAGATTGCCTGAAAAGTGTTATCAAAAAATCCAAATCTATTACAGCGCCAGGGCCCGATGGCATTCAAAACCTGTACTGGAAACTCTTCCCCTGAGTACAAACACCATTACTTCACTGTTTCAGTTCTCTCGTGGACACAGGTGATGTTCCTCCATGGTTCTGCAAAGGTCGCACAATACTCCTTCCCAAGAAAGGAGACTTGACCGATCCCAAAACTTCCGCCCTATCACATGTTTGAATACTCAGTATAAAATATTCACAGGGTGTTTGACAAACCTCGTGTCATCCTAGTGCTCTTCCAATGATATAATTGATAGAGAGCAGAAGGGAGCGAGAAAGGGATGTTGGGGGTGCAAGGATCAACTTCTTGTACAGAAAATGATTTTGGAAGAGGCTAAAACATATCACCAAAACCTCCATGTGCTGGATTGACTACAAAAAAGCATACGACTCTGTCCCTCATGAATGGATTCTGAAGTCTCTCCGTTGTATTGACCTCCCGGAGCGACTACTTGATTTACTCAAGTCTTTAATGAGTTGCTGGTCGACTCAACTTGAGATGTACTCGCAATCAGAAGGGGAATTTTCCAGGGGGACTCCTTCAGTCCTTTGCTTTTTTTTCTCTCTAAATCCTTTGAGCTTTCTGCTCAACAGAGAGGAGGGTTACCATCCCGGACCTCCTCAGCACAGATCCCCAACACCGCTTACTCATCTCCTTTACACGGATGACATCGAGCTCCTTGCCAAAGGAGATACCAATTTGAAAGAACAGGTTCTCCTTGTCGAGTCCTTTTCTAATGATATTGGCATGACATTTGGACTCGACAAATGTAATACTCTTCATTTGAAACGTGGCAAGGTAGTTAATGGTGGTTCGGTCAAGTTAGAAGGGGGAGGAGTTATTGAGCATCTTGTGGAAGATCAGGCCTACACTTATCTTGGAATGCAAGTTCGAGACAAGTTCCAGAATGCCAAAATTCAAGACAAACTTCGGGCCGAGTACAAATCTCGCTTCAAGAAAATCTGGAGCTCAGAGCTAAATGCTCGAAACAATATCAAAGCCACCAGTTCTTTTGATGTGCCAGTCCTTTCATATGCCTTTGGAGTAGTTGATTGGACAAAAAAGACATCCAGAGTCTTGACCGCCTGACCAGAAGGATCATGTCTGATAACAGAGCCCACCTCCCTCGTTCCTCTCTCAACCGTTTATATATGCCAATCAATTTTTGAGGTCGGGGTTTGATTAATGTGGAGGCTCTTCATGATAGAATTTTAGTGTGTACTTTTGCACATATTTATTTATCGGATGATCCTCTAGTGGAATTCCACAGCTATTGTAAGCATGCCAAGGTTGTTGGGCAGAATCTGAAATTTGAGGTTGATTTTGTTGATGGCGGTGTGCTGTTGGACGGTGCAGCGATGGGAGTAAACCAGGTGAAGTCCTTCACCAAGTCTGCCCAGAGTCGGTCTTTTGTGGAGAAGCTTTCTGAGAAGCCATTGCATCGTGTGTACATGCAGTGTGTGGAACAGAATAGCAATCCCCCGACTCCTTCGCCTGGATGAAGTCGGCTGGTCTTAAATGTGAAACTGAGGGCTTCATTTTTGCTGCTGAGGACAAGTCACTTCCCACTCGTAATCGCGAAAATGTGATTCTTAAAGAAAGTATCAATATGAAATGTCGACTTTGCAATGAATTCACAGAGACTGTCCAACACCTTGTCAGTGGATGCTCGTCCTTGACACAAACAACATATCTTAAACGACATGATGGCATGGCTCGGTGCTTATACTACCGTCTCTGCCATGTCTGTGGCTTTGACTCTGAGGTCCATCCATGGTACGACCCTGAACATGTCCTGGGCGTCATGGAAAATGAAGCTTTCAAACTTCTGTGGAAGAGGCCCATATACAGCCTCAGAAGAATTCCAGCCAACAAACCCGATCTTGTCCTTTTTGATAAAGCCAATGAATTTATTTATATCATTGAACATATATCCCTTTTGACAACAACGTGATTGGCAAGATTCAGGAAAAGCATGATATGTATGCGGACCTCGCCTTTGAAATGTCTCGCTTGCATCCCAAGTACACTGTCGTCAGGCTCCCCATTGTTCTCGGTGCCCTTGGTTTGGTACCTCATGACCACTTGGCGCAGATCAGGAGAGTGCCCGGGTTCTCCACCGGGAGCACAGCCCTTCTGACACTCTGGGCAATGCAGGAGGCTGCAGTGTTGGGTAGCCTTCATATTCTCCGGAAAGTTCTTGGTGGGTTCGACTAGGCAGTGTTTCCTGGGAGTCCCATTCGCTGTCTGGGCTGCGTGTAGAGGGGGCAAGGGCCCTGAGCTGATGATGAGCCTTACCAGCCTAACTGTGCCAGGATCACCCGAACCCTCTCTGCTGCAGTTTCATCTTTAATCTGTAAAACATAGTAATAATAATAATAATTTTTGCGCCTAGAATCCAACACGACGCTGTTCTCTGGCGTTACACTATTACCCTGACGGAATTGTACTTTCAAAGATGCTACTAAGCGCTTCGCGCGACCGTATAGGTCCGTCCATCCGCTTTCCAGGTACCCATTTTGGACAGCTGGGTGGACTGAGTGCAATGTGCACGAAGTGCTTTGCCCAGGGACACAACACAGTACGAGACCCAGGTCACAAATTTTGGTGTCTCCACCGGGATTCGAACCCGGCCTTTGACGTGAGAGGCCAGCATGCTAACCACTACACCACTGTGCCCCTTTCTATGCCTTATCTTCACGAACGCTAGGTACTATTCACTGAGAGTGTGCAGTCCCAACATACCATGCTAGGTCGTCACCAGGTACCCACGCTTGTCGTAGTAGGCGACCAAAATGGACTGGGTGTTCAGGCTCGGTGACTTGATTGCTTGTTATCGTAGCCGTACTGTGTAGATCCACTCGCATGACATCTATCACTGGATTGTCTGGTCCAAATCATAATGATACATCCGTGATGGGCCTTGAATGTTGCTGACTTAGCAATTTCACTGACTCACTTCGATTGTCTCATAAAGGTGTTACAGGGCGCGAATCCCACTTGACGGGCCATCATCGGGTAAGCACGCCTCAGGTACAACGGAAAGCTGGTGGATTTCAGAGCATTTAATGCAAGGTATATTTCGAAATTCACAAATGTGTTTGTACCAATTTAAAAGACTTAACTGGCATAATAAATCACTACACATGTTCGTGAAAGAACAAAAAGAATTATTTCAAGAGTTTATTTGCAGGAAATACAATGATGTTCTGTTTTGTTTCTGTTTTTCCCGTGCAAACATGCAATTCATTAATTCATTAATACATTGTGATACCTTTTGACTGAGGTTTAGCGCCGAGCCGCCCATGTGCTTGTGTCCGTGTCCGTGTTGTCTCTGCCCCAACACTCAAGGGAGGTAACTCTTCTGCCTCAAAGCAAACAGCGCATACCGCACAAAATAAACATACACTTAGATTTCGAACAACACACATGCCGCCAACACCACGGAGTCTTCTAATGGTTACGTTTCAACACACATAAATGGTCATTACATAACAATAACAATTGAGGCTTGAATCCTAAACAACATGGTGACCGTAACATTAACGACATTAAACACAGCGACAACATTGAGCGGGGATACGGACAACACTCACCAGCAACGTCAGATTAACTATGGTCATATGGAAATATCACGTGTTCTTCTTGAACTCCTTGAATGTAGTATAGTTCACGTTGGGTAAAACAATTCTTGTCCAAACCCAACGTTTTAAGGCGTCCACTGTGATGCATTGTCCCTGGAGGTAGTGATTTACGATATCCCAACAACTATCAAGTATACCTTTCGATAAAAATATATATAAAAATATATAAAAATATAAATAAATAATTACCTTTCGATTAAACTAAATATAACAATACATTCTTATGGCACAACAAACAGAGTTACATGAATCCGACTAAACATTCTGATGAAAATAATGCATTTCAGTTGTCATATCGTGGATAACTTGGAGAAGAATAACAAATTGTAAACAATCTGAGATTACGGATTGTTTGGTCTGTGATAAGGAATTTTGTAGGCCTCGATTCCCTGCTTTCATTCACGAGGGCAAGATAATCATTCCTACATCACAAGTTTCGAAAGAGGTAGTCTGTACACTTATATCTCAGGTTTCGAAAACAAGCTACGACAGCCTACGATTTCCTCGTGATAACTTTACGATTATTGTTGAGCTCAGATCGTTCAGTAAGTCTAAGCCCTAGTTCTCTAATTTAGAAGTAGCTCAAAGACTAGAACGACGACGCGAAGTTTAATTTCAAAGAAAGCCAATGAAAAAAAGAAGAAATGAAGAACGTCAGCCTTTGGGTAAATGAAAATTAGTTATCAATTTATGACGTCATATTTAAAGATGCAACAATGTCCAACGTGACGTCATATCGCTTCAAGTGACAATCAGCTTTTGGAATCGGCAGAATGAGCAAATATACGAAAGATATTCCACGGGAATTACCATGATGGCTAATACAGACTAAGTTCCTCATGCACAATCCACGACGAGGGTTCAAGTTGTGTAAGTGTAGGTCCACTTGCTGGCTCCCATCCTGGCTGTGTATTCCTGGTCGAACCTCTCATTCTGGGCCACAGTGAACCAGTTCTTCCAGTCTCCCACTTCACCTGTAAAATAGTATCCTACATGTATCTACCAATATATACAGCACCCAGTCCGACATACACTCGGTTCTGCACTGTGCCGTTTCACAAATGTTGTATGATCCCCAGAGAGTTGAGATTGATAATATGATGTGCTGTTTGAGTTTGACATCCAATCATCGAGGGAAAATCAAAGCACCTTTGAGCAGTTGAGCTGGATTTCGGCGCCATACAAATGTTAGTCTGATAATATGTTTTTTTAAATCTTCAATATAATATAATGGTTATGTTCAGTTTTCGGAATGCTTGCCACAAGAGGCGACTAATGAGATCGGGTTGTCAGGCTCGCAGACTTGGTTGACACATGTCATCGGTTCCCAATTGCGCAGATGCTGTTGATCACTGGACTGGTTGGTCCAGATGGAGTGAGGATGAGTTCAATGGTCCACTCAGCAATATTCCAGCTATATGGCGATATATTTACAGACCGCCGCCATATAGCTGTAATATTGCTGAGTGTGGCGTAAAATCTAAACTCACTCACTCACTCAGTTAACGGAACGCATGATGAGCGTCACCTGACACTGGAGTGGTCGGTCGTGTATTCGGCAGGATACAAAGCAGGATACAACAAGAAAGAATGTTAATCACCTTCACCAAAACCTTTTCTATATCACATGAAATGCTATGTAACAGAATAACGATTCATAAATAAGCGACGAGATCGAGAGTTTACGGAGAACAGTTTATCAGGAATAATCGATGACATCGATGGTATATAGTGAAGGATGATAGGTATATATGCACATGGAAAAGTATCGCAACATCTATGATTTTAACACCGACGTAACGTCATTTGAATTCATTTCATAATTATGTTTGTATGATTATGTTAACCTATCAACACCATACATGGAATTTTAGAGATGCACGTGCTGCGTTTTCTATAATATTGAAGTACAATGCGTGAAGCCCATTTCTGGTGTCCCCCGAAGTGATAGTGCTGGAATATTTCTAAAAGTGACATAAAACCCAACTCACTCACTATAAGAATGAAACTGAATCGCAGGACTCTTTGAGGAATATTTTAGACAGTGGGTGTCACAAAACATGATTCCGATTTCAGGATCTGATGTACAAATGCATTGACACGTGTGTGAGGAGTCATGTTTTGTCTTTACTCAATCTCCAAGTTAGTGTTGATGTAACGTGCATACTGTTCTGTAAACTGTTTGCAATATCTAAAGCAGTAGCTGCTTAGCTTCACGTCTCTACGTGACTGACATAGGTGCCAAGTTTCTGTACACCCTGGCCATAGGACGGACATGCGCAGTACTGCATAAGACTGTATCGTATGCTCATGTGTGTGTGTATTTATGTGCGTGTGAGAGAGAGCGTGTGTGTGTGAGAGCGTTAGTATCAGTGTGTGTGTGTGTGTGTGTGTGTGTGTGTGTGTGTGTGTGTGTGTGTGTGTGTGTGTGTGTGTGTGTGTGTGTGTGTGTGTGTGTGTGTGTGTGTGTGATATTGGGCCGAGCCGAGCCGAGCCGAGCCTCAACGCATCGCTCTATAATCTCCTTTCTAGCTTATTCAGCATTATGAATGCTACTGACTTCAGGTTCACCAGTGTTTGCGCGCGCATGCATGTGTGTGTCCGTGCGTGTGTCTGATAAATTCGATTCAATGGATAAGGCCCAAAGTGAATTCAACTTGAAGAATGTGATAGTATTGCTTGATTTGTAGAAACATTTCAGGCTACGTGGGAAGTATTGAGGACGTTGAGCCAACGTTGGGCCAAAGTTTCTTTGCCGACGTTGGGCCAACGTTGAAACAATTTTGGACCAACGATGTTAGCCAACGTTGGCCTAACGTCAGCACGTCGGCCAAAACGACACGTCGGAATGCTATCTGGATCATTTATGTGACGGAGCTACGATATATTTCAGACTACTTCACCTTTTCTGAAAATCCCTGTACCGTTCTTCCATTCCCCTCTCAACTTCTCTCCCTTGAAGTCGCTGTAGGCTTGGCGGAGCTTGTTGAACCCACACGCTTCCGCGATTTCCGCGCATGTCTTGTCACTGACGTCACGACCCAGGAACGAGGCTATACATTTAACACTCTTGACAGGGTCCTGAAAACATTTCAAGTGATAACTGAAAGCACCATCTCAGAGCGACAGATGAAGACAATCCGTGCCACACCATTACGACTTAATACCTCCCTACATGGTACCACTATACTATACTTGTATGTTGTATTGGTACCACGCCACGTGGTATACAGGACAAGCACTTGTTTGTTTGTTGTTTAACGCCGCACAACAATATCTCAGCTATATGGCGGCGATATGTAAATAATCGAAAATGGACCAGACAATCCAGTGATTAACAGAAAGAGCGTCGATCTACGCGATTGGGATACGATGACATGTAGTTCCCGTTAGTCGCCTTTTACGACAAGCATGGGTTACTGAAGAGCAATTCTAACCCGGATCTTCACGGGAGACAAGCATGGGTTGCTGAAGACCAATTCTAACCCGGATCTTCACGGGAGACAAGCATGGGTTACTGAAGAGCAATTCTAACCAGGGTCTTTACGGGAGACAAGCATGGGTTGCTGAAGACCAATTTTAACCCGGATCTTCACGGGGCTTTTGATCAGGAAACCCATCATAAGTTGGTTGCGATAGTATTAATACATGCTGATCATTTTGCTGATCATGGCGATTCCACATTGGAAGCTGCTGTCCAGGTTAACAAGGCTTCCCTCCAGTACTGACCTAGTTTCCCACCTGTATCTTGTAGCTATTCAGAAATCAATGGGTCTAACGGTTGATATTCTGATGTGTGGTGATCGCGATCGACACGAAGTTGCTGATGAAGTATTAAGGAATATCTGCGTAATTCAAGATTCGGTTGACATTTTGATAACTAATGTCTGAACACTCGTGGCAGGGACATTAAGTTCATGTATATACTGTACGGTACTGTACCCTTTTCATATCTTCATAATGGACGTGATGCACGTTCATCTCTGGGTGCGCCTCCAGCTCATTCTGCCATTCCAGTTCAAAGTCGAACCACGAGTTGTAGGGCACTGGAAAGTTTACATTCTCGAGTGAGTGAGTACGTGAGTGAATGAGTGGTTTTGTATCGCTACATGTCGACATACTGTGGTAGAAGAGCCCTAAATTATCCGGATTTAGATGCTCACCACATTGTTGAAACCTATAAACACGGGAATGTTGTTGACAAACCAAAACACATATATCAGAATCTGGGATTCGAACCCAAGACTGCAGGAATCTGGCAACGACGCCTCAGACATTAGAACGGGACCATATTACAGAGAATGTGCGGGTCACGGCTTCAACAGTGGTATTGAGGTAGACTAATAGTTCAAGCTTTCACTCGTCACGCCGAACAGCTTGATTCAAACGGAGGGACTCATTTCTGGTGTTTCTCGACGCGATGGTGGTTGAATTTTCTGAGGCGGCGTAAAACGCTAATTACTCACTCATTCACCCAACCATGTTTAGGTGTGCGAATTGTAGCATGTACACCGAACATCTTTTTCCAGAATATTCAAAATTAAAATTTACACTTATTTAAGACAAATCCCGAAGGCATTATTTAAGCTGTTGACATTTTTGTCTTGTGTATTACCGTTCCCGCTCAGCCACATGTCGAAGTAGTCGTCCCACTTGCCGTCGTACATGGCCATGGACTTTGTCCCCGTGTACATTCCGTAAGTTGACACGACCACGTCCTTAGGGTTCCGATGAACCATAATAACTTTCGTTCCCTTCTTGAGCACCTGTTGAGGGAAATACCGGAAGCGGAAGTGAGTACTCAGAACCCTGGGAGACGTCATGGAGTCCAGATCCTCCTTCTTCGTTATATCCAGAACAAACACTGGCATTCTTTCTTTGTGGTACTCCGCTGTTTGGGTTACAAGCATATGTGTCACCTCCCATGTCCAGTGTGTTCCTACAACAAGGGAGGCAAGAGTGAGTGAGTGATGTAGGTTTAACCCAATACATCGATAGTTCGATCGTTTCAGCCCTAGTTTGGACCAGATAATTACGTTCACGATACGATGACACATGTGTCAACCAACTCAGCGAGCCTGACCACCCGATCCGCTAAGTCGCCTCTATGGGTTGCTGAAGACCACATCGGATCTACATGGTTGTGTCACAATGTCCAAAAAAGAGCTGGGGAAAAACCCCGAAAAATCTATAAACCTAGTCTGGACGAACCCGGTTGTGGAATTCGAGTATGGGATTCGAACCCCCGATTTTACAAGTCAAAGGGACGGAACTCTTGAAAGTGAACTGTGGGGCTCAGACGAAATGGACCTTGGGACCAAAAGGTGAACTAGAGAGTGAGTTGGGATTTAACGCCATTGAACAATATTCCCTGGCATTAAGGAATGTCAGATTAATGTAAAAAGAAGGCCGGGGGTGATTAGCTGTTAAACCTAACAGAGCAAAGGGAAACAACTGAGTACTCCTCGGTATCAGGCCACTAAAATCGTTGCCCTCTGTAAGGCTTCAGGGGAATTACAATCATTGGAAACAATTCTGTGTTTTGATCGTTTTATCCTTCAAAGAGCGCAACTCATCACAAGAAACTGTCGCTTAACTTAAATAACTATTTTATCATTCTGGGTTTACAAAAAAAATAAATTAGGAAACAAATGTACCTGGTTTGCGAATTTGAACTTGTCAATTGTAAATAAGACACTACTTTTTACAGTTTGGAACCGACCGCTTCAGCGTATAAATAAGATGTAAAAAATCGGGTGTTAAAACCTTGGAGCTAACATTACTTGCAGGCTCTTTCAGTGTTGTCAAAACCCCTAGTGTGCAGTACACAACCCTGTGCACTTAATAGAACCCACTCATCCGACGGTAGGTGACCAGATGGTGGACAAACGAACACGTGCAGACACCTAGTTGCGGGTATAGTAACGTGCAGTATCAATGGACAAAATACTATGACGACGTGTCCCAGTTCACCAAGCTGCACTCGTCACTATATGACTGGAATAATGCCGATGTGACCAACTCAACTCAACTCAACTCAACTCACCCAGCTGCAAATGGGTACCTTGTGAGGATGAGGCTGTGTGATAACTCGCTGCGCCTGAGTTGAATACTCCCCAGGGAGTTGAGTTGGTGAATAAAATAACAGAAAAAAATGACATGCGTTGATCAAGGGAGCACTCAAGCGCCTTGAGCATGTACTAGTTGCGTGGATA
The DNA here is from genome assembly GCF_003918875.1 of Haliotis rubra. Classification (NCBI taxonomy): domain Eukaryota; kingdom Metazoa; phylum Mollusca; class Gastropoda; order Lepetellida; family Haliotidae; genus Haliotis; species Haliotis rubra. Next base: position 394,550 of record NW_025767227.1, on the reverse strand, counting down.
TGTGCGCTGTATAAATATCCTATCATCATCACATCTAATTGTCAGGGTAGAATGACGAAGGCTTAGAATGTATACATGTTAATTCATTGATGTTATGCAACAAAGGTATCACAAAATGAAAACCTGTTACCTACTAGATACCAATCACGAAGTCGTGTTTTGTGCTTTCATCACTGGAGTGTTTGATGTTCATTGTTTCGTTGGTTTGTTTATCTTTGTTTGATATTGTTTGATCCTGCATGGGTATATGCAGTCTTTCCATTTAGTTAGACTAGTTAGACTGCTATGGATAGACAACTTCTTTATTTCAATAGATGCGACGTTTCGGTGTAGATGCTAACACTTTTATCAATCAGCATTTGCTTGTTCATCTTCATTCAAGAGAATACTGGGAGACAAATGATCCTACAATCCGTACAGATATGCCTTTTAGGACGACACAGTAAAGCGTTTTTCGTTGTAGAAGATAGTTTCTACCATTTAGTGAGTGAGTGGGTTTAGTTTTACGCTGCACTTAGCAATATTCCTGCTATATGGCGGCGGTCTGAAAATAATCGAGTCTGGACCAGACAACCCGGTGATCGATCTAGGCATGAGCATCGATCTAGGCAACTGGGATACGATGACAAATGTCAACCAAGTAAGCGAGCCTGACCACCCGATCCCGTTAATTGCCTCTTACGACATGCATGGGCTGCTGAAGACCAATTCTAACCCGGATATTCACGGATTTTCTACCATTTAGAATTAGAAACCAGACTTTGTCAAGAATAGAACACACTCAGGCATTACTGTGTGTAAAACAACGCTTGTGGTTACAGAGGTATCCTAAACAGTTTTCTGACTCAACAAAACCTTGAATAAACGGAGTTTATATAATACGCAGTGAAACAAAACATAACCTTGTCTAACCTAGGCTGTTATTACAGTATAATACCTTTTGGACAGATATCTTTCTTATCGACCGGTGTCCACTTAAAGAGGAGATACGCCTCACGTAAACTAGGATAGTGGTGATCCGTAGTTTCTATGCTCCTCATTTAAACCTGGCCCCCTGTCCCATATACTTGCTTGCAACATCGGTACGTAACTATTTCAACATATTTCACTCATCTTCCTTATTTAACATAACACTCCATCAGGTAACATGCACAATCATACACAATTCCACTACCTGTGACCAAAAGATTGGCCCGCCTGTTGAGTTTAACAGTGATCGTAATCAATATTAAAGAATCCCCTTCTTACTATACAGTGATGTTTTTGTACAATCGTACACAGCGCACATGTCAAGCGAGTTATCCTACTTGAGATACTCCTAAGGCGACATTGCGATTTGGCAACACATTTCTATTAACTGACAATAGATGGAATCAATCTCATATCCCCCTCCTCGTTGGTGTATATCATTTACTGCTGATAGATCATAATTACCCCAAATAGCCACCCCGTAGACAAAAGCTGATCATTTTATCGTACAATTTGGAAAAAGGTTTAAAAGCACACCCGCCAATGGTCTTGGAAAGTCTTGCAACCCCGTAAGCGAATAGGTGCTCATCCAGGTAAAATATGTTGTCCACTGGTCTCCATGGGGACTCGTGCTGATGTACCCTCTAGGTTCCCCGAGTCTTACCCACGTCACATGAAGATCCGTGGGACAACGAAGTTATCTTAATTAATTATCAGGTATGTTTTACCTGACTTAGGGTAGGATAACACGAACACGTCGTCCTCTCTGACCTCCAGGTCCCGGATGTCGTGGCACTGTTTCTCCGACGTGACGTCGATGGGTTTTGGCGGGAACAGAAGGCCGTCAAAACGCTCGACCTTGATCTTCTCGCCGCCCTTGTCCGTACAGTCGAGCCACGTGCAGGACATTGTCCTCTGTCACAAGGGAGACAACTCTGGAAGAACAGTAAATACGTGAGGCCTCCTATATAGCTACAGACCACAGCCAGCTGTGCTCCAGCAATAACACAGCTGTGTAATAAATAAGTGATGATGACAGATGGAAGAATGGTAAATTCATACACATGTATATTTATGAAGGATTATTAACTCAGTTATTCACTGATGGCATGACGTACGAGAACATAAAAGGGTGAACTTCAGTCTATTTCTCGGTAATGGACGTAGATATATTAACCAGTGCGCATACTGTGTAAATCAGTTACGTTTTCATCTCCATAAACAGTAAAACGCAAAATTCAGTAAATTCATATGAGTGAGTGTGTGAGTATGGTTTTACGCCGCTTTTAGCAATTTTCAAGCAACATCACGGCGGAGAACACCAGAAATATGCTTCACACATTGTACCCATGTAGGAAATCGAACTTGGGTCCTCAGCGTGTCGAGCGGACGCATTAACCACATGGCTACCCCACCGCCCTACATTCTTATAATAAAAAAACACGTCACGACTATCAAAAAAACTAAATGTAAACAATATCATATCAAACCCACTGCCGCTCGCTCTCTTATCTACAATATAGAGACAGTAGTGGTTGTGACAGGTTTTTCTCAGTTTTTTGGGCAACATAAACGTACCACCAAAGGGCCCAACTAAAACCCCACAACATTTGCTTACGTTAACCCTTCGAATTCCACCCAGTCACTTGTAATTTATATCCTTAGCCTTTTCGAAAAGAGCCTTATATCTGACATATTGTAAAATTAACATAGTGTGTACGGCAATCTGGTTGAAAATTGTTGTAAACTGAACTTCCCAGAATTCCCTTCGTTAACCTAGAACGGCACCACCTTACACCACACATTCAAGTCAACATTATTTTATGTTTATAACCTCTTTCAGTTTTGTAAAGGCTGATGGCCATTCATGAAATGGTTCATGTGTATGGTCAACATATTACACGTGAAAAACTCTCACTTATATCCTTTTACAAAAAGAACACGAGCGCCTTCACTGGTGTCTCATTTTAGCATAGCCCCGTTTGTCATGTGATATGTAAATTAGCGTGCGACAATAATGTGTAATGCGTAGTCATCACTGCATCATGCGAATGAATTTGGGATTTAACCTACGACCAGCGCATCCTGGTGTCAGTAGGGGGCGCAACTCAGGGGCGGGACTTCAGTGAATAACGTGTCAGTTAGGTAATCTAACAGTGAGCCTGGTGATACTCAGAGATCCTAAGGGTATATAGTGGAACTTTTGAATTTTCTCAAATTATAAATATTTATATAACTATTGATACAAACAAATTTGGAGCAATGTACTAAAAACTTCATGAAGATCGATATTGTCAGTTTGAAGATTATTTTTATGTAAGTTTCATCAGGTCTAATCTTTACAGATAGCTTTCTTTCCCTTTCCTATACTAAATAAGGGGCGGTATGGGTAGCCTTGTGGTTGAAGTCCGGGGTTCAAACCTATACACAGATGGGGTGTGGCCTCCTTGTTCGATCGTCACGTCCAATACCCCTCATGGGTACAAAGTGTAAAGCCCATTTCTGGTGTCTCCCGCCGTGATATTACTGGATTAGTGATAATAGTGGCACAACATCATACTCACTCACTCACTCCAATAAATAAAGGGGGAATAACCTAGTTGTTATAGCGTTCGCTCGTCACGCCGAAAAACATGAAGTCTTACCATTGTGGGAATACTGCTAAAGGAGAGCTAAAACCGTCCTCTCATAGACTATCAGCTTATAGTGTGTAAAGGCTGTCTGTATGCATTCGACCTTCGCGAGAACAGACCCCGTTCTGTACAAAATGAATGTATATGGGCAAGCACAGCCATAATATCTCCTTTGACCTGAAATCTTAATGTCAGTTTTGTGGCCCCTTGTTCGTGTATGGTGGTATGCGCTGTGCCTGATTACTCCTCCGTCAACCCGAAGTAGGTCAGCAGCATGGTTGGTGAAGGTTGCTATGTCTAGAATGCTCTCACATCTGACAACATGAGCAAGAGAGGCGCAATCACTGAGATACACACCGCCCGCTCTGACTTACCTTCGTGTGGGACTTTGTATATCTGGTTCTAAAGCTCAACGAGCTCGGTTACCCAGATAACATAGGGTGTTTCAAAAGTATGAGAGTTGAAAAGATACGAAACGAGATTCCAGCCAAGGCTATTGATCGACTGGGTTGTAATCAATAATACACAGGTTACCTCCCTTTGTTCTCGTCTTGACGACAAATTCAACTTGTTTAAGACGTATTGGAATGGAAATCGTCAAGCAGAGAATTTCTGTGACCATGGAAATGGTTTTGCCGTTTATATTAACAGTTATATTTCATCCGCTGAAAGTGATATGTCTGAAATAGTGGACTAAGTGGATCAGTAGGTCCCTGATTCGCCCGCATGTCACCCTCTGCTGGCACGCTGTTCTGTGAGTGTCGCAATGGTGTTAAGTGAGTGAGTGAGTTAAGTTTTACGCCGATATTCCAGCAATATCACGGCGGGGTACACCAGAAATGGGCTTCACACATTGTACCCATAATGCATGTGCGGAATCGAACCCAGGTCTTCGACGTGACGACCGAACGATTTAACCATTAGGCTATCCCATTGTGCCTTACAGCGGCGTTAATGTTACTAAACGCTTACAAAACATCCACCCCCGACTAAACCACGCCCTAATCCCCACCCTAAGCTATGTTGATTAGAAGAGGGAGTGCTGCAGCCATCAATTTTCGCGACACCTCAAAATTGTTGGCATGGTGACACACATCTTCTACTTCCTTTAGATCACCCCGTTCCTCTTCAATCAGCGGATAATTTAAGACAGACATGAGGTTGTTTTGACCACGGAACCTCTTCGAGTAGAGTAAATATACTCCTCGAAAGAAGTTAATTACTCGATTTGTTTATATAGCTAAAGCTAATCTATCATGGTGTAGCAGATCCATCATAGGAGTATAGAATAACTGGATGTTATTTTACTTTGTTCAGTAGTATAATATGACGTCACGACGGCTACTGTGAGAAGCTGTCTTTCATAACAATTGTCATTGTTTGTGGAAAGGACGTGTAACAATTGAACCACTTTAGGCCTGCCTATTATGATTGCTTTGCTGTTGGTGTTTTAGAGAGAAATTCATCTGTATTTCCAAGCGATCAATTTAACAAGGTACGCTGACGCAACTCTACACCATAAATCTGAAACCATAAATTATGTATGAACCATAAACGTTGTTTGAGTCGGAGATATCGTGCCAATCAGTCATGGCTTGCGATTAAACATATTTTGATGCCAAGAATCCCCGACCATTAGGTTCAAATTATGGGAAATATCAAAATATGATCATTGATGAAAACATTTAGAATCGTGTAGATTTGGGGAGTTCTGTTACTTTTTCTCATTGTATGACGTCAGAGTGTTATGACGTCGCATCTACGACCTGCAGATGTATACGCATCTGGATAAAGTTGTAGGCTGCTGAAGGCCCCCTTGGTCTAACTGATGGCGACAGCGTCTACTCGGATAGGGGAAGGTGGTTGCGATCGACTGGTCGTGTCACACCAGAAAATGGAACTTGTTGTTACCGTGGAATGCGCTCGGCGTTGAGGGGATTAAACAAGGACTGATCGGTTCAGAGTAGCCACACTTTGGAATATCGATGTTAATCTGCGGCATGATATTGTATCGTAATGAATATTGCTTTTCACTTGTACCCGTGAAAATCCGGGTTAGAATTTGTCTTTAGCAAGCTATGCATGTCGTGAAAAGTGACTAACAGGATCGGGTGGTCAGACTCACTGACTTGGTTGCCACGTGTCATTGTATCCCAGTTGTGTAGATTGATGCTCATGCTGTTGATCACTGGATTGTCTGGTCCAGAATCGATTATTTTCAAACTGCCGCTATATAGCTCGAACATTGAAACCAACCAACCAACTATTCACGTGTAAGAGCAGACACGTGCAGACACACATGCTCGCCGCCATGCAACTACACTTATCCTGAACACAACGTTAAACTCCATTTCACCTCACTCCATAGAAACACACGTTATGGAAACATGACTAGGCTGTTAAACCATGATGTAGCTTAACACTAATTTAAGCTTCTGTTACCTGCAGCATTGTTGTAGCCTCATGCTTAAGTCCGGTAAATGTCACTCTTTTGAAGTACAGTAGGATTTGTTCATTTCAGTGTCTAAAGAGTGATTTTTAGCTTTGATGTGAAGAGTGTCCCTCTGCCCTTAAAGGTTAGCGTAGTCACAATAACAAAATACCGGGTCGACCGAGGTTATCAGTCGATGAAGACAATGCCTCGCTACAAGGGATTATGGCACCCACTTTTCTCGCTTTACTGTTATTAGGATATCATAACTTCCTACATGATCACATAGAAGATGGCGGTGGACATCGGTTTGCTGACTTGGGTCTCCCTGACATTCCTGAGGTAAGTTTGTAAACTGAGTTTGGATATCATCGAAACACTACAATGTATCGCACTGTTGATGCTTATCGACATGGAATCGTCAGCACCGTTCTGTAACCGAGTAATCGTTTCAGGCAATGTAATTATATCACTGTAGTCGAATAATTAAAGACATTATCATGTAAATATTTCACTCTTGCTTGTTAATGGTATAAGAGTCTATACCGAAACGTCTCATCATTTATAATAAAGAAGTTATTATCCATAAAGTATCTTACTTTTTTATGTAAATATTTGTTACTCCGGTCGTCTGGAATGACGGATAACTCAGTATTACCACCAATTCGGGTCACCACCGATTCACTTTATTTATTATATACCAAAATCTAGGATATTTTATATGTATAGGACAACAAATATTTGTCCGATGTTTGAAACAGTTTGTGAAGAACATTCGACAACATCAAGCAGCTGGACTTGGTACACTACGATATTGGGTATAAACAGTCCGAATGAATAATTGCCTTCAATTTCTCAAAGACCTAACATCGTCACTTGACATGAGATTAGTACCGTGGAATCAATAGCATGTATGACAAGCATGCAAGTTAGTGAGTTTAGTTTTACGCCGCTTTTAACAATATTCCAACAATATCACGACTGGGGACACCAGAAACGGGCATCACTCATAGCACCCGTGTGGGTATCGAACCTGGGTCTTCGGTATAACGAGCGAACAATTTAACCACTAGGCCACCCCACTGCTCCCACATGCAATGAGACCACAACAATATTAAATATTCATATCGTTGATACCTGAGCAGGGTCCGTTGAATGTAAATTAGTAGTGTAATGTTTTTATTATACAGACTCACGAAATATACATAAGGTAACTGGCCCGTTTCTGGTGTCCCCCGCCGTGATATTGCTGGAATATTGCTAAAAGCGGCGTAAAACCAAACTCACTCACTCACTCACTCACTCACCACTTAAGGTAACTGACCGGTTCTGGTGTCCCCCGCCGTGATATTGCTGGAATATTGCTAAAAGCGGCGTAAAACCAAACTCACTCACTCACTCACTCACTTAAGGTAACAGGGTAATGTGTAACTGAAAGGCAACTCGATTATCCTCTCGACTGTTTTAGATAAACCTCGACAATGGATGAAGCGAAGCCACATGTGTAAAGTTCAAACTTACTTTGGGCACCTTTTCTAAGTCTTCACTATGTCATCTGTTAACACGAGCCTAGGTGATCTTTAGAAATGTGCAGTCATTTTCGACATCGAATGTCTTCAGCACATTGTGGAGATGCCTGTCACTCTTGCCTTAGAGATACGAGTAAATGAATTTTAGATTTGTTATTGGTAATAGAAGTTTTGTCACTAACACCTAAAGTTTTTACATATAATACTTTTATTGTAACATAATGACAACAGCAAATACAACTGTAACGATGATAATTATATCACACAAAACATAAATTTACATCTTGCGTTCACAATGCCGAAGAGATTGCTACTCCAATTCTCGCCAAAGACCCGGGTTCGTTCTACACATGGGTACAATGTATGAAGCCCATTTCTGGAGCGCCCTCACTCACTTTAAAACACCATGTCCGTAACGAGAAACAACACAACGACTGACCTCCAGCATCAATGATATATAAAATACAACTGCACATCGGCTGTCAATGAACGTGATCGCATTTCTTACAGACATTTACACTGTGTGCTGACAACGCTGAGCTCGCTCTAAGGAGTGATACAGTTTAGCGATATAAGCTTGTAAGCAGATAGATTGTCGTTCTTTGTAGATATAGTTTCCGAGTAACGGTTTAATTGGCGCGTCGTATTTGATGTACGGTATTTCAGCTCGGTGCTAATGATGAACAGAACACACAAAGCAGTGTATATCTGGGTTTACACTGTATAAAGTAATTGTCAATTTATGGCTGAGGGAAAAAGTGGTTATCCTTTAGTCTGACCACAGTAAACACTAAGCATCTCTGATGTCTCAAAGCTATGCAGTAAACTGTTCAGTCTCAAGAGGAACATGCAGAGACAAAGATGTCGTATAACATTGTATTCCTTTTGGGGATATTTATGTGTTTTTCGATATTCGACATAAGAACTGAAATAACCATCAGTACAGCGGATTATATTCGAGCAGTGGTGAGTCCTTTCAATCTGACAGTAATATTGTACATGGATCAATTTACTGACCCTAAATCGGGTGGTCAGGTTCGCTGACTTCGTTGACACATGTCATCGTATCCCAACTGCGTAGATCAATGCTCATGCTGTTGATCACTGTATTGTCTGGTTTAGACTGGGATATTTACGGACCGCCACAACATTGCTGTGTGCGTTGTCAACAATAAAAGATACAAAAACTATTGTGTCGCTGAAGAGAGCAGCTGTTCAACGTTCGAATATATTCCTGTCAGTAAATACGGTTTTTCCTTTTTTTTCATTCCCCAAGAACTACCTCTATCGCTATGGTTACCTGATGACACGGTTTCCCTGGCTTCCTGGCTCTTTCTCCAATGCAATCGAAGAGTTTCAGCGACGGGCATATCTCCCTCCTACTGGTAAGGAATTTATATTCTGTTACTAATATTACTGTTACTAATAACGGTAAAACGACTCAAACATGGCACTTTCTGACATTTGCACTTTAATTAATCTCAAAGCCGACTGGACTGGCAGCGTAACCTGACATCACATTGATGTGAAGGTGTCCATTGTTCGTGATGTCACAAACTGGTAGCATTACATCATTAAACAATGAATTCAATGACGATTTAAAAGTCTTGACATATATATCTACTTCATAAAGTATGGCATGTTGAGTGGTGTCAAGGTCGTAGTGGCCGTATAAGGACAAAATATCTCACCCGAGAATCATTGTCCTAGATACCTTAGGACTAGAACAATGTCAAGGTCGTAGTGGCCGTATAAGGACAAAATATCTCACCCGAGAATCATTGTCCTAGATACCTTAGGACTAGAACAATGTCAAGGTCGTAGTGGCCGTATAAGGACAAAATATCTCACCCGAGAATCATTGTCCTAGATACCTTAGGACTAGAACAATGTCAAGGTCGTAGTGGCCGTATAAGGACAAACTATCTCACCCGAAAATCATTGTCCTAGATACGTTAGGGCTAGAACAATGTCAAGGTCCAAGTTGTTGTATAAGGACACAATATCTCACCTTAGAATCATGGTCCCAGTTTCTTTAGGACTGAAATAATGTCATGATCGTAGTTTCTGTATAAGGACACAATATCTCACCCCAGAACCATGGTCCCAGTTTCCTTAGGACTGAAATAATGTCATGATCGTAGTTTCTGTTTAAGGACACAATATCTCACCCGAGAATCATTGTCCTTGATACCCTAAGACCAAAACAATGTCATGGTCGTAGTTTCTGTATAAGGACATAATATCTCACCCCAGAACCATGGTCCCAGTTTCCTTAGGACTGAAATAATGTCATGGTCGTAGTTTCTGTATAAGGACACAATATCTCACCCCAGAACCATGGTCCCAGTTTCCTTAGGACTGAAATAATGTCATGATCGTAGTTTCTGTATAAGGACACAATATCTCACCTCAGAATCATTGTCCTTGATACCCTAGGACCAAAACAATGTCATGATCGTAGTTTCTGTATAAGGACATAATATCTCACCCCAGAACCATGGTCCCAGTTTCCTTAGGACTGAAATAATGTCATGATCGTAGTTTCTGTATAAGGACACAATATCTCACCCGAGAATCATTGTCCTTGATACCCTAGGACCAAAACAATGTCATGATCGTAGTTTTTGTATAAGGACATAATATCTCACCCCAGAACCATGGTCCCAGTTTCCTTAGGACTGAAACAATGTCATGATCGTAGTTTCTGACTAAGAACATAATATCTCACCCCAGAACCATGGTCCCAGTTTCCTTAGGACTAAAACAATGTCATGACCGTAGTTTCTGTATAAGGTCATAATATCTCACCTCAGAATCATGAAGTCAGCGTCCTTATTCCAGTGTAAGAAATCGACGTCCGGCCTAGGACTGTGTGAGCTAGGAATCTTTCCACCAGGATATTAATTTATCATATTGACTGATTGACCGTCATGCTCTTGAGTGGCCCTCGTAGATTGACGTGGTTTTATTGACTGCCATGTTGCAGGTCGTCTCAATCGCGAAACCCTCGACATGATAAACCGGAAGAGGTGTGGCGTGCCTGACATCATCAGGTTGGTTGTGACGTCATCAAGAATCAAGCGATATGTTCTAGATGGTACGTATGACGTTGTGTGATATATGTATGTCCTCTTTCAAATGTTCTCTGGGCAAACAGGCGGCATCGGTTTTCATTGGTTCAAGGCACTGTAATTTGCTGTGGAAACTTTCGTCCCTTAACTAAGCAAGACTCGTGAAGGTCCGAGTTGGAATTGATCTTCAGCAATCCATGCCTGTCGTATGAAGTGACTAACGGGATCGGGTGGTCAGGCTCGCTGTCTTGGTTGACACATGTCATCGTATCCCATTTTCGTAGGTCGATGTTCATGCTATTGATCACTGAATTGTCTGGACCAGACTCAATTGTTGTTCAAACCGCTGCCATATAGCTGGAATATTGCGTGGGGCGTTAAACAACAACCAACCAACCAATTTGACAAAGTTGGAGTGAGTGAGTGAGTGAGTTTAGTTTTACGCAGCTTTTACCAATATTCAAGCAATATCACGACGGGGGACACCATAAATGGGCTTCACACATTGTACCCAAATAGGGAATAGAACCCGGGTCTTCGGCGTGACGAGCGAACGCTTTGGCCACTAGACTACCCAACCGCCCCTTGACTAGGCTGGGAACCTGATTGTGGGTTCGAGAATCCCGGTTCGTCCCGAATATATTTGGTGGACTTATATCAGTATGCCGTGGTCGTGAATTTCTGAGACCTGTGGGCTCTCCTCCCGCATTAATCTGTCATGCTGCGACTTTACTGGAATACTGTTGAAAGGAAGCGTTCCACCCATATCACTCACTCTCTTAACAAATGGCTGACATTTTGAATTGGATTATGGGGATTAGTTGGGCAGAGTGCCTAAGCAGTACGGATGCGATAACTAAGGATTAGGAGGACAGTGAGTGAGTGAGCTTAGTTTTAAGCCGCACTCAGCAATATTCCAGCTATGTGGCGGCAGTCTGTCAATAATCGAGTCTGGACCAGACAATCCAGTGATCAACAGCATGAGCATCGATCTATGCAAGCGAGCCTGGGCCTAATCAAAATTAATAGTTTAAATGCTAATTTCTAAAAATATAAATAACAGACTGGGGTCCTTATCTGGACTTTCCTCTTTGAAGGATAGAATCACTATGCATCCATGGGCTCAGCATTCAGTACAGCCTTAGAGCAAGGGCAACAGATCCTAAAAGGGACTTTTCTAACATTTGACCAAAGACTAATATATTGACATGAACAAATGAACAAACCTATCATTCCACATTTTTTAATGCAAGAATATATTTATGTACAAACATGTCTCATGTATATCTTCATATTTAGTACAATCAGCACTACATGTTGGAGCAGTTCTTTAAATATAGAACAATCGCTATCTGTTTCACACTCAGTATCAGATGTATATTGTTCCTCTGGAACCGTTTCCATAGATACCCGATGGAAGCACACCAACCTGACGTACTGTGTGAGAACATACCCGCTCTCGCCCGACACAACACATGACGGGGTGGACAGGGTGCTAGCAAAGGCGTTTAAGGTAATATGTCTCCCATGCTTATGAAGTATCTGAGTGATTGACAGATTCGAATGTACGTGTGTTTGAATTCCCTCTACGACAACCGCTATTATAAAAATGCCCACAACATTCGCTAGTTAGTTTTTTAAACGAAATGATTACAATAGTTCCACGAATTGTAGGTAGCTTCGATCCAAATAGGTGATCAAACAAGGCATAGCTCTTCAGTAGACATGTAGGTAATGGGACTGTCTCACTGACTCATTGTGGCCTTGGAACGGAATTTAGTTTTTGTGTGACTTATCAATTTAGTTATTTTATAGATCATGGATGACAACAAGTGCTATTCGATTTGAACAGACAAGGTGATCAAGACAAACAATATTTGTTTTGTTGCGGTCCAGTGAAATATTTCTCGCGGTTTAGCAATTTATTCGTGATGGTGTGTCGTCTGCCATGACACGTCCTCCACGGTATCCGTCTAATGAGTGCGTGTCCGTCTACCCGTCTACTACAGATATGGTCTGACGTCAGTTCTCTGACCTTCACCCAACTACCCCACTGCAACGTCGACATCGTCATCCAGTTCGACAGCGGTTACCATGGAGATCGGGCGCCATTTGATGGGAAAGGAAACACTTTGGCGCATGCGTACTTCCCAGGTGACAGTAAACGTGGTCTCAACGGTGATGTCCACTTTGACGACGACGAGCCGTGGACGACCCAGGGAAACGTACCCAACAGTAGGTGTAATACAATTAATTAGTCCAGGTATGTAGGTCAACTATGTCAATCCATGCTGAATTGTACAGATTTTTGCAAAATAATATGTCATTTTTCTATGAAATGTTTGTGACTTTGTTTTATTTTCAGGGGAAGACATATTCTGTGTTGGCGTCCATGAGATTGGGCACAGTCTTGGCCTGCAACATTCCAGGGAGAAGGGCGCGATAATGTGGCCCTGGGTGCGACAGTGTACAGACAGCCCGTTGACACAGGATGATATCAGGGGCATCCAGGCTCTCTATGGTGAGTATACTGATATCAGGGGCATCCAGGCTCTCTATGGTGAGTATACTGATATCAGGGGCATCCAGGCTCTCTATGGTGAGTATACTGATATCAGGGGCATCCACGCTCTCTATGGTGAGTATACTGATATCAGGGGCATCCAGGCTCTCTATGGTGAGTATACTGATATCAGGGGCATCCAGGCTCTCTATGGTGAGTATACTGATATCAGGGGCATCCACGCTCTCTATGGTGAGTATACTGATATCAGGGGCATCCAGGCTCTCTATGGTGAGTATACTGATATCAGGGGCATCCAGGCTCTCTATGGTGAGTATACTGATATCAGGGGCATCCAGGCTCTCTATGGTGAGTGTACTGATATCAGGGGCATCCAGGCTCTCTATGGTGAGTGTACTGATATCAGGGTGAATGCAGGCTCAACATTGTGAGTGTACTGATATTGACGGAATGAAGGCTCGACATTGTGAGTGTACTGACATTGACGAATGAAGGCTCGACATTGTGAGTGTACTGACATTGAGTGTACTGACGGAATGAAGGCTCGACATTGTGAGTGTACTGACATTGACGGAATGAAGGCTCGACATTGTGAGTGTACTGACATTGACGGAATGAAGGCTCGACATTGTGAGTGTACTGACATTGACGGAATGAAGGCTCGACATTGTGAGTGTACTGACATTGACGGAATGAATGAAGGCTCGACATTGTGAGTGTACTGACATTGACGCTCGACATTGTGAGTGTACTGACATTGACGGAATGAAGGCTCGACAATGTGAGTGTACTGACATTGCCGGAATGAAACGCTCGAGTGAGTGTACTGACATTGACGGAATGAAGGCTCGACACATTGTGACTGACATTGACGAATAAAGGTCGACATTGTGAGTGACATTGACGGAATGAAGGCTCGACATGTACTGACATTGACGGAATGTACTGACATTGACGGAATGAAGGCTCGACATTGTGAGTGTACTGACATTGACGGAATGAAAGGCTCGACATGACATTGAGTGTACTGACATTGACGGAATGAAGGCTCGACATTGTGAGTGTACTGACATTGACGGAATGAAGGCTCGACATTGTGAGTGTACTGACATTGACAGAATGAAGGAATCGACAAGTGCATTGACGAATTGACATTGTGAGTGTACTGACATTGACGGAATGAAGGCTCGACATTGTGAGTGTACTGACATTGACGAATAAAGGCTCGACATTGTGAGTGTACTGACATTGACGGAATGAAGGCTCGACATTGTGAGTGTACTGACATTGACGGAATAAAGGCTCGACATTTTGAGTGTACTGACATTGACGGAATGAAGGCTCGACATTGTGAGTGTACTGACATTGACGGAATGAAGGCTCGACATTCTTTGTGTACTGACATTGACGAATAAAGGCTCGACATTGTGAGTGTACTGACATTGACGGAATGAAGGCTCGACATTGTGAGTGTACTGACATTGACGGAATGAAGGCTCGACATTTTGAGTGTACTGACATTGACGGAATGAAGGCTCGACATTGTGAGTGTACTGACATTGACGGAATGAAGGCTCGACATTTTGAGTGTACTGACATTGACGGAATGAAGGCTCAACATTGTGAGTGTACTGACATTGACGGAATGAAGGCTCGACATTTTGAGTGTACTGACATTGACGGAATGAAGGCTCGACATTTTGAGTGTACTGACATTGACGGAATGAAGGCTCGACATTGTGAGTGTACTGACATTGACGGAATGAAGGCTCAACATTGTCAGTGTACTCACATTGACGAATGAAGGCTCAACATTGTCAGTGTACTGACATTGACGGAATGAAGGATCCCTGTTATTAACAGAAATCCTACTTTATCAGTTCTAGACACCACATTTTCTAATTGAAATGAATGCACGCAGGTCCACCTCCACGTCTTACAACGACAACACCGTCTACCCCAACACGTACAACTACGCCTACCTCGCCAACTGACCCTGACATCTGTAGCGGAAGAATTGACTCTGTGACTCTTGGAGCTGATGGGAAGTTGTACGGTTTTAGAGGTAAAGGCGTTTATTGTCAAATCAGTGGAAGAAATAGTATACGGATATACTCACCATTGTGGTGAACTTATCATGACAATTCTTTTCGGCCTATACCACGAGGAGATGTCGCTATGTATTATTTTGAAGATGCAGCACTAGAGGAAAACAGCACTGTCAGATATAAGGTTGACATGGTTTTGACCTCCGACCTCCTATGGGTATTGTCTCTCAGCCAGTGTTTGCCCTGAACCCTGAAAAGCTGCAGGCCCTAAGGACCCAGAACCATAAAAAGTTGTGGGTCCTGATCAGACCGTGTAGGCCCTATATTTTAATATGGAAATAATGCTCTTAGATATTGGGGATGAAAAAGCTGTCGGACATAAGGACCTGCAAAAAAAAACCGTGGGACCGAGAGGTTCTCACTGAGTCGGCTTCGGGCCTAAGAACCGACGTTAATTTCGAACGCTGCTCTCAGCATGCTAGTACTTCAGTACCCGATGTTCCTCCCTAGATCCGAGTGAGGATGGGATCAGGTTGTCAGGTTCTGCCATGTCGTCATGATGTGAATAGATGCTGCTACTTTAAGTCACTGGTTTGCCTGGTCCAGACTCGAACAAATAAATGAGTGTGTGAGTATGATTTTACGCCGTTTTTAGCAATATTCCAACAATATCACGGCGGGGGACACCAGAAATGGGCTTCATACATTGCATTATGCCTATATGGGGAATCGAACCCGGTCCTTCAGCGTGACGAGCGGTCGCTTTAACCATCTGGCTACCCCACCGCCCCCGATCATTTAAAGCTCACTGTAATGTAGTAACATACCTGGACTACTGCTGACGTCAGCGTTATACAAGAATAATAAAGCCACTCTACTGAATACAGTAGCACAGTGGGTTCTTCTCCATATGACCATTACATGTTAGGATCGTATTAAAGGGTATGTCACTAGTTCTCACTCTCGGGAGGTTCTTCTCCAAATGATCATTACTTGTTTGGATCGTATTAAAGGAAATGTCACTAGTTCTCACTGGCCTTCGAAGCCTATTCCTGTTTCCACCGCTGTCACATTGATTGAATATTGGTAGAGCGGCGTAAAACAATACCCCTTCTCATACAGTCTTATCTGGAACACGTTTTAAAGACATAAGACTCTATTTCAGGAAATTATGTTTACCAGTTTGGGTCTCGCGGGATCGTCGATGGTTACCCACGTGTCATCAGCTCCGTGTTTCCTGACGCCCCCTCATCAGTGGATACTACAATAACCCTCACCCTGGCTATAGGAGGGCGTGGCCCCAAGACAACCTTCACCTATCTCTTTACGGTAACATTTCTAACTGTAGGGTAACATAATATACACTCATTTCCTAACTCTAGGAGTGGTGGGGTAGCCTAGTGGTTAAAGCATTCGCTCGTCACGCCGAAGACCAGGGTTCGATTCCCACATGGGTACAATGTGTGAAGCCCATTTCTGGTGTTCCCCGCTATGTGTTGCTATGATGTTTTCTACAAAGTAATCATGCGTGCTGTCCCCAGGGTAACGTGACCTACATCTACACCTACGACGTGGCCTTGACAAGGTTCAGATTCTACAGGGGGCCTGTGTTATTCTCAGAGGTATTGCACCTACCCACCACTCGGCTGGACGCTGCCTTCTACCTCAACAACAACAACACCTGCTACTTCACACGAGGTAAATTCATTCTCGCGTAAGATGTTGGCTAGTAATGAAACATGGCGGTGGGGTATCATAATGGTTAAAGCGTCCGCTCGCCACGCCGAAGATCCGAGTTCGATTCCCCACGTGGGTACAATGTGTGAAGCCCATTTCTGGTGCCCCCGCCGTGATATTGCTGGGACATTGCTGAAAGCGGCGTAAAACTAAACTAACTCACTCACTAATTATGAAACAAACCAGAAAGAAGTTTGCAAGACTGAATTTGGCCTTGGAACGTTCTGATAACGTTGTAATTTTGGAATCAAATCCGTTTCTCCACTACATACTTTCCTTTGGCCGGAAAGTTAGTTTCCCTATTGGTTGTGTTTGGTGCACAGGTATCTCAAAACCAGTTGGTATCGCGGCTACAAGATTTGTTTGGCCTATAGGCTTATGTTTCAACTTTAGCATTTTTATGTTGGATCACTTGGTTCGCGGGGCTGCTAATCCCCCACGTCAGGAATGTGATAAATGATATTCGAGATTAAATCTGTTTGCCGAACCTGAAGACGTTCAGGCACAAACTGCTTCCCTACTTCATCCGGACAATAACTGAGACAAAATCGGAAAAGCCCTGGGAAAATCAAAGTCCTTTGAATGATTCCGATTGTCAGAGATGAATGCCCAGGGAGGCTCGGGTGTTCGCTCAAACCGTGGAACTAGTTGTGACGAGTAGCATCTGTAATGTCACTGGTACTGCAAGCAAAGAGTCGCTTTGTAAATACTGTAGTTTTCTGTTTCACTTAGCAATATTCGATTGTATGCAAATTAGAACACTCTGCACAACACAGATGCGATTTCGGTGAGATTTCTGAGCAGATATCTGACTAAAATATCCATGTAACACTGTAAATACCTCGCCTTCACAGGGAAAGTATATTGGAAGATGACTATAGACAAGAGAGGCGGAACAAGAGTCAGCTCACCCAGACAACTCTCCAGCCTCGCTCTACTCAACGGAATACCAGCTTTCCGCACTGCCGTGCGCATGCGTAGTAATTTGATGTATTTCTTCTACAACTCCACCTACTTCCGCCTTGAAGGTGCAGGTCGGAAGCGCCGCCTGGTGGGGCCCCTAGACACAGCATACCGATGGTTTCGCTGCAGACGACCCAGCCTGTATCAAATTGGTCTATTTCCTTAACAGGATCCAACTCTTGGCCCTAATGGCTTGTGGTGGGACTAAATAATGTGAGTTATTAGTAATGGGGTTTAAAACTGCGGGTTATTAGCGAGGGGTTTTGATAACGCGGGACATCAGTAGCGGGTTATAATAATGAGATCAATTAGTTGTGGGATATGATAATGCAGGGTATTTGTAGTGGGTTTTAATAATGCGGGGTGTTAGTGATGGGTTTTAATAATGCGGGGTATTAATAATGGGATATGATAATGCAGGGTATTTGTAGTGGGTTTTAATAATGCGGGGTATTAGTACTGGGATAAAGTGGGATATTAGTGAGTGAGTGAGTACCTTAATCTGTATAAGGGTTCACTGGAAGAGCGGTGTTTCACTGAACTTATATCATGTTTGAACATACAATGTCATTTAGAAAATCGTCAACTGTAATATATATAAACTCTGTCAAAAAAGAAACGCAACCCCTGTCCTCAGATATTAAAAATTCGTTTGAATAAAGTGGTTGTTTCCAAACTAAATTTTATTCAAATGTATTGAAATGATACACGTATTTAATGAAGATTACCATCCAAACAACTGCATTTTCACGCATAAGTGTATTTTATTGCTTATTCCGTCACAACGCATGAAATGACCCTGGTGACTTCGCACAAAAAAACAAATGCACGTGCAAATCATGAAAATGGCAGTTAATGTATGGGTGTATAAAGCTAATGTGCTTTCGTATTTTATTCATTCATTTGTCGCCGAAAAGCAGTGTTAAAAATGCCACGATTGAGTGCTGCCGACCGAAATATCACCATTGGTCGTGTTCAAGCCGAAGAAAGTTTTGGAACTGTTGCACGGCACCTAAATGTTCACAAAACAACGATATCCCGACTTTGGAGCCGCTACAACAACTTCAATTCGACCAACGATCGCCCGAGAAGTGGAAGGCCAAGAATCACGACCCCCCTTCAAGATCGGTACCTCCGGGTCCATCACCTGCGTAATCGGCATGCCCTACCAACCGTGACTGCCACACAAATACCAGGTTTGAGGAGAGTGTCAGCTCAAACGATTAAGAACCGTCTGAAAGAAGCGGGTTTACGTGCCTGTAGACCAGTTGTTGGACCTGTACTACGCCCCCTACATCGACGCCGACAACTCAGGTGGTGCAACAACGTAAGGATATGGACATTACAAAACTGGAGACGCATCTGTTTTGCAACGTCACGACGGAAGACAGCGTGTGTATAGGAGACGTCATGATCGTTTTGCGCCCATCTGCGTCCGACAGGTGGACAGATTTGGCGGAGACAGCGTTATGGTTTGGGTAGCCATCTCATACAACCAGAAATCAGACTTGGTGATCGTTCCAGGGGACATGACAGCCCAACGTTACATCAACCACGTGTTGCAGCCTCGCCTTCTCCCGATTATTGACCAACAGACACAGATTTTTCAACAGGACAACGCCCGGCCTCATACTGCACGTGCAACAATGAACTGTCTGCAGAATTCCAACGTCATTGTTTTGCCATGGCCCTCTAAATCACCAGACCTCAACCCTATTGAACACCTGTGGGATACTCTGGATCGACGCGTACGTCAACGTCAGCCGCCGCCACAGACGCTGCAACAGCTCGCCGTTGCACTGCAGTAGGAGTGGAGAGCCATTCCCCAGGAGAGAATCCGGCGTCTTATCCGTTCTTGTCCAAGGAGATGCCGTGCAGTGATTGCAGCTCGTGGTGCTCATACGAGATACTGAGAAAGACGCCCCCTGGTGACAAACTGGTGTCTGTGAGATGACTTTTGCAATGACAATTTTCAACATGACCATCTTGGTTATTATTCTGCCAAATTTCAGACTTCTGTCTTAAATAATAAAAATGCTGTATCGTCCTACAACTTAAGATTCAAATCTCTAAAATACAGGGGTTGCGTTTCTTTTTTGACAGAGTTATATGTTATAGTTTGGATTACACTTCCGGGATTTGGTTTCAACTGATGTACACAGTTAGTTCTTTAAGTACAGGAGGTGTCTGTTCATAAAGACTTCCATGTTAGAGTTATACGTGTACATAACAATGGTTGCACAATATGGATGAATATTTTACACTATGGGCACTTCAAACATCATATTTACTCTTTGCAGGTTGTACGTTTACTTGGGTATGGATCAAAATGAATAAAGGGCATAAATCTTGACTAACACTTTCTTATTTTATTAGAATACAAGACAGCCATCTTGAGTGAGTGAGTGAGTGAGTGAGTGTACGAGTTTCAAAATCGGGTAAAACTTGGAAAAACAAAACCTGTGTTTAATAATGTGAGAACAGAAGTCATGTCCTGGAACTTAAGATGATGACACGGTACCTTGACACCAGAGGTCATAGCTAGCCCGTTACATAACTGGAGGGCGGTATATTTCCCCAGAATGGTATTTTAACTTTTGCCACACACCAGATCGAGACAGGTGGTGTCGACTACTGGTTCTAGATCGAAAAGACAAATGATCAAACACGTCCGATAAAATACCTTAGTTGCACTTGTACCAAATGTCCGGTGCCTTTCTCGGTGAACAGGTGCCTTGCCTTTGCATGTGTTTATGACGGATGTCACCAGCTGGACAAACACCTGGTGTTATCACCACTTGAAAGTGATTCATAAACAGATGATTATCATATGTGGTGATATATCTTTATTGAAAGGATTTTGTGCTATCTAATTTTTAACAAATCGTGTTGACAAAACGAAGCTTCTCAAGAAGTCCTTTATTGTTACATATAGAGGTTACACTGATTTGGTTGTTTTGTTGTTTTACGCCGCAAACAGCAATATTCCAGCCATATGGCGGCGGTCTGTAAATAATCGAGTCTGGACTAGAAATATCTAGTGATCAACATCATAAACATCGATCTACGCAATTTGGGATAAGATGACATGTGTCAACCATTTGCAAGTCAGCGAGCCTGACCACTCGATCCCGGGTTAAACTGACACTGCGTGTGTCCACGATAAGTAATACCCATGACTTGCCACAACTGGTTTGTTCAGTATATGCAAGAGATTTGCCTATGACACATAGTTTGTACCAGTACAGTACCAGTGGGGTAGCCTAGTGGTTAAAGTGTTCGCTCGTCACGACGATGACCTGGGTTCGATTCCCCACATGGGTACAATGTGTGAATCCCATTTCTGGTGTCCCCCGCCTTGATATTGCGGAATATTGGTAAAACTGGTGTAAAACTACACTCACTCACTCACGCAATTTACCATAACAAGTGGGAAGGGGATTACACGTTGAATGCAAGTTGAATGCGCGCCATCATCGCTGGAAACTAAGTTTGTAAGTTGTTTCTCAATCTAAGACTTTATGGTTACACATTATAGTACCCATATTACAGTTACCAGACACACATAATATGCCCCTTTAAATAGCGGGTGGCCTTTTGTCGGAGGTTAAAAGAAACTTGTGGTGTCCATAAGCCACATAGCTGAAATCCATTTGACGTGAATCTATTTATGAGCTTGGAATTCTAACACAGCGTCGATATAGTCAAGTGCTAGTCTATCAGACCAAGATTTCAGTGTCGATTCTTCAATGAAACCACAGTGACCTCCCTTGTTTGTAGTCACTAGCAACCAATTCGAATTCTCTCGAAAAATGTTGAATGGTACATATCTGGCCATGAATATGGGATCATCCAAGCTGGTAACACACATGATGGGAGGCGATACATTATCGATATTTCTCATCGGGTTCTGACGCTGCCAATACTCAAGACTGTCTTTGTAACCGTAGAATTTACAGTAGACCTGTTTGTCAAATTCCTTAAAATTTGTCGCTCTGAACGCCGCTCTCAAGTCAATTAACTGACACAGCATCTTGGTATGTTTCTTCAGAATTTTCTTCAAGGACGAAAGTAGAATATATTCATAGACATTATTCATAGGCTTAGTAAACACGTCTAATGAGTCATACCCTGGGCATAGACATACCGCTGTTGCTAGGATACAGTCAGCTCCGTATTCACTGAGATAAGACATCAAAAGTCCCGACCCTGCACTGGAGCCAACAGCGACAATTTTTGCTGCGGGGTGTTCGTCGTGCAAATACTCCACACAGCGTCTCATATCCTTCGCATCACCAAACCCTTGCAGTTTTGGCGTCGCCAATACGGAATCCCCGTGTCCACGTTTGTTAAACACTACAACTCGGTAACCTCGCTTCGACGCAGTGTCGCAGAGTTCGGCCATATCATCCGCGGACGCCGATAGACTCGGCAACACTAAGAAAATCGGACTTGTATCGGTAAGAGAGTCAAGTTTGTCTTGTACCCAGTCCAAGGCAACAGCGCCGCCATCGTCCAGATTGATGTACTCCCGCTTGAAACAAAGTTTTACTTTTGGAATCAAGGCTGCAACGAAAGTATGTAGATGGTTGTTCTGCAGCCAAAATGGCGGCCTGTAAGGGGAGGTAAAACCAGGCTTGGTTCCGATGATGTGTCGATGGAGGTCCGAGTCAAGATAATACAGGTCTGGAAGTGTGTGCTTGTTGCGGCGGTAGTACCATACCACGAAGACGAAAAGGGCGATCACGCCGACGGTAGCGACATACATTGTCTCCAGCATGAACTGCATTGTTGGGAATCCAATCGTCAAGGGTTTTACAGATGCCAACCTAACTAAAAACCACAATAAAGAATCGTAAGTGTTTGGGACTCTGTAAAATATAATTGGTTTATAATCTACTATTTTCAATATTGGGTCATCACATTAAAGCATCTGTATCAACTAGTTTCGAAGCTATATGACCTGTCGCTGCGAACCGCAAAATGTGAATGAGTACTAGTGAGTTTAGTTTTACGCCACTTTTGCATTATTCCAGCAATATCACGGCAGGGAACACCAGAAAAGGGCTTCATACATTTAACCCATGTGGGGAGTCGAACCCGGGTCTTCAGCGTGACGAGCGAACGCTTTAACCACTAGGCCGCCGCGCAGCAATATGTTACAGAGAAACATACTGACATGACAGTATCACCACTACTGAGAACGAGATCGCAGCCATAATCAGGTCATCAGGTGTTGATACCCCTTGTACTTTGTACTCGTGTACAAATGTCAAGCACTTATGATATTTTTACAGGTTGTAACGCCAAGGACTCCATTTAATTTGCCTCAGTCTATAATTGGCAAAGAGCGTCGTCGTATTCCTATTGTAGCTGCCTTTCATGTCAAGCTTGTATATGCAATATCAGATCAACAATTACAACCCAAGTCAGAAGACCAAGCACTGATCACAATTCCAAGGATATCTCCAGAACACTGGAAATGTTCCGTTGCATTACCGTCCATTTGTCATCAGACACTGTGACAATCCGAACCCATTCAAGTGAGTGTTAGAGAGTTTAGTTTTACGCCGCACTCAGCAATATTACAGCTATATGGCGGCGGTCGTTCAATAATCGAGTCTGGACAAGACAATCCAGTGATCAACAACATGAGCATCGATCTACGCAATTGGGAACCGATGACATGTGTCAACCAAGTCAGCGAGCCTGACCACCCGATCCCGTTAGTCGCCTTTTACGAGAAGCATGGGTTACTGAAGATCAATTCTCACCAGGATCTTCCCGGGCTGGACTTATTTGAATTAATAGGGTGTACGGGAATACAAACGTGTATACATCCTATGTTTCACACAGTTTCGAACCCAAAGATATTCATAAAATTCTTTCATAAAATTTATCAGTTAACGACATGCAGCAATGTTCCATCTATATCAAGATGATTTAGTATCAACCATGCCGGGCACATGAAAGTAGATGTGTTAATATCAGGTCCGAACCCCAAATTATGAACGTGAATTTGTTTGACAATGACAATGACAGTACTTTATTACCCTAGGGGAATTCTTTTTACATTTGAAAGTTATCACATAGTTAAACATTAAAATATCAAACATTTTGTAGTTAAGAAAACACAAAACAATACAACAGAGAAACAAAGTTAACAGTCATTTAAAAGGCGAATACTTGCTGGAATAGAAGAATTTTGAACATTTTTTGCTTTAAAACGGGGCATTTGGTATCGGCTGCCTGAAGGTGAAAGATTATATTCAGAAAATAAAACGTGTCTGGAATCAGATAAACTTCATTCAGCGATATTAAGAACACTGGAATTATAAAGAGAAAGAAATCCGAAACACACCAGATATTTTACTTGCAATTAAAATGATTTTGTTGATATTTGCTTTTACGAGGGCCATCAGCATCACCTTTTTGCTTACGATGAAAGATCTCAGTTTGCGCATAAAATACAATCATTGCCGGCATTTCTTAAAAATAAAATCAGTGTTTGGAGCTGACTGTAGTTTATTTCCGATAATAGTGCCACTATATTTGTACTGTGATACAATTTCGACAGTTTTACCCTTGATTTCAACAGGCATAGAATATTCACCGATACACTGCTAGGTCCAAATATTTATTTCACTTATATCACCATCGAATAACCATTTTTTGTTAGTTTTAATTTCAGTCACAATCGAACATAGGGGCATACTTTCTTTCGCCGGGCAGTCTACTTCGATCCGGTTTTACTGTGTAGAACAAGTCAGGGGCGTAGCTATCATTACGAAAAAAAAAGCCCGGGCTTACACATGATTTTTGATAAAAAGGGTTGGGCAAGCCCTCAATACTATCTAAATATAAAGCTTTGCAACCTATCGGGTTTACACGAACAAATTGGCTTGCTACGCGCCTGTCAGTGCAGTAAGTAGTGATACTGACCTGTATCTAGAGGCGAGCCGTCGTGGTTGAACTCATTCTGTCCTGTCAACCGTTTATATCTTGTTATACATGGTGGTGTGATGCTCTTGACTTTGGCATCTCATTGACCGATGGCCAGGCGTGAGTGACGACAGATAAACCATGGACTGTAGCTTGTGTTAGATAACACGAGACCGGCCAGTGACTGTACAGTACCTTTCCACTGTGTTATTACGAAAGTGATTTTGTGTGGGTGATACTCGTGTCGTACGACGATTGACCTTTATACCTTCATGAATATGACATCACGGCGGGGACAGAAGCGTGTCTCACGCTGGGTACCGTTGTGTAGAATATGTGTCACGGGTCTAAGACGTGACGAGCAAACGTATAACCACCTGACCCTCTCTGTGTTGAGAGTGTAAATAACTCAAATATGAGAAGGATTCTGAATTATAAAATTTTCAAAACAGAATACACAAACCTGGAATACGAGTTCGGAATTTGGACCCCTACCCCGGCGGCTGTTGCACGAAGCGATCTCAGGGCTGCGACTGTCGGTAGTCTATGTTAAAGTAAGAGGGTCACGATGACCTCAGGTATGCGACTGTCATAGCTCTGTGTTACAGTAAGGAACTTACAATTGCCTTAGTGTTTCAACTGTCGTAATGTCGTAAACCTGTGTTAAAGTAGAACAGTTACTATCACCTTAGCGCTACGACTGTCGTAAGCTCGTAAACATGTGTTAAAGTAGAAGTGTTATCAGTCAACTCAGCGCTACGACTGTCGTAATGTCGTAAACGTGTTAAATTAGGAGTGTAACTGTCACCTTAGCGTTACAACTGTCCTAAACCTGTGTTAAAGTAGAAGAGTTACTATCACCTTATCGCTATGACTGTCGTAAATATGTGTTAAAGTAGAAGAGTAACCATCATCTTAGCGCTACGATTGTCGTAAACCTGTGTTAAAGTAGAAGAGTTACTGTCACCTTAGCCCTACGACTGTCGTAATGTCGTAAACCTGTGTTAAAGTAGAAGAGTTACTGTCACCTTAGCGCTACGACTGTCGTAAATATGTGTTAAAGTAGAAGAGTTACTGTCACCTTAGCGCTACGACTGTCGTAAATATGTGTTAAAGTAGAAGAGTTATTGTCACCTTAGCGCTACGACTGTCGTACATATGTGTTAAAGTAGAAGAGTTACTATCACCCTAGCGCTACGACTGTCGTAAACCTGTGTTTAAGTAGAAGAGTTATTGTCACCTTAGCGCTACGACTGTCGTAAATATGTGTTAAATTAGAAGACTTACTGTCACCTTAGCGCTACGACTGTCGTAATTTCGTAAACATGTGTTAAAGTAGAAGTGTTATCCGTCACCTTGGCGCTACGACTGTCGTAATGTCGTAAACCTGTGTTAAAGTAGAAGAGTTACTATCACCTTAGAGCTACAACTGTCCTAAACCTGTGTTAAAGTAGAAGAGTTACTATCACCTTAGCGCTACGACTGTCCTAAACCTGTGTTAAAGTAGAACAGTTACTATCACCTTAGCGCTACGACTGTTGTAAACCTGTGTTAAAGTAGAAGAGTTACTTTTTTTAGCGCTACGACTGTCGTAAACCTGTGTTAAAGTAGAACAGTTACTATCACCTTAGCGCTACGACTGTCGTAAACCTGTGTTAAAGTAGAAGAGTTACTTTTTTTAGCGCTACAACTGTCCTAAACCTGTGTTAAAGTAGAAGAGTTACTATCACCTTAGCGCTACGACTGTCGTAAACCTGTGTTAAAGTAGAAGAGTTAGTTTTTTTTAGCGCTACAACTGTCCTAAACCTGTGTTAAAGTAGAAGAGTTACTGTCACCTTAGCGCTACGACTGTCGTAAATATGTGTTAAAGTAGAAGAGTAACCATCATCTTAGCGCTACGATTGTCGTAAACCTGTGTTAAAGTAGAAGAGTTACTGTCACCTTAGCGCTACGACTGTCGTAATGTCGTAAACCTGTGTTAAAGTAGAAGAGTTACTGTCACCTTAGCGCTACGACTGTCGTAAATATGTGTTAAAGTAGAAGAGTTACTGTCACCTTAGCGCTACGACTGTCGTAAATATGTGTTAAAGTAGAAGAGTTATTGTCACCTTAGCGCTACGACTGTCGTACATATGTGTTAAAGTAGAAGAGTTAAAGTAGAAGAGTTACTGTCACCTGTGTTAAAGTAGAAGAGTTATTGTCACCTTACGAGCGCTACGACTGTCGTAAATATGTGTTAAACCTGTGTTAAAGTAGAAGAGTTACTATCACCTTAGCGCTACGACTGTCGTAAACCTGTGTTATGTGTTAAAGTAGAAGAGTTACTGTCACCTTAGCGCTACGACTGTGTAAAGTAATGTCGTAAACCTGTGTTAAAGTAGAAGAGTTACTAAAGTCAGAAGCGCTACGAGCGCTACTACGACTGTCGTAAAATGTGTTAAAGTAGAAGAGTTACTGTCACCTTAGCGCTACGACTGTCGTAAATATGTGTTAAAGTAGAAGAGTTATTTTTTAGCGCTACAACTGTCGTAAACCTGTGTTAAAGTAGAAGAGTTACTGTCACCTTAGCGCTACGACTGTCGTAAATATGTGTTAAAGTAGAAGAGTTACTATCACCTTAGCGCTACGACTGTCGTAAACCTGTGTTAAAGTAGAAGAGTTACTGTCACCTTAGCGCTACGACTGTCGTAAACATGTGTTAAAGTAGAAGAGTTACTGTCACCTTAGCGCTACGACTGTCGTAAACCTGTGTTAAAGTAGAAGAGTTACTGTCACCTTAGCGCTACGACTGTCGTAAACCTGTGTTAAAGTAGAAGAGTTACTATCACCTTAGCGCTACGACTGTCGTAAACCTGTGTTAAAAGTAGAAGAGTAAACCTGTGTTAAAGTAGAAGAGTTACTGTCACCTTAGCGCTACGACTGTCGTAAACCTGTGTTAAAGTAGAAGAGTTACTATCATCTTAGCGCTACGACTGTCGTAAACCTGTGTTAAAGTAGAAGAGTTACTGTCACCTTAGCGCTACGACTGTCGTAAACCTGTGTTAAAGTAGAAGAGTTACTGTCACCTTAGCGCTACGACTGTCGTAAACCTGTGTTAAAGTAGAAGAGTTACTATCACCTTAGCGCTACGACTGTCGTAAACCTGTGTTAAAGTAGAAGAGTTAGTTTTTTTAGCGCTACAACTGTCCTAAACCTGTGTTAAAGTAGAAGAGTTACTATCACCTTAGCGCTACGACTGTCGTAAACCTGTGTTAAAGTAGAAGAGTTACTGTCACCTTAGCGCTACGACTGTCGTAAACCTGTGTTAAAGTAGAAGAGTTACTGTCACCTTAGCGCTACGACTGTCGTAATGTCGTAAACCTGTGTTAAAGTAGAAGAGTTACTGTCACCTTAGCGCTACGACTGTCGTAAATATGTGTTAAAGTAGAAGAGTTACTGTCACCTTAGCGCTACGACTGTCGTAAATATGTGTTAAAGTAGAAGAGTTATTGTCACCTTAGCGCTACGACTGTCGTACATATGTGTTAAAGTAGAAGAGTTACTATCACCCTAGCGCTACGACTGTCGTAAACCCTGTTTAAGTAGAAGAGTTAGTCACCTTAGCGCTACGACTGTCGTAAATATGTTAGCGAAGACTTACTGTCGTAGCGCTACGACTGTCGTAAATCGTAAACCTGTGTTAAAGTCACCTTAGCGCTTGGCGCTACGACTGTCGTAATGTCGTAAACCTGTGTTAAAGTAGAAGAGTTACTGTCACCTTAGCGCTACGACTGTCGTAAATATGTGTTAAAGTAGAAGAGTTACTGTCACCTTAGCGCTACGACTGTCGTAAATATGTGTTAAAGTAGAAGAGTTATTGTCACCTTAGCGCTACGACTGTCGTAATATGTGTTAAAGTAGAAGAGTTACTATCACCCTTAGCGCTACGACTGTCGTAAACCTGTGTTAAAGTAGAAGAGTTATTATCACCTTAGCGCTACGACTGTCGTAAATATGTGTTAAATTAGAAGAGTTACTGTCACCTTAGCGCTACGACTGTCGTAATTTCGTAAACGACTGTGTTAAAGTAGAAGAGTTATTTTTAGCGCTACAACTGTCCTAAACCTGTGCTAGAACTGTTACTAATCACCTTAGCGCTACGACTGTCGTAAACCTGTGTTAAAGTAGAAGAGTTACTATCACCTTAGCGCTACAACTGTCCTAAACCTGTGTTAAAGTAGAACAGTTACTGTCGTAAACCTGTGTTAAAGTAGAAGAGCTTTTAGACTGTCCTAAACCTGTGTTAAAGTAGAAGAGTTACTATCACCTTAGCGCGACTGTCGTAAACCTGTAGAAGAGTTAAACCTGACTGTGTTAAAGTAGAACAGTTACTTTCACCTTAGCGCTACGACTGTCGTAAACCTGTGTTAAAGTAGAAGAGTTACTTTTTTTAGCGCTACGACTGTCCTAAACCTGTGTTAAAGTAGAAGAGTTACTATCACCTTAGCGCTACGACTGTCGTAAACATGTGTTAAAGTAGAAGAGTTAGTTTTTTTAGCGCTACAACTGTCCTAAACCTGTGTTAAAGTAGAAGACTTACTGTCACCTTAGTGCTACGACTGTCCTAAACCTGTGTTAAAGTAGAAGCGTTACTGTCACCTTAGTGCTACGACTGTCGTAATGTGGTAAAAATGTGTTAAAGTAGAAGAGTTACTATCATCTTAGCCCTACGACTGTCCTGTTGGTGAGAGAGAGCGTGTGTGTTAGCGCGCGTGCATGTATGTGTGTGTGCTCTCCCCCACCCCACCCCCTCACCCCTTATAATGACGCAGTATACCAAGATCCCCTACTCATACAGACTATACCATTTCCAAGCGGGCCAGTCACCGTTTCATCCCCTCAATGCCAAGCGCTAGGTGCCATGTTTGAACCTTGGCCCGGCTGGGGATCGAACCACCTGCTTTCCACTCTACAGGCAGGCGCTGTCTCCAATGCACCATGGAGCCTGTCAGCTACACATGAGCTATATCTCCTTATTAACAGCAGTTAAATTACAAAAAAGTCGGGTTCAGACGGACGACACCATTGGAGAAGATAACCTAGTCAGGTTGCGGGCTCAATGAGAGGACCATTGACATGAACGTAGGTTATAAAAGAAAACATGTCAATTGCCGCATGTTATCATCTTTTCGATATTTAGTGAGAAGGACCGTTATGACACAGGCTCGTCACCCTACTACCCCGTGGACAAGCCTTAGTGAAAAACAGAAAGATAGCATGAGATAACATGACTGATGGACTCTTACAACGCGCAACACGTGTGAGGTGAGTGTGTAAACACTGCAACCTCAGTCGAGCGACTTATTTTAAGGAATATGCAATACATTAACTTACAAAAAACTAACTGAAATATAACTAACATTTTACACAGGCCTCAGACAGTATGACAGATACAAGTCAGTTCTGACATCACTACGAGACATGGGTTGATGTGTATATTTCATCGATTGAATTAATTCAGCTGAATGCAATGTTTAACGTGCATAAATTCGATTGTTTAGCCTGTGGCTGTGGTTGGCTGACTGACTGAGTTTTGCTTTTACGCCGCTTTTAGCAATATTCCAGCAATATCACGGCGGGGGACACCAGAAATGGGCTTCACTCATTGTACCCATGTGAGGATTCGAACCCGGGTCTTCAGCGTGACGAGCCAACGCTTTAACCACTAGACTACCCCACCGCCCCCGCTGTGGTTGGATGAAATCGGACAACGTATCATTGCGCGTAGGAAGGATACGTAGCTATATTCATTTCTCGTGAGAGACTGCTTACAAGGGTTACACGCTCCTACAGATATACACAAACCTCTGGCCCCGATTTCTCGAAACAAACTTAAGTTTTTACTCAAATTTCAAACTGAGTTTGACAATTTGAAACAGCTGAATTTTTAACTCAACTGCATTTTTTAAATAAAAAAAGCCCAAACAACTTAAGTAATAATATATACCAAACTCAAATTGTCTACTAAGTTTGAGTTTAATATTGATTTCTATATTCATTTCTCGTCAGAGACTGCATACAAGGGTTACACGCTCCTACAGATATACACAAACCTCTCATCTCCCTAGCGACTTTTAATACTATTTTCCAATTTCTTCACTCCCCACTTTTTACTTTTTCCACATAGGGAATTAAAAAACGTTGTTCATTATTTGTGTCGTATGAACAACAAACAAGACAATTAAATTAAGAGGTTAATTTATCAGCAGCAAGACTTGGCAGTAGTGAATGAGAGTTTAGTTTTACGCCGCTGTTAGCAATATTCCAGCAACATCACGGCGGGGGACATCAGAAACGGGCTTCACACATTGTACCCATGTGGGGAATCGAACCCGGGTCTTCGGTGTTACAAGCCAGCGCTTTCACCACTAGGCTGTCCTACCACCCCACATGGGAGTAATACCTCAAAGGGAACACTCTCATAGAAATTGCGGTTTAGAAATTTAACTTGACAACCAAACTATACTTGTCACAAGAGGCGACTAAGTGGATTGGTTGTGGATGTCGTCGTATCCCAGTCGCGTACTCATGATGTCGACTACTGAGGTGTCGACTTACTGTCGTCATACGGCTGGGTTATTGCTTAATATGGCGTAAAGCAGCACACACCAAACATGATCGCGTCCAGTTATCTTTCAAAACCAATGCCTCCAATTATTGAGGTCATACATTGTAAACACCTGAATAAATCATCTAGTTTCCATAATAACAGGAAATCTCTACTGAAACAATGTCGACTGTAATATTCGACCATATCATGAGAATATGTTTGTGACTCGCTATCAAATAGTGATGATACCAGCTGCAACACGTGTTAAGGCCTTTTGAAATATGATTAAGAACACCAAGCTTAATTCTAACATTTTCGTGTTTATTGAGAGGGAACATGAAAAAGCAAACAGTAGGTACACTGTGGAAATCCGCGTGTAATTCTTTAAAATGGTATAATCATAACAAATCATGAGGTTGCATATTAAATTATCACAGCAACAAAAAACCTCACACGTCAGTACAAAATCGGTAACTTCGTTCAGCGCAGTCGTGCAACACAAGACCCACCCATTCTAGCACTCGTCCTTTAGGACACTCTGTACCGGAACAAGATCCACCCATTCTTGCACCCGTCCTTTAGGACACTCTGTACCGGAACAAGATCCACCCATTCCAGCACCCGTCCTTTAGGACACTCTGTACCGGAACAAGACCCGACCATTCTAGCACCCGTCCTTTAGGACCTACTGGTCCGGAACAAGATCCACCTATTCTAGCACCCGACACTCTGTACCAGAACAAGACCCACTCATTCTAGAACCCGTCTTTTAGGACCTACTGTTCCGGAACAACATCCACCCATTCTAGCACCCGTCCCTTAGGACCTACTGGTCCGGAACAAGATCCACCCCTTCTAGCACCCGTCTTTTAGGACGCTCTATACCGGAACAAGACCCACCCATTCTAGCACCCGTCCTTTAGGACCTACTGGTCCGGAACAAGATCCACCCATTCTAGCACCCGTCCTTTGGGACACTCTGTACCGGAACAAGACCCACCCATTCTAGCAACCGTCCTGTAGGACCTACTGGTCCGGAACAAGACCCACCCATTCGAGCACCCGTCCTTTAGGACACTCTGGTCCGGAACAAGACCCACCCATTCGAGCACCCGTCCTTTAGGACACTCTGGTCCGGAACAAGACCCACCCATTCTAGCACCCGTCCTTTAGGACACTCTGAGTCGGAAGTGAACATCGTTGTATTTTGGGCTCGTGAAAACATAAACGTAAAATAAATATCAAATTAAACAGAACCACATTCAATGTTGCAAGCTGTTTAAAACATTTTAAAATCAAATGCAACAAGAATATTTAAATAAATTGAACTGAATCAAATTTCGACGTTTTCGAAGTCCAGATTGATCCCCCATGATTATTCGTCAGCTCCTTTGAACTCCAGCACAGCGTCGATGTAATCAAGAGCCAGTCGGTCAGCCCAAGGCGCCAGTGTGGATTCTTCAAGCAAACCGCAGTGACCTCCCTTGGTCGTCATCACCAGTAACCAATTCGAATTCTCCTTAAACATGGCGACTGGTACATTCCTGGCGAGGGAAATGGGATCGTCCCCGGTATTTATACACATAAATGGTACCGAGACATTGAGAATATTTCTCATTGGATCGTTATGCTTCCAGTACTCAAAGACGTCTTTATACCCGTAGAATTTGCAATAGACTTGGGTGTCGAAATCCATGAAACATTTTGCGTTGTAGGCCGCTTCAAGATCAAGTAATGGCGATAACACCTTGGAATGTTTCTTCAAGATTTTCTTTACAGACGAAAGAAGTAGAAATTGGTAGATGAAGTTTAAGGGTTTTGTAAACAGGTCCAAGGCATCGAATGCTGGACATATGGCCACACAGGTTGATATAATACAGTCAGCTCCGTATTCACCTAGATAGGAGGCAAGAAGTCCCGACCCTGCACTGGAGCCTACAGCTACAAGCTTTGCTGCCGGATTCTTGTGGCGTAAATATTTCACACAGTGCCTCATGTCCTTAGGATCGCCAAACCCTTGCATTCTAGGTGTCGCCAGTACTGAATCCCCGTGTCCACGTTTGTTGAATACCACAACTCGGTAACCTCGCTTTAACGCCATGCTGCACAGTTCGCTCATGTCTTCAGCGCTGGCCGTCAAACCAGGCACCACTATAACAATTGTACTTGTGTCTGAAACAGGTTCCGAGCCACCCTGTGCCCAGTCCAAGGCAACCACACCTCCGTCATCTAGATCCACGTACTCTCGCTTGAAGGTAACTTTGGTTTTCGGCACCAACGTTGCTATAATCGTGTGAAGGTGGCTATTCTGTAACCAAAATGGCGGCCGATAAGGGGAGGTAAATCCAGGTTTGGTTTTAAGATGTGTCGATGAAGGTCGGAGTCCACGTAATGAAGTTCAGGAAGAGTGTACTTGTTACGGCGGTAGTACCATGCGACGACGCAGACGATGGTAACGACACATCCGGTAAGCACGTACACGACCTCTGAAGAGAACAACATTTTCGACAGTAGATCGTCTAAATCACTTTCTTCCTCCAAGGCACGGGACAGCTGCAAATAAACAGTACTATCTTTCACACAGAAACTGCTAGCTTGTGTTGCCAAGAAACTGCTATAACATTGTATTATGATGTATCTAGGTTTCACGAACTTAAGAATAATACTTCCGTGTATGCCGCAAGGTCGACAAAATAGGATGTGCTCAGGGTCGGTGACTTGAGTGATTGTCATCCTAACCCGACATATGCGACCATGTTTACAATCACCATTGAGACGATTTCATTCCAACGTATCGTTCAGGTAGTAGTGGTGGTAGTAGTAGTAGTAGTAGTAGTAGTAGTAGTAGTAGTATCAATGAAGTGCATCACCTTTACAGATGTGATTTTATTAAAGGTTACACTGCCACATTATAACTGTCCTACTCCACAATCCATATCCGGCAAATATTTTCCGTATTCTTCCCCTAAGAGTCGCCTTTTCGCAGTTGCAAATAAGATTATGGTATAAAGACATACTTTGCAATCGTTCAGCGAGGTATGTAAGGTAAGTATTGTTACTTGGGGCATCAGCATAGTCTGCTGATAATAACGATGAATGGCAAAATAACTCAAAATTGGGATAGTCTCCTAAATGTCAATGCATTAAACGTCAATGCAATAAAAGGTAATGAATACCCTGTACCCAACAACATCTGTTTTAACATTTGAAACGCCTCCCTGGAAAAGCTGTTTAAAAGAACTATCATGTTAATATGTGTACTCTCTCGTTGACGACTTTGGTAACGCGACGCTGCCAGTCTCCCCTGTTACCCGACCAAGGGAGTCATAAAACTAGCTATTCATCATCCTACAAAGTTGTTTTCAATAGTAAAAGTATTGTGAGGAAGTCGTATACTGTGGTAGCGTGTTTTGAAACTGTCCTCGCCCTTAGATATCGTAAGATTGTCGTAAATATAAGAAAACACGTACCACACAGATTATATTATATTATCCAAAGGGCGGCATAATAAAAAAATTAATAATCTGCTTTATGTTGAAAATGTGACATTTTAACTTTGGAATTCAAATCGACCCTTCGAGCACACGAAGAAAGCATCAGAGATTTCACCTCAGAAATATTGTTTTTGCGATTACGATTCTCATACCTTGGGAGTCGATAGCCTAAAATTCAAATTTGATTGACGTCTGACCTGAAATAGGGTGAAAACACCTACCTTTTGGATAATTTGGGAAGGATGAAAGCATTATGGTGTCGACAGGCTATGGTAGTGACCGTGACCTTTTGTATCAGGGGCAGTTAATATTACTTCATAATCTAGTTGGGAGTGGTTTCCCTTTGATCATGTACCGTCGTCAGACGAGCTCTACTGCAGTACATTGTACATCAAAGTTACAGTTTCCTTACGCGCAATGTTTCCCCTTCATATCGTCTGTACCGCATTTCTATCAATACCTTTGTTTCATTTTGCATTAATTATTAGAAAATAAATATATTTAGCATGACAAAGTTCAGAGTCACTAGCGTCTTTCGTCAGTTTTTACATCTTGAATCGCCTTGGACGAAGATAAAATTTATGTTATAATGCATTCAATAAGGAAATACAATGTCATAACCAATCTGTGAAGCATAGCATGAATAAAGTACATGTTGAATATATTTCAAGCATTTGTATTGTGCATTGTTTCGCTGTTGTAAAATAACACAAATATTATCGGAAATATTGAAAGATGATGATGATGATGATGATAAATGAGAGTCTGCTGAAATATTGTTTAAGAGACAGATCGCTTCGTAGATTAACGGTACATAATTATTCCATTAAAAAGAACTATTCATTAAAATGTTCACTTCAAAATTTGAACCCTTAGCACAAATGAAAGTAATAAAATTTATCAGGTATTTTCATAAAGAACGGCGATTTTAGAACAATGGAATATAAAGCGGGTTCCCATACTCATTGGGATTTAAAGTGTTGTTAGCATTTAACATCGTCCATTTAATTGAGTAAACATTACTTCATTGGAATTTATAGATACATGTACAATTGATAGCTGTTTTCACGACAATAATCTTCGTTTTCGTCTTATAATATTTAGTATTGGTCTATTTATCAATAAATGGAAACAATAAACAGTATTGACAACCGACCCAGTGCAGATCAGAATTGTGCACGTATCTTGAATGTGAATAACGGCTGTTAATTCAAAAGGTATCACCGTTATCATTCATGATAACTTGTCCCACTTTCGTCCTTGACATTGCCCGTTTGCGAGTGGTCCACTTAAAGGGGTACATAATGGATTCTCCTTTGGCCAATTGTTTTAGCTATTATGGCTGTGGTGTGGCAACACTGAACTTTTTAACATTTCATGAACTTGAAAATTACCTTTACTGACTGACTGACTGAGTTTGGTTTTACGCCGCTTTTAGCAATATTCCAGCAACATCACGGCGGGGGACACCAGAAATGGGCTTCACACATTGTACCCATGTGGGGATTCGAACCCGGGTCTTTGGCGTGACGAGCCAACGCTTTAACCATTAGGCTACCCCACCCCCAAAATTACCTTTACACTAGCACAGGTAAGCTTTTGTTTTATTGTAGACATGGCATCGCTTATCTAAACACGTGATTCTCCTAATAAGCGACTAAACAGGGATCAGAAACTCAATGTTGCTAACTTGGATAATGTCATCGTTTCACAACTGCGTAGATTGATGCTTATGATATCAATCACTAGACCAGACTTGATTATTTTAAGACCGCAGTTATATATTAATGCATACTCCCTTTTAGGAAGTTGTCACAAGTTATACTTAAGAATACACTTTCTTAGTAAAGTACATGTTTTCTTCAGAGTGATTTACAAAGTGCGCATCGGTATGTTCCACTTTGTGTGAGCTCGAAGGCTGAGTGGGATAGATGGCAAACTGTGAGTGCCGGCGATTTGCTGACTCACTCTGAGAGTGTGTTTTAAATGCCGAAAAGGGCTCAAACCAGACAGAACTAAAGTTTTTACTTCACTGAGAAAATGTAATCCTAAATATAACACGTGCGTCGCTTTAGCGGCGTTAAACCGAAAGTAGAGAGTGTAACACACAAGTGATACCAACCTGTATCGGGGCCTGCAGGCAGCGTGACAGTTCACCCTGTACCACCACATTAACTGTTTATATCACGAACTATCTGGTGGTGTGACACGTCTGACTTTCGCACCTCATTGACTGATGGCCTTACGTTAGTGAGAACAGCATCAGATAACATGTGGACTGTTGACCCGTCAATAGGACAGGTGTGTTTACATTGATTGATTGATTGTTGTTTAAAGTCGCACTCAGAAATATTACAGCTATATGGCGGCCGTCTGTACTTAATCGACCACACAAACCAGTGATAAACAGCATGGACATCGATCTATACAATTGGGATACGATGACATGTCAAGCAAGTCAACGAACTTGACCACCCGATCCCGACAAGTCAAACCATTGATTACACAACAGTCTCGTTTCCATCTGACTGGGTTCCGTCCTATTGCGCAACTTAGTACAATAACCAGTCCGTAATTTTGAGGCCAACTCATTCAACTGGATCTATAAATGTTAATCAGTATTATTTGATACACCTAATTACTTGTATATTGCAACACTACGCTCCTTCTAATCCTTGCAAACAGGTCGTGCAGCGTGCTCTGTCGTACAGCGACCTCTGACAAACGGAAACCTGGAAATCGTGGAAATCTCTAAACGAGGCTCTCCCGCTAGAAACGTTTGGCGGTCTGGTACGTACTTGATATTATATCAATCACATTGTACGTTACGAAAATACACTTAATAAGCGCACGGAACACATCATAGGTGTAACCAGTGAGCCATATGAATTGTGAATCGTTGTACGACCTCTTCAAACAGGGTCAGTCTTTGACGTCTTAATTACTGACATGCTGCCTTAAACTCAACATAAAATATAGAAATACAATTTTTTTAACTATAAAATTAAAATATTAATTTGTAAATACTATTTTCTTATGAAACAAGGAATTGCAATTTAGTGTAACCATAGTTGTTTGTAGTGTCTCTTTTCACATTCACACGAAAAATTCGGATCGGGTGAAAAGTAGGTCATTGTCTGAATTGGTTAATGAGACTCGTGGCTCGGTTTGAGTCGTCTCTATGACAAGCATGGGTTGCTGAAGACCAATTCTAACCCGGATCTTCACGGGTTGGTGTGTTTACATGACAAGCCCAGCCGACTACATACCTCAACAAATATGTTAAGAAGGATTTATATCAATATAAAGTATACTTTCTTCGATATACACGAAGAATAATAAGTAATAAAATGAAAAGGTCAGTTGTTGAAATCACTGTATGAGTCATCGACGATACGTACTTGCCAGTCTACTGGAACCAGTTACGTTATGTTTAGCAGGGGCGGATATTCCACTGGTAAGAAGAACTTAAAACTTGACACTGCAAGTGGTGACATTTGTGGGAAATGTGTTCGTTAGGCGCACGCACATGTCAGAGGATTTGGGACATCATCTTCAAAGTCTTAACTGCATCATCACTCTGGTCTTTTGAGTGAAAATATTTGTGTTGGTTATCTGAACGATTCAGTCTGAAAAATATAGATATAGACTTAGCAACGGAAGGATTTAAAGGTGCTTATGATTTGCTTTGCGTATACAGCAAAAATACAAGCTACCCCAATCAAGCATTCATTTTACACACACGTACATACACACGCACGCACGCATACATATTGTCTTATATTGTTATTGAGACTACTGTCAGACTGGGGGACTGGGTAATTATCCTCTAGACATACACCCGTCAGATTTACATCCCAACAATATGTAAATGTCGGGTGTCGTGCCGGGAAGGCTACAATTTATTTTTCAGAAGTCCCGGGAAGGCAAAAAAATATATTTCGGATTTATCGGGAGAGCTAATTTCCAAGGAAGTACCGCCAAAGCTAAAGATACGGTGCCGGGAAGGATAATCCATGTCGGGAGTAGATAGATTTCTTTTCAAAACATTGTTATAATAGAGTGTTCATCTTCTTCGCTTGTTTAGAACTTTATTTAAGTGGCGGTTGTAGTTCAGATGTGTATAAGTTGCTTTGGAAAACTATTTACAAGTATTTTGAATGATCGACTGACTAAATTTACAGAAAGTGAAACCATTATACATCGTCATCTCAATCAGGTTTCAGGAAACCTATCACCTCTCTTATTCTCATCATTTATAAATGACCTTGAGTCTCCTCCATTTTACAAAGCAGGCTCCAGGGGAGCTCAAACCGAATGTATAGATGATGAAATGTGCTTAATGTTACAGGTTCTAGGTAGATTTGCTCTATGCAGATGACAGATCGATGCTCATACAATGTATGGTATAGTCCAGGGCCCCGTTTCACAAAGCTCTCGTAGGCCTAAGATCTCGTCACTTTTCTCGTAGCATTCGTACCTCTAATACTGTAACATAGGGAGTACGAATGCTACGAGAAAAGTGACGAGATCTTAGGCCTACGAGAGCTTTGTGAAACGGGGCCCAGGCTCAACGGATTCCTTACTGCCGTCGTGCAGCTGGGATACTGTGGAGCGTGACGTCACGTTAAGCAACAAACCAATAAACAACGGTGAGAGTTCTATGGATATTCATCTTATTAATATGACTGACGTTTCGGTGTAGCTACTCACACCGTTATCCAGCGAGCTACATCGAACCGTCACTTATATTAATAATACAGAATTTGTATCACACCAATTCCTTAATGGCGCTCAAAGAAGTTAACAAACCAATATGCCAGTCTACAGAGCACAAGTACTGACTCACACTAGTCCAGCAGAAATTGTATCAAACCCGGACATTTAGGATAACACCATATACCATCTCAATGTAGTATGGATAATATAATCGTTTCAAGTTTTTGTATTTCAATTCGAAAATGTCATTTTGTAAACACAAACAAACGTTTTTCGTTATAACATAGTAAGCGGTGCTTACCATTCTCCTGGTATTTATACAAGCCACTGAATGATATGCATGAAGTGTGTTTATCTGACTGGCTGACATTTTACAAAGATGAGTACTTTCTTCACGAAAGAGGAAGAGATTAACAGACATATTCCACCCTCCATGATCCATTTATCATATCTGACTTATCTTACTAGAAATACCATAGATCACGTTGCCACCAAATCTCAGAGATCAGAGATTTTAGCACACAATTCCTCTAGCCCATCAGTGTCATTTGATTGGATGAGTATTCGTTGGTTTCACATGCGCAGAGCGTGTAAAAATATCCACGGGCCAACTTCCGGTTTGGTCGTAAGCTTTACCGATAGTGTAAACACACTCTAAAGAAAGCAAACATCAAAACAAATATATGGTTTTATGTCGAATTTAACTGATCTCAATTTATTTATGAATGGAAGGGACCGGAATCAGTTAAATAAATAGCTTAACGTTTGTTAACATGCTCTTGTATAAACACATCTCACCACCACCCGTCCACCGTCCTTCCTGCACATCCCCTTCTCACAAGTAAAAAAACACATCTCTGATGCAGTTGCCACCAAAATAGGACATCAATTATTGAAAAGCATAGGCAAGTGGATGTATGTACTCAACTATGAACAGTTGTCACGCGTAAATAATATTCATACAGCATTTATTTAGAGTGTGTTTACAATATCGCTAATACGACCAAACCGGAAGTTGACCACTGGATATTTTTACACGCTCTACGCATGCGCACAGCGAGTCGAAAATTAATGTGATACCAACGAATTCAAAGGATCGTGTGTTTCTCATCGTAAGAGGAACAGAGATGATGCAATCTAGTGTTCAACCTTCCTACAGGATGGACCCGGCCCATTAAATACAAACAAGCGTGACAACAAGCAACAGCTGACTTTATTGAGATGAAATTGAATGTGACAAGGACATTTCATGAATGATCCGCTGCTTCCCGAGCAGTGTGTAATGTAACATTCCACCATTATTGGAGACAGGATGGGGAGTGCATCACAGACGTGCATCACCAACGTAGCCCGAACTTTATGTTTGTCATGAGTGAGTGAGTAAATTAAGCTTTACGCCTCTTTGAGCAATATCACGGTGGGAGACACCAAAGATGGGTTTCACACATTGTACACTTGTTGGAAATCCAACCTGGCTCTTCCGCGTGACTGGTGAACGCTTTAACCACAAGGATGCCCCGCCGTACCAGGTCATGAAGGAGAGAGCAAATAAATACTAGATAAATAACGACATGAAAAAATATTTGAAGAACTTTTTTGAGTAAATTGTTGATGTCATAAACAATGAAAAAAATATATCGGCATGTGTGCAGTGTAAATCTGCACTGAGCGTATATAACTGCACCTCCCAGATTGCCGATTAAGTCAATACCACAATCATACCGCCGATATATAAGTACCCAATGACGTCATTTAACGCAAGATGGCAACACCGGCCTAATTATCCCAAACATTAGTCAAACAGTTAACCGTTGGCCGGTAGTGGATGTGGAACAAATATATACTGACGGAGACAAATAAGGGAACACCACTACATCGAAGTATTCCTTTATATTTTCTCAGAATTGAGGAAAATTATGGAAAAGCATAAAGG
The DNA here is from genome assembly GCF_003918875.1 of Haliotis rubra. NCBI lineage: Eukaryota > Metazoa > Mollusca > Gastropoda > Lepetellida > Haliotidae > Haliotis > Haliotis rubra. The sequence goes on along the minus strand of NW_025767227.1, from coordinate 352,965 downwards.
AGCGATTGTACGTTCATGTGTTCCTATATTTGGTTCCCTTAGTATATGTTTTTAATTGGTTTGTGAACACAGAACCGCAAATTACACCCATCAAATCCTACAGAATAGCATTAAATTTCTTACCAAGATTGGTGACTGTATTGACGATGGGGAAGGTAAGCATTGATAAACTGATAAGAGTGAGTCAGTGAGTTTGGTTTTACGCCGCTTTTAGCAATATTCCAGCAATATCACGGCGGGGGACACCAGAAATGAGCTTCACACAATGTACCCATTTGGGGATTCGAACCCGGGTCTTCGGCGTGACGAGCGAACGCTTTAACCACTAGGCTACCCCACCGCCCCGATAAACTGATAAGAACGTATACTCATAGAATTCACCTATGTGAATTATAGTTCATTCTCCGCAGCTTGGAACTCCAGAACAGCGTCGATGTAATCAAGAGCTAGTCGGTCGGACCAAGGCGTCAGTGTGGATTCTTCAAGGAAGCCGCAGTGACCTCCCTTGGATGTTGTCGCAAGCAGCCAGTTCGAATTCTCACGAAACAAGTGGAATGGTATATTCCTGCCAAGGGGAAATGGGATCGTCCTTGCTACTTATGCACATAATAGGAACAGATATGTTAAGATAATTTCTCAGTGGATTGTTATGTTTCCAGTATTCAAACACATCTTTATACCCGTAGAATTTGCAATAGACGTGGGTATCGAAATCCATGAAACATTTTGAGTTGTACGCCGCATCAAGGTCAAGCAATTGCGACAACACCTTGGCATGTTTCTTCAAGATTTTCTTCACAGACGAAAGAAGTAGAAATTGGTAGATCAAATTTAAGGGTTTTGTGAAGAATTCCACAGTTTTGTAAGCTGGACATATGGCCACACCTGTTGCAAGATGACAGTCAGCTCCGTATTCACCAAGATAGGAGGCAAGGAGGCCCGACCCTGCACTGGAGCCTACAGACACAAGTTTTGCTGCGGGATTCTTGTCCCGTAAATACTCCACACAGTGTCTCATATCCTTCGCATCACCAAACCCTTGCATTTTAGGTGTCGCCAGTACTGAGTCCCCGTGTCCACGTTTGTTGAATACCACAACTCGGTAACCTCGCTTTAACGCCATGTTGCAAAGTTCGCTCATATTGTCAGCGCTCGCTGTCAACCCGGGCACCACAATGAGAATAGTACTTGTGTCTGAAACAGGTTTAGAGCCACCCTGTGCCCAGTCCAAGGCAACCACACCTCCGTCATCAAGATCCACGTACTCGCGCTTGAAAGTCACTTTGGGCTTTGGCACGAACGTTGCTATAATCGTATGAAGATGGTTGTTCTGTAGCCAAAATGGCGGCCGGTAAGGGGAGGTAAATCCAGGTTTGGTTTTCAAGATATGTCGATGAAGGTTGGAGTCGACGTAATGAAGGTCCGGAAGAGTGTACTTGTTACGGCGGTAGTACCACACAGCAACGGTGACGATGGCAACGACACTTCCCAAAACGACGTACATGGGTTCTGGAGAGATCTGCATTTTTCACAGGAGAGGTGTAAATCGCTGCAATTATCCAGGCGACGGGTTTTGTCTGCAAACAAAACGTAAGACCTGATATCGTTCACATAAAGAATTGTTTTCTTAAAAAATTTTTTACAAGAGCACCTTGGTGCTCGGACACGACTCTACTATTCAGAATGCTTGATTTATTCAATTTCGGATGGAATAATATACCCTTTATATAGAACGAACCTATGTCAGAATAACTGCGTAAGAGAAGAATATCATGCGCTTTTAAATTGTAATTACTTTAGCAAATTCAGAAAAAAACTGTTGTCACCACTTTTACATGTTCACCCAAACATGTTAAAACTTTAAAATTAAGAACAAATCTGTAATTGATCAGTTAAATAAACTTAGTTTTCTCGTAATGCTAACCTAATGCAAAGTTATCTAGATAAATAAATACACGCCTCTACCCTTTACACAATGAGTTTTAATTAGTATGTACATAAATATACTTTGCGGGGTATGAAACTCCAAAAAGTTCAGCCAGACCACAGGGCTGGTTAGATGTAAACATGCCTGCCCACAAATAATTTAGGTTTGACAAGCGAAGTAGTTTATCATCCAAATGGATTTCATAATTTATTCTTACGAGTGAATTAATAATGATTTATTACCCTGAAATATGATCAATATCTTCATATACATGTCTAAATTTTAACCCGGACGTCGGGCAGGTGAATTTGAGAATCTGGCAGTCCGTGTTGGAAATAACCCGTCTCGGGCGGTCGGGCAGGCAGTTATTTCGAACGCTGAATATAGCCAATTGTCCTACCACCATGCATGTATTTTGAATAATAGTGTATATTGAACTTAATATGGCACGGATAGTGGCCTGATTAAAGTAATGATGTTTTGTTGTGTTAGTGTTAGTTCAATGACATCAGCTACCTACACGCGTACCGTGTAATATAAGACACAAATGAATGTTACTCAAATCTACCATACCATGTGAATAATGAATTCTTTTGTGTTCCAAACTAGCAACTATATACAAGTCATTTCAGATTTAACAGTTTACTTGATTACATACAATGAAGCTCCCTCGACCGGACATTGGATCATAGTGGTGGTAATTGATGGAGCCCGGACTTAATAGTGGGCGGGAGGTGAGGCCACAGGCCCTCGTGTCTTGCGAGGATTAAATATTTTTAAAAAAATAAATACAAATTTGAGATGACCCCCGTCTCGAAATGCTTCACAGTACGATACATCATGACAAGGCCGGACACTTCGGTGCATCCCACCCAATCATGGATGATTGGCCTATCGAGCACCACTCATGACACCTACCAATTCTTTATTGTTCTTTCTGCAAGTCGAATGAAACCCGATGTTTACTCTTAACCAAACGATCTTGAAGCAAGCCCTCTGGTTGGTTCATACTTGTTAAGGAGACATTTACAACTGATGCTTTCTTTTGAGCAGCCATTGTTGGGGGAAAAAAAAGTTTTACATTTCCATTGCAAGCAGTCAATGAAATTACAAATTCCTGCGAATTTATAGAAAATATGAAGATTTACAAGCGTTGACTAATCACAGGGCTTGCTTCGACCACACACCCGTTGTGTGCGGACATATCGTCATCTATTATTGTGTAATGCAAGGAGCGTGCATTCGCTTCCCACTGACCGCATGTTTGGATTGGACTGAGGATCTCTCTACGGAAGGTGCTCAATAAGAATTTGGGATAAGATCAGTTGAACTTAAAGAACCTTCTTTATTTGGGCACACTGACATATCTGCAGTCCAATAGGGAGCATTCCCAATGTGAGACACTATGCATATGCATTCCGACCAGACATCGTCTTCATGGACGCGAACACATTGTTCCAGTGTCGTTGACGCCATTGTCCACAAGGAGTGGCTAACCCGGCCATCAGATCTCAACCCAGTCGAACACATGTACTTCTGTGTCTTGTACCTTTTGGACATTCCAGTTTTAATTCGGATATTGTCACTGTGACTGGTGATCTGTCTGATTATTGGTCATGCATTTGTGTTATACATCACAATGGACTTATATTAATAAAACACACAATGTCTCCACACAATATTGTCTTTGACACACAAAGATGCACACAATTCCACGTATTCCCGTTTTAAGCCAGGCCATGACCTTGATAAACTTTGATATACTGAAATCGTCTTTCACAACTGGTACTTCCTCCTCGTATACCATATGTCCGCCACTGACCTCGCTGTTATAGATAGCATGACGATCGTGTCTTCTGATATATAGCTTTATGATCTGTCAACAAGGTATAACAACCTGCTCCAACCTAAGTAACCAACATAATTCCTGGATTATTGCTTTCCTTTTGCTTCGTGCAATTGTTAAATAAGCCACACGGCCCTCACAATTCATTTCAAATGTTAATGGATATTGTTTACATTGACATATTTAATTGAGTGAAGACGCAAGTGAGGAAAATATTTCTTCAAGGCCTATCATCCCCATATGTGGCAGCTATCTGGATGGTTGGCATGTACGTGTGTAGCCCACGAGTGACACACACGACCCAGTACTCTGCATGTTGATATGCATTGGTGTTAAGCTCTACATTTAGCTGGCAAGAATCCCTGTTTCGAATCCAGCACATGAATATTGTTTAGCTCGCTCGAGAATAAAACACCCATAGCAAGGAGGCTTGTAGATAATCGGGTCTGGACCAAAGGCTGATTACCTCAAAAACACGCCAAACGTTTCGCATAGCTTTGGTTTTCGTTTATGATTCTTCCAGCTTTTTATAATCAGTCCGCGGTACGTTTTATAGTTGATCTTCTCATTGGCGTGATATCATGTACTTGTGACTGATATACATGGTCACTCAAAGTACAAAACGAGAGTCCTCTGAACACGACTAATTCCAAACTCACACTTGCTGTCATTACGACGAATAAAAAATTAAAACATCCTTAAATAGCGAAAGCCCTAAGTAAACGGCAAGGTGTTTGTGTGTGCAAGATTTCAGAAAGAATACCTCTTAGTTTTACAGATATGATCAGGACAAAACACAATTACGAACGTTACTGCAACTATCTGCACACATGTACACCGTTACGTTTCGCCGAGTTGTTTTGCGTGATGAGGAGCATCAGAGTAAGTGCAAGTCAGCATGAAATAGCATCTAGACGTTTGCCCCATCACACACAGCCGTAGTTGCCATGACAGGGTGCTGGTTTGGGGTTAGGGGGTGGTATATATCCTAGTCTAAGAAATAGCAACAAGAGCTATTGAGTGAGTTTAGTTTTACGCCGCACTCAGCAATATTCCAGCTATATGGAGGCGGTCTGTATATAATCGAGTCTGGTCCTGACAATCCAGTGATCAACAGCATGAACATCGATCTACGCAGTCGGCGAGCCTGACCACCCGATCCCGTTAGTCGCCTCTTACGACAAGCATGGGTTACTGAAGATCAATTCTAACCCGGACCTTCACGGGTAAATAGCAACAAGAACAAAGCAAATAACAAATGACTTTATTGAAATGAAATGGTATGTGATATCACATGTTTTCAAATATGTGTTTTCGTGAGCTACAGAAGAAAACCATGGCTTCCGTTAGGGAGCAAGAGTTGTGTTTCAAGCAATGTTCCAGCAGTGTGAGGTCGGGGCTGAGGCGTACACCAAGAATGTCCATCAAACATTGAACAAGTATTGGATGTGTTTTCTGTACAATTGTACGGAAATAACAAAGGGAAAAAAGTAACGGTTGTTAAAGAACTGACTTCAATGTCTATGATACAGCTGGAATATTTCTAAGTGACGATAAACAACAAACAAACAAATAAATGGAAGAGTAAATATATAATACATGGCATGCACACAGTAGAAATCCACATACGATGGATGGACAACGATTATGACATTATCGCCTTAGAGCAGCACGAACAGGTAATATATGCAATGCTTCGTAAATTTACGTATAAATTAAGAGGTAGTTTTCATTAACAGGTGATATTATCTTAAATTTGATATTTTCCTCACATGTCTAGTAAATCTAGTATCTTTCGTGTAACAGAGGTACACAGCCATCGAAAGTTAAGCCTTGATCATCTATTTCACGTATAGTTTGATCATCCATCTGGTCTGTGATCATTTGGCAGCCGTATTGAACTCCAGCACAGCGTCGATGTAATCAAGAGCCAGTCGGTCGGACCAAGACGTCAGTGTGGATTCTTCAAGGAATCCGCAGTGGCCTCCCTTGGTCGTCGTGACCAGCAACCTATCCGAAGTTTCCTTAAACATGTTAAATGGTATATTCCAGGCTGCACAAATGGGATCGTCCATGCTATTTATGCACAAAAAGGGCACCTTTACATTGAGGATATTTCTCATTGGATTGTTATGTTTCCAGTACTCAATAATGTCTTTATACCCGTAGAACTTGCAATAGACTTGGGTGTCGAAATCCATGAAACGTGTTGCCTTGTACGCCGCACCAAGATCAAGCAATGGCGATAACACCTTGGCATGTTTCTTCAAGATCTTCTTCAAGGATGAAAGCAGAAGAAATTCGTAAAGAAAATTCATCCGCTTGGTAAAGAGCTCCAAGGCGTCGTATCCTGGGCATATACATACACCGGTCACCAGGATGGCGTCAGCTCCGTATTCACCCATATAGGAAGCAAGGAGGCCCGACCCTGCACTTGAGCCTATACCCACAAGTTTTGCTGCGGGATTCTTGTCCCGTAAATACTCCACACAGTGTCTCATGTCCTTCGCATCGCCAAACCCTTGCAGTTTCGGTGTCGCTAGTACTGAATCCCCGTGTCCACGCTTATTGAAAACCACAACTCGGTAACCTCTCTTTAACGCCATGTTGCAAAGTTCTCCATTATCTTTCGCGCTGGCCGTCAATCCAGGCAATACAATGAGGATGGGGCTTGTGTCAGAAACAGGTTTAGAGCCACCCTGTGCCCAGTCCAAGGCAACCACACCTCCGTCATCTAGATCCACGTACTCGCGCTTGAAAGTCACTTTGGTTTTCGGCACCAACGTTGCTATAATCGTATGAAGATGGTTGTTCTGTAGCCAAAATGGCGGCCGGTAAGGGGAGGTAAACCCAGGTTTGGTTTTGAAGATGTGTCGATGAAGGTCGGAGTCCAGGCAATGAAGTTCGGGAACAGTGTACTTGTTACGGCGGTAGTACCATACGACGACACTGACGGTGGCAACGACACTTCCAAAAAACGACGTACATGACCTCAGAAGAGACCTGCATTTTTCACAGAAGAGGTCTTAATCGCTATGCTCCTCCAAGCCACGCAATTGCCTGCAAACAAAAACTGAGCTGATTTGTCATGGACGGCGTTAGACTACAAGTTCGCATTGTCCAGTCTCAATTATTTACAGGCCATCGTGATAAAGCTGGGTTATTTATGACCGCAAAGTACAAAATACGTAACGTATGCGATATCAGTTGGCATACCGAACTTAGCTGTATGTGTCCAAAAGCAAGCGTGATATTGGGCTGTCCGAACACTGTGAGATAGAACGTCCAAGAGGTCAGATACTGGTTACAACACAACTGTAAGACCCACCTCTTTCTACCTATACGTGTCACGTGGTCGGTGTCTGATAAGTTTCCGAAAATAGTCAAAGCATGTTGTCATGAGCTTCCGATCATTGTTCTTTTATTGTTATAACTGTGCACAAGCTTTTGTTTATTTGTGATACAAACATACAGGCATGTGTCATCTGCAACACGATTTAATTCTCTACAGTAAAGAAGCACAGTATCCACAGGGGTGGAAATAACCCATTGCCCGACGTCCGAGTCCAGTGTTTTTTTCTGTCGGGCAAGCAAATTTGTATATCACGCTGTACCAGTGTCCAGTTGACTTTCCAATGTTAATAATGTTATTTATTTATACAATCAACAAGAAAACAGCCGGTATAGTGGAAAAATGATTAGGGCAAGTGATTTTACATGTGCCACTGTACCGGAGTACACTAGCAATTTTAAAGTTATTTCCACCCCTGATCCAATGCACCACGATTAACATGAACAGGGCTTTACATAATGTAGTTGCTGCAGCAGTGGCAAGAGTAATGTTGCCATTGGCCGCTGAGTAACTGGTAGACTAACGCTTAGTCCCTGAATATATATAATGTTGATAGTAACAAACAAACCCATTTAAATTGAAAAGGAGCCCCAGTGAGTTGGGGGATTCAGAACCTGAGGAAATCTAGACTTGCTTCATTTAGGGCTTTAGCACTGCAGGGGGGGCTAGGCATAAGGGAAAATAATGTGGTTCAAGGACTGGGAGACAGACTAAGTACTTGACTGAATGTTATTTCACGACACAGCAACATGATACGCCCGCACGACGGCTTGTAAATAATGACCAAGAGTTGACCAGCGAAACCAGTGGTTGAAAGCATGAACATTACACGTCAAAGTACCAGTGTCACACAATCAGGCAGGGGACACATGGTGGCCAACCAATGATATCCGTTCTATCTGCACCCTTGAGGATACCATTACAATAAATATAGAGTCTTGCAACTGAACCTTTCAACATATTTTCCTCAATAATAATTGTATTCTGAGTTTGGTTTTACGATTTGTGAGATTTAAAATGATTATATCATTCCTAAAGCCCCCATAAAAAAGGATTTCTAAACTAGCAACAACACTTTGACAATCACAATGGGGAAATACGTCATATATTCTCTTGCTGTCAACTTTACTCAGAAAACCCATTAATTGCCAGTTTCACGTTTCAGGCATATCTTAATGTACAATGTATACGCAGTGTGAAAATTTGTGCTACTGAGCCTAAGTTTACTTAGACTGGCCCCCTTTGAACAAATGTCATAATTACATTTAAATTAATGGTATCTCTCCAACTGAGGAGCATATTGTGTTGAATTTGTTGAAATACAAAAATCACATCGTAATATGGTTAATATACAATTCTGAAATATCTGTAAGTAAATGCCCTTATCAACCTCATGTTTGTATCATCGCAGTTTTGTTGTTGTAATGACGGACAACCCAGTTGGTATTAAAATCACTGAAATATGATGTTCCTTATTACATTATTTCACAAAATCATAAAAAGTGTTGAAATAATTGTTTTTGTATTCTGTCTAGGGAAGGGAAGAATGGCATTAAAACATACATGCACACAGAAATGTTTTTGGGTTTTTTATTAAGGCCTTTGATGGTGTTACATCAGAAGTTATTATCTGTCATATATCCTGACTGTAACAAATGTTACATTTGGAATTACACTAAGTCTTTCTTAGTAAGTGAGATTACCCTTTGTTTGTTTGTATATCCTGGCTGTTATTTATAGTTGATATGTAGATATATTTCATGAGAATTAATCCTTTCTGGTAATGAAACATAAAACGATTATACATGGAAAAGCAAAATGAAACCCATTTTTTCGTTAGGTTTGAACCCAAGGAGTACATATCGGGGCTTATTCTTGGAAATAGACGCCTATCACTACGCCAGACAGAGTTACCTCCCTTTTATTGATTATGTTTACATCGCGGCATTTTGTCGATAGAATTATTACATCCTTTATGCATGAATGGGCGAAATTATGAAATGGGGTTTTGCAAATAATTCTGAAGGAAAACAGTTCAAAAGCTGTCAGAGTCACATCGATATCGTGCCCACTGACTCGCTATTTACTCAAATTTAACACTTCCTAATTTATAATTTCGTGATATTGAGTGATATTGAGTGAACTGATATCGATAAAAAGCCTGAGAACTAGTAGCTGTCGCATTGTCGCGTTGTCGCCCTCTCAAAACAAGCAAAATGAGGCAAAATTAACCAAAGCGCGACGACAATGCGACAACGCGACATTTCGGCCATTTGTTTGTCGCGATGTCGCATGTCGCGTTTTGAATAATATTTTTCTATTCCTCCAAAGGGCGACAATGCGACACAGCGACAATTTTCAAGGTCAAAATATGTCGCGTTGTCGCATTGTCGCCCCATCTAAGATGTGTTAATAAAAGCCTAAAAATGCGCGACAACGCGACATATTGAATATGTCGCATTGTCGCGTTGTCGCCCTTTTCGATTACCGGTGCGCATGTGTAGAAAGTCAATTAGTCTACGCATGCGCACAAAATGTTATACTCTATTTCAGACTTCACTGGTCTTTTGTTACCTCCAATGGTTTTTAAAATGAAGTAGTGCTCGTAATGGCAATGGGGGCTGCTTTTCTTGAACTTAATGCAAATCTTTCATTGTTGCTTTGAAAATTATTTTATATATTGTAAATGTATTTAGCCAATCAAGTGTGTTTTAGCAGCAAGACAAATTATAGCGCTACTATTCATTGTAATGACGGCACACGGTGGCCCTGTCATTCTAGGCGGGGCAATTTGCTGTGCAGGGTTGTGTCTCTTAGTCGCACCAGAAAACTATGATCATAGGTTCGAATCCCAGCACCATACACATTCATCACTTTGGACATTTCACCAATATCAAGCTGACAGGTTGTGAAAAACTGAAATATTGTTAAAATTCAGGCCACATCGGCATAAACATCAGGTGAAGTCATCGAATGGGTGACTATGTTCGACAGTTTGGCTCCTGACAGAGTTTCTTGGGACAGTCCTGTCCGACGCTGATGAATTTGTCCGAGATCTGCCTCTGTTCAGCCAGCAGTGGATGGATACCAGGTAGAATGAGATGGTAATATCACTTAACCATCCAGCACCTCAAAGACAGTTTAGGTCGGCTTTGAACGTGATATTCTTCTTGGGAAAACGCCGTACAAATGGACTGTTATCATTATGATATTAAAAACGATGAAATCGCTTGGCAGAGTTGCGTACCCTTGGAGTGCCAGAAACCAACCAACCATCCCTCCCTCACTCACTCACTCACTCCGCTCCCTCCACTCACTCCTCTCACTCACTCCACTCCGCTCCTCACTCACTCCACTCCGCTCCGCTCCGCTCCACTCAACTCACTCACTCAAGGTTTAGAGAGCTTGGTAAATTAGCAAGGTATTTCATCACAATAATGTGTTGTGATGTCTGTTTTTCAATTCTATTTGAATCCTATATATAATTAATCCTGGACATGCCATGATTCACAATATATCGATAATTTTCTCAGACGATACTATACCCAGCGATACACATGTACCTGTATCGTTTCAAACACACACTTACTCAATCATAATAATTTTCAGCAAAATGGCCAGTTTGAATACATCCATTCCATTAACCAACGACCCTTAACCCACAGACTTCACGGCCACATGTACGTTCATTTATTATTGTTCTGAGTTCGATCCCTAGGTATCTCTGCCCTGTCAAAACATCGATAAATAATCATGTTCTTCCATCGTGGTCACCACGATAAGTTTTGTTTACGTGTTGAAAACCTTTTATTGCAAAACTACAGTGGGTGCGTAATTAAGTTCTTTGTGTATATTTCGTGTAGATGTATATCCTTAGTGTGTCATTTGTTGTTTTTCACCAGGAACCGGATTCAGGCTGGTGGTCTAAGTAGTCGAAGTACTGCTGATTAGGGCATCATAGAGATCGATTTTCGTTAACAAAATATCGATCGGTTATCGATACATATTGGAGACGGAATTTTGAGCACAAATGCCAAAATGTGGAAAGAAAAGTAATATATTTCAGATCACTGGTGCATGGAATACTGCAAGGGATATTCTCGCGATCTCGACCATTGGAAACAAGCTAAAAATGCCAAAAGTGCGAGATTGCGAGAACGTGAGATTTTGGCCAAATCTCGCGTTCCCGCGATCTCCGTTCTCGCACTTTTGGCGTTTTTAGCTTGTTTCTAAAAGTCGAGATCGCGAGAATGCGAGATCGCGAGAATGTCCCTTACAATATTTCATGTTTTTTGTGCATGGATTATTAACAAAACAGCGTCCTGTACATAATTTAGAAGCAGACCATGAATAATGTACGATACTATGGATATCTCAATTTTCATATCGCTATTCATTAATAATAGTTCCTATTGACGATTTTTCCGATTATCGATAATTTTAGCCAGCCCTGCTGCTGCTGCGGCTTAAAGGACACTAACACACAAACTTTTTCATAATAACTAATATTTTCGAAATTACACATAAAGAGGAATGAAATAACTAAATACCTTTGTAATGTAACACGAATAGGTAATTAGTTTGTTTGGTTTTTGTATTTGTTTTGAATTGCAGCTTTAGTTGACTGCGAAAGTTATATATAGTTTGTTGTAGCTCCCTGAACATCCGGTTTTGGTACTTCTATAGTTCAAAAATGGACTCCCACTGGCTCTGGCTGTTACCTTTTAGGAGCAAGCCTAACGTACCGTGTTGGTGATTCGAAGGTACACAGGAAAGACAACCCTTGTATCAAAATCAGAAAAAGGACTAATGTTTGAACCATACTAAACCAAAAACTATTGATTGCCCTGAACAAAGGCATAACCACGTGACCTGTTTTAAATTAACATCCCATTAGTTCCACTCACCAGATCAATCACTAACGTATTACTTATCAATCACTAACGTATTACTTATCAATCACTAACGTATTACATATCAATCGCTAATGTATTACTTATCAATTACTGGCGTATTACTTATATCGCATCAGCGCCAGTCACCAAATCAATTACCAACGTATTACTTATCAAGAGCTAACGTATTACTTATCAATCAGTAACGTATTACTTATCAATCAGTAACGTATTACTTATCAATTACTGGCGTATTACTTATCAATCACTAACGTATTACTTATCAATTACTGGCGTATTACTCATATCGCATCAGCGCCACTCACCAGATCAATTACCAACGTATTACTTATCAAGAGCTAACGTATTACATATCAATCGCTAACGTATTACATATCAATCGCTAACGTATTACTTATCAATCACTAACGTATTACTTATCAATCGCTAACGTATTACTTATCAATCAGTAACGTATTACTTATCAATCAGTAACGTATTACTTATCAATCACTAACGTATTACTTATCAATCGCTAACGTATTACTTATCAATCAGTCACGTATTACTTATCAATCGCTAACGTATTACTTATCAATTACTGGCGTATTACTTATATCGCATCAGCGCCACTCACCAGATCAATCACCAACGTATTACATATCAATCGCTAACGTATTACTTATCAATCACTAACGTATTACTTATCAATCACTCACGTATTACTTATCAATCACTAACGTATTACTTATCAATCAGTAACGTATTACTTATCAATCACTAACGTATTACTTATCAATTACTGGCGTATTACTTATATCGCACCAGCGCCACTCACCAGATCAATCACCAACGTATTACTTATCAAGAGCGAACGTATTACTTATCAATCACTAACGTATTACATATCAATCGTTAACGTATTACATATCAATCACTAACGTATTACTTATCAATCACTAACGTATTACGTAGAAATCAGTAACGTATTACTTATCAATCACTAACGTATTACTTATCAATCACTAATGTATTATATGAGTCATTTTCACGAAGTGTGTAAATTTGAAAAGATGAAAACAGAAAAAATTAATTGTGGGGTTATGATGACTTATCCATTGATTTTGTAAACTATCGACTGAAGTTAATGAATTCACAAAAATGCATGCTTCACCTTTATTAGATTTTTCCTTAAAGATCGTTTTTCAAGGTAATTACATAAAACATGTCCATACTGTTACCACTCTTAAAACCAACTGAAAAAGTAAGTTCTATTTCATTTTCACATCTATATTTTTGCGCCAAGATAAGAAAGTGTTTATATTTTATCATAAATTGAAAACAATAAATGATTGTTTAAGAATATTTTAAATTTGATTTTTCAATAATTTGCTTTGACAGAAAAACGAGAAAGCTGCCAGCAAAGTTATCTATTACGTTGTTACAAATATATTTTCCATGCTCCATTATCTTTGAGAGTCACAAGTCATATGTAGGGAAATAGATAGAAGTAATCTTTGAAAACATTTCACATGCATTACTAAAATATAAAAACAAATTCTGAACAATAGTCATGGATATTGACGGTAACAGTAAGGACGACAACGGTAACAGTAAGGACGACGACAACGGTAACAGTATGGACGACAACGGTAACAGTTAGGCCGAAAACGGTAACAGTTAGGACGAAAACGGTAACAGTAAGGACGACAACGGTAACAGTTAGGACGACAACGGTAACAGTAAGGACGACAACGGTAACAGTAAGGACGACAACGGTAACAGTTAGGACGAAAACGGTAACAGTTAGGACGACAACGGTAACAGTAAGGACGACAACGGTAACAGTAAGGACGACAACGGTAACAGTAAGGACGACAACGGTAACAGTAAGGACGACAACGGTGTCAGTAAGGACGACAACGGTAACAGTTAGGACGAAAACGGTAACAGTAAGGACGACAACGGTGTCAGTAAGGACGACAACGGTAACAGTAAGGACGACAACGGTAACAGTAAGGACGACAACGGTAACAAGATGGACATTAAGGTCAATCTTTTCATATTACATAATGCAAATTGATCAGTAAACAAAATGTTATTTTGTATTGCTCAGTTGAAATAAATAAACATTAAAAACATTGTAGAAAGAAATATTTTCACAGAAGAACTGAACAAAATAAATGTTTGTTGGTCACAATTTTCCAAAGTAAGGACCGCCCCCGTGGTGTAGTGGTTAGAGCGTCCGCCCGGAGAGCGGAAGGTCGCGGGTTCGATCCCCGACCGCATCATATGGTACTTGTTAGTCCCTGTCTGGCGCTCGGCATTAATGGGTACAACATGGACTGGTCGTCTCGGAGTCAGTATAATGTGTCTGAGTTGGGTATTCATGCTTCACTGCGTCATGGTATCTCAGTGGGCTAGCACCATAAAACCAGCTTAAGTCTGGGCTAGTACAAGCAGCCGCATCTATACACCCACGCGCGCATGCACGTCGTCATATGAGCGAAATATTCTCAAGCGAGACGTTAAATCCAGTTTGACCTCACCTCACCAAAGTAACCGACATAAGTGATGCTCGTACTGACATCTATGACAGTTTCTAGGATATGTGGTTCTGGAAATATGTATTTTACTTCTACCCCTTCACAAAACACAGCTTATATATTCTTGTAACTGAAACAGTCATTTTATAAGGATTATTATCAGATAATTTTGTTTCAGTGAACCCTTCAATTTTACAATGTTGCACAACACTATTGTTACCAAAAAAACAAGTTTCAATGCAAACTTTGATTAAAGTTGAACATTTGCAACAGTGACTAAAGGTTGCAATATTTATTTCAAAGAAAAACCATCACTGCAGAATGACAAATATTATCAGTATCTTAAATATAAATATTTATTGGTTTTGAATAATTTTGTCCAAACTGTTACTTTTTAGTGTCCATACTGTTACCAAACATAAAGTTTCAATGAAAATTTGGATTAAAGTTGATATTTTCCAGCAATGATTAAAGTTTCCAATAATATTTGCCAAACAAAAAGCATGAGTAAAGAATTTAAAAAATTATCAGCATTTTATAAGAAAAAATTATTGATTTTGAATAAATTTGTCTTTACTGTTACCTTTTTAGTTCCATACTGTTAATGAAACTAATAGCATTGATGAACATCTTATATAATCTAATGACATATAAAAGTTTATATAAAGGGTCATACGTAGCTTGAAATGTAAATAATTGCAATGATTGTTAGTTTCAATCTTTTTTGGTAGACATTTGTCCACACTGTTACCGAGTTTGTCCACACTGTTACCGAGTTTGTCCACACTGTTACCGAGTTTGTCCATACTGTTACCGAGTTTGTCCATACTGTTACCGACTTTGTCCATACTGTTACCGAGTTTGTCCATACTGTTACCGAGTTTGTCCATACTGTTACCGAGTTTGTCCACACTGTTACCGAGTTTGTCCATACTGTTACCGAGTTTGTCCATACTGTTACCGAGTTTGTCCATACTGTTACCAAGCGTTAAAAAATCAACAATAAACTTTTTGCGAATCAAGGTTTTTTTATTCACAATAAAAACTGTTTCAAATGTATATTCTGAGTAATATCAGTCAAGGATTTCAAAACACAGTGACAAATATGTCTTTAAGATCCTTTTAAAAAAAATAATTCCATACTGTTACTGAAGTTGTCCTTACTGCTTCTTGTTTATATGGTAACAGTAAGGACAGTAACAGTGAGGACAATTGTTTAAAAATTATTCAATATTTACAGAATGCTCCCTTCAAATCCCTAAAAGCATATGTTCACAGGGACTAATAAGCAAGTCAATTTACATGCAAATTGATTTTTTCATAAACTTATTCTGTATACCTAAAACCATGGTAACAGTATGGACATACACATTTAGTACAATCAACTTTTCACTTAATTGTTATTTAAAAATATGACTAAATGTTTAGACTGACTGACTGACTGAGTTTAGTTTTACGCCGCTTTTAGCAATATTCCAGCAATATCACGGCGGGGGACACCAGAAATGGGCTTAACACATTGTGCCCATGTGGGGAATCGAACCCGGGTCTTCGGCGTGATGAGCCAACGCTTTAACCACTAGGCTACCCCACCGCCCCACTAAATGTTTAGAGGACCCAAAACATGCTGCATGCCATTTTAAAGACAGGAAGTGGAAGATTGAAGAGAGGAAGTGGCTTTACTATGTGACCAAGGGATGCCTCAATTTTAAATTGTTTTCCTTCTGGTAACAGTAAGGACATTTTTCTGTGGGACATGCATAAATGGGAAAAAAATCTTAAAAATAAATTTCAAAGTTTGTTATTTCAGTGTATTTTTCATGATATGAATGTTTAATCATTCAAGGAAACCTGCTTATTAGACATTTACTGTTAATTCATATCTAAGAAATGATGAGATAAATTGAAAACTCACCTTGGGACAAGCCATTTTCAGCAAAATTGCATCATAAAACATTGCAAAAAAAATTAAAATATCAAACAAAATTGTTATTTTGCAATTCTAGTATGCACTTTTTTAATATCAAACCTTAAAATAGTTAGAAAAATAACAACATATATAATATTTGGTATGATGGACAGAAAACTACACTCTTCGTGAAAATGACTCGTACATCAATCACTAATGTCAGTGTATGAAAGAAGCCCAAAACCCAGCCAAACATCAGGGCTGGTAACTTCAAAATTTTACCAGCCCAAAATGGATTTAACCAGACCAGACAAGACGATATGGTGAATTTACTCAGGTGTATATGGAATATCTAAAAACATCACCCGACCATCGGGCTGGCTAGCTGTAAATTTAGACCGTCCGTCAGAAATCTAGCCCGTCTCGGGCGGTCGGCCGTATTTCATACACTGCTAACGTATTACTTATCAACCACTAACGTATTATCTATCGATCGCTAGCGTATTATGTATCGATCACTAACATATTACCTATCAATCACGAACGTATTACCTATCAATCACAAAGGTATTACCTATTAACCACTGGCGTATTTTTTATTTATCAATCATTTAGGCATGATCTTTCAAATGTCACGATATTAGACAGTGAAAAATTGATAAATTGACAATTTCAGTTACATTTGTGCCGCTCGAGTGAGGACTTGACCACCAGATAATTTCACGAGCGTCGTCTCACTCCCCTCATCATCTCTCACTTCTCATTATTTCTGTCTGTCAAATTTGTAAACGGGGACGACATGCGTCACATTGTCTTTCCGTCCACATCGGGATGACACACACAGACCCATACTGAAATATGTCTATAGCTCAGACATGTCACTGCACAATGAGTAGGTCAGTTACATCAACGTATGTCAGCTTGACGTGGGAGAACAGTGATGTAAACCTAACACATTTACTAGTTTGTAAAGCCCACGGGGCAACCTAGAACCACGTGTGTACGACCAGGCCCAATCAGGAGTTGGAACCCACGACCTTAGGTTTCAAGGGATCTAAGGGACACAAACCTGCACAATGGATTGTGGTGAGTGAGTGAGTGAGTGAGTGAGTGAGGGTGGGTGGGTGAGTGAGCGAGTGAGTGAGTGAGTGAGTGAGTGAGTGAGTGAGTGAGTGTAGTTTTACGTTGCAATTAGCAATATCCCAGCAATATCAATGCCAGGAATGGACTTCACACATTGCACCCATGTGGGGAATCGAACCCGGGTCTTCAGCGCGACGAGCAGTAGGCTATCCCCACCGCCCCTCAGATAACCAGTGTAAACGTGAATTATGCAAACCCAAAGTCAGGTTATTGCTACACCTTCGAAAACAACCTTTGCTATTAGCATTTCATAATCAAAATATTATATGAAACTAATTGGTACGCCAATTCTACAGGGAAAGATCAAACCCCAAGCGTGGCCTAATGTCGTCCTCCGCCCCATGAATAATATGACCTTCACCTTTGGGTCTACCTGTTCACCTGGTCAAGATCCGTCATATTCACAACCAACGTGGTAACACTGTAGGTGTCGGCTTAACCAGATCCACTCACTCACCCCGTCTCGCCGAGCGTGGTAGCTGGTGTGTGACGCTGTTGTCACTTCCTCACAACTCTTCCTCACCTTCCTAGGGACGTCCAGCGTCAGGGGTCAGGGGAGCCTGAATCACTCACTTACGGCGACGTGGTCGGCAGCGGGGACTTTATCCCTTCGTCCACTCAACGTCGAATATGAGTATCTTAGGTGACTTGGTATTGTCTCATGAAAATTGACATATTTAGGATTATCTGCTAGGACTGCACTGTATTGCCGGTGTACCGGTATATCGTGCTACGCTTTTCTAACGATACGCATTGCAATACATTTTCTGACAATCGGTATATTGGGTAAAGAACATATATGACGTTTTTGTGATTATCTCTATGGTCTAAATTAAAATCTACACGGACTTACATTCACAAGAAATAGTTTCCTTCGTTATACAATGACAAAACGGCATGCTGTAATACTATTAAATGTATAAAAATAAAAATAGAATTCGTGACTATGCAACCAAATTTTGTGATTGCTGTTATCAGAACCATAACATATATGTTCAGGTACTTATCATGTAGCAAATAGGATGGACATGTTGTCAACCATTTACGTTCCCAATCTATCGCAATACGTATCGCAATACGGGTACTAGTCTGTCTCACAGTCCCTGAACCACATTATTTTTCCTACTGCCAAGCCCTCTCTGCAGTGCTAAAACCCCAAATAAAGCAAGTCTAGATTTCCTCAGGATCTGAATCTCTGGTCTCCCTGGGGCTCCTTTTCAATTTAAATGGGATTGTTTGTTACTATCAAAATTATATATTCAGAGACTAAGCATTAGTCTATACGGGTACCTGAATCACAATATATTGCAAAACAATTTATTTGCCAATACACAGCCCTGTTATGGGCACATTTTACCATTTTTCCAATGTTGTTTTCGATCTGAAATTCTTCTTCCAAATCGACTTTCGATGACATATACCGCACGTATTTTTATTTAAGGATATCTATTATAACAGTATTTATAAGACAACGTAATTAGTGTAGAGCACCGTAAATCTTACACATTGACTGACTTATCTAACCGAACGATCTTAACCCATCAGTATAAACCCTAATATTGCGTGGTGAGGGACAGGGGCTATGCTAACGAACTGCTTCGATACCTCTTTAATTAAATAAGACTCAGAAGTTGGTATGATCAACACGGGATTGAGTGAGTGAGTATAGTTTTACGCCGCGTTTAGCAATATTCCAGCAATGTCACGACGGGGGACACCAGAAATGGGCTTCAAACATTTGACCCATGTGGCGAGTCGAACCCGGGTTTTCGGCGTGAAGAGCTAACGCTATCCCACCTCCCCTCAACACGGGAGATAATTCTGAAGTTTTTAACTACCATGGATACGATGTTTCGGTGTAGATGCTTATATTTGAAGAGGCTTTACAGCAAACACATATGTCACTACACAGTGACACAGTTCGGTTTGATGTAATTTGCGGTGTAAGTTTCATACCAAAATGGCCGCCCTCATTGACAAAGTAATACGTCCATAGAGTTGTCTCCCTTTTTCGATATTGAATAATTTCGTAACAAGAAAAAACACACACGTTTAACACGGTTACGTGAGTGAGTGAGTATGGCATTCCGTCACATTTAGCAATATTCTAGCAATATCACGGTAGTCAACAGAAATGGGCTTCACGTATTGGATCCATGTGGGGAATTGAACTCGGGTCTTCGGCGTGAGGAGCGAAAGCTTTGACCACTAGCCTACCCTACCGCCCCTAACACGGTTACGGTTCCTGTTGGGTGATTTTGTCCTCAGTGACACTTATCACTGCGTGTCTGTCCTTGTGAGAACAAGTGCAGGTATCGATTACGTGGGGCTGTATATCACAAGAGGAAAACCAGTATAAACTTGTCACGATTCCTGCCTGAATCACACTCGCGGCGGCGTGGCTTCCCTCGTAACCAAAGTGCAACGGCGATGCCTATGACAGCGCATTTCAAGAGGAAAACCAGTTTACAGTCACGATTCAATATGGGCTATTCTCCAGCTAACCACAATGATTTTCAGTTTTAAGGTGTCGTGTCTTCCGAAACAGAATGCAATACCTCCCATCACGTCACCAGCCTACCACAACAACATAGCAGGCTGTTGGATAACACAAACTTAAGGCTCTGTAGGGGGAATACCGACAGGTTAATAACATGGAAACTAATTTCGTATTTCCGAGTGTATTACTGTACTCAGATGAGTTTCTAATATAAAAGACATGTGACGATACATAACAGTGAAACCTTGTTAATCAGGACTAATTCAGTTTCTTTGATAACTATGAGTGAGTGAGTGAGTGAGTGAGTGAGTGAGTGAGTGAATTATGCAAACCCAAAGTCAGGTTATTGCTACACCTTCGGAAACAACCTTTGCTATTAGCATTTCATAATCAAAATATAATATGAAACTATATGGTACGCCAATTCTACAGGGAAAGATCAAACCCCAAGCGTGGCCTAATGTCGTCCTCCGCCCCATGAAGAATATGACCTTAACCTTTGGGTCTACCTGTTCACCTGGTCAAGATCCGTCATATTCACAACCAACGTGGTAACACTGTAGGTGTCGGCTTAACCAGATCACTCACTCACCCCGTCTCGTCGAGCGTGGTAGCTGTGTGTGACGCTGTTGTCACTTCCTCACCTTCCTAGGGACGTCCAGCGTCAGGAGTCAGGGGAGCCTGAATCACTCACTTACGGCGACGTGGTCGGCAGCAGGGACTTTATCCCTTGTCCACTCAACGTCGAATATGAGTATCTTAGGTGACTTGGTATTGTCTCATGAAAATTGACATATTTAGGATTATCTGCTAGGACTGCACTGTATTGCCGGTGTACCGGTATATCGTGCTACGCTTTTCTAACGATACGCATTGTAATACATTTTCTGACAATCGGTATATTGGGTAAAGAACATATATGACGTTTTTGTGATTATCTCTATGGTCTAAATTAAAATCTACACGGACTTACATTCACAAGAAATAGTTTCCTTCGTTATACAATGACAAAACGGCATGCTGTAATACTATTAAATGTATAAAAATAAAAATAGAATTCGTGACTATGCAACCAAATTTTGTGATTGCTGTTATCAGAACCATAACATATATGTTCAGGTACTTATCATGTAGCAAATAGGATTGACATGTTGTCAACCATTTACGTTCCCAATCTATCGCAATACGTATCGCAATACGGGTACTAGTCTGTCTCACAGTCCCTGAACCACATTATTTTTCCTACTGCCAAGCCCTCTCTGCAGTGCTAAAACCCCAAATAAAGCAAGTCTAGATTTCCTCAGGATCTGAATCTCTGGTCTCCCTGGGGCTCCTTTTCAATTTAAATGGGATTGTTTGTTACTATCAAAATTATATATTCAGAGACTAAGCATTAGTCTATACGGGTACCTGAATCACAATATATTGAAAAACAATTTATTTGCCAATACACAGCCCTGTTATCTGCACATTTTACCATTTTTCCAATGTTGTTTTCGATCTGAAATTCTTCATCCAAATCGACTTTCGATGACATATACCGCACGTATTTTTATTTAAGGATATCTATTATAACAGTATTTATAAGACAACGTAATTAGTGTAGAGCACCGTAAATCTTACACATTGACTGACTTATCTAACCGAACGATCCTAACCCATCAGTATAAACCCTAATATTGCGTGGTGAGGGACAGGGGCTATGCTAACGAACTGCTTCGATACCTCTTTAATTAAATAAGACTCAGAAGTTGGTATGATCAACACGGGATTGAGTGAGTGAGTATAGTTTTACGCCGCGTTTAGCAATATTCCAGCAATGTCACGACGGGGGACACCAGAAATGAGCTTCAAACATTGGACCCATGTGGGGAGTCGAACCCGGGTTTTCGGCGTGAAGAGCTAACGCTATCCCACCTCCCCTCAACACGGGAGATAATTCTAAAGTTTTTAACTACCATGGATACGATGTTTCGGTGTAGATGCTTATATTTGAAGAGGCTTTACAGCAAACACATATGTCACTATACAGTTACACAGTTCGGTTTGATGGAATTTGCGGTGTAAGTTTCATACCAAAATGGCCGCCCTCATTGACAAAGTAATACGTCCATAGAGTTGTCTCCCTTTTTCGATATTGAATAATTTCGTAACAAGAAAAAACACACACGTTTAACACGGTTACGTGAGTGAGTGAGTATGGCATTCCGCCACATTTAGCAATATCCTGGCAATCTCACGGTAGTCAACAGAAATGGGCTTCACGTATTGGATCCATGTGGGGAATTGAACTCGGGTCTTCGGCGTGAGGAGTGAAAGCTTGAACACTAGCCTACCCTACCGCCCCTAACACGATTACGGTTCCCGTTGGGTGATTTTGTCCTCAGTGACACTTATCACTGCGTGTCTGTCCTTGTGAGAACAAGTGCAGGTATCGATTACGTGGGGCTGTATATCACAAGAGGAAAACCAGTATAAAGTCGTCATGATTCCTGCCTGAATCACACTCGCGGCGGCGTGGCTTCCCTCGTAACCAAAGTGCAACGGCGATGCCTATGACAGCGCATTTCAAGAGGAAAACCAGTTTACAGTCACGATTCAATATGGGCTATTCTCCAGCTAACCACAATGATTTTCAGTTTTATGGTGTCGTGTCTTCCGAAACAGAATGCAATACCTCCCATCACGTCACGAGCCTACCACAACAACATAGCAGGCTATTGGATAACACAAACTTAAGGCTCTGTAGGGGGAATACCGACAGGTTAATAACATGGAAACTAATTTCGTATTTCCGAGTGTATTACTGTACTCAGATGAGTTTCTAATATAAAAGACATGTGACGATACATAACAGTGAAACCTTGTTAATCAGGACTAATTCAGTTTCTTTGATAACTATGGTTGGTTGGTTGTTTAACGCTGCTCTCTGCAATATTCCAGCTATATGTCGGCTTTTGATAACGTCCTCATTGACATATTATACGACTTCATGTAAGCTAAGGAATACCCTATTTAAACCTTTTCATTTGACTGTAATCATACGAATACTAGTGTGTCCTTTAACTGTTTATAGTGGAATGTTTTACGTATTGACGGATCAAGGACATGACGTCTACAGCTCTATCTCCAGTTTCTCTGATTAACGAGTATTATAAATGCGACACATTTCCGTATTTGAAACAGAGTCGAAACGCAAATGTGCCGATCTTCTGGTCATTAGGCAAGAAGACATAATTAAAGTGTTTGACGCAGCACTCGGCAATACCCACGCTACATGATATCGCTAATGAATAAGCCACACGCCGCGCTGCTTTACAATATGTACTGACATCGTCAACTCCACATCTCTACTTAAGTATATATATCAATTTGGTATCTCAACGGTTTAACCTCACTTAGCCCGCTCCCTGAATGCTGTCTCGTTTCTTGCGTTTCGATTCTGTTTCAAATACGGAAATATGTCGCATTTATAATACTCGTTAATCAGAGAAACTGGAGTTAGAGATGTAGACTTCATGTCCTTGATCTGTTAATACGTAAAACATTCCACTATAAACAGTTAAAGGACACACTAGTATTCGTATGATTACAGTCAGATAAATTATTTTTAAATAGGGTATTCTTTATCTTACATTGAGGCGTATATTATGTCAATGAGGACGTTATCAAAGGACCGTCATATAGTTGGAATAATGCTGAGAGCGGCGTTAAACAACAACCAACCAACCGACCGTCGTTATCAAAGAACCAGGCATATAGTCCGGATTAACAAGGTTTCACTGTCACTTATCGTAACATATCTTAATATCAGAAACTCATCTGAGGACAGTAATACACTCGGAAATCCGAAATTAGTTTCCACTGGATTAAGGATCGATAACAATTTAGTTGCAGTGATAAAAAAGCTTTTTGGTCTAAAATATTCCATGTTATTAACTTATTAACCTTAAAAGAAATCACAAACTCCGTGATGAAACATAATGCTACCCGTAACCAACAGCAAATTAAACCCTCTCAAATAGATTATTAAACAGTTTGTTAGTTTGGATTATCAATGAAATATGTCCAAATATCTTTAATCTCAAAATTGCGTTTCCGATAAGCAATTGATTTCACGATTACGTGAAACATTTTGACTCCTGCCTTTTTTCAAATTGACCTCAAGTTCGAAACGTGAGGAATACCGCGTTCTATCGGAACATTCCGGTTTGCGCTATGTGTTGTGATATGTTGATTACATAGACCAATCCCCCCAAAACGCCACGACAGGAAATAGCTGAGCTCAAATGCAAATAATGGTGTAATTATATCATCGTATTCGTAAACATCAAATATAAGATTTACACAGCTTGTAGTTGGCTTTTTTATGCGTCCATATCTCCTCGTGTTGATAAATCGTTCATTTGACCCTGTCAGATTTACACTTCTCATCAAGGGTTCTCCTGAAGTTAATTCAGCTTTCGTTTAGCACGAGGTAAAGTCAGTCGCGAAGCTCTTCACGATTCTACTTGCCAGAGTCGGTACATTTTAACACGTTAATTGTGAAATATATATGATATGTTTGAGTGAGTGAGTGAGTTTGGGTTTTACGCCGCTTTTAGCAATATTCCAGCAATATCACGGCGGGGGACACCAGAAATGGGCTTCATACATTGTACCCATGTGGGGAATCGAACCAGGGTCTTCGGCGTGACGAGCGAACGCTTTAACCACTAGACTACCCCACCGCCCCTGATATGTTTGAACTAAGATGTGGCCGTATGTATGAATGTCCTGATACACGGGGTTCTGCTGTAAATCCACATCTAATTTCAGCTGTTGTGACATTGTTTTCATTTTTGTTCTTGATAAAAGCAGCTTTAACCATTGTACCCATATTGGGAATCAACACGGGTATATGACGTGACGGATGAACGAGTAATCCCTGTCAACATATCGCATCTTACAGTGTTCATGAATCAGCATGGTTTAAGAAATCTTCCAGCATATATTTTCCATCATACATTGCCTTAGTACAGTGACCTCATGAGCGAACTCGAACCGTTTTTTAATTCATTAGAATATTCAGTATCTGTGTGTTAGTTTTGATTCACATACCATTTCTTTCTTCGCGTTTCTAAGGAAACAAGACTCGTTTTGCGAATATCAAGAGTATATTTTACCAGTAAGAGCGAAGTTTGAGTTTTTTATTTTGAATTCCAGTAGGACAACCACTCATTGAGTGAGTGAGTATAGTTTTACGCCGCTTTTAGCAATGTTCCAGCAATTTCACGGCGGGGGACACCAGAAATGGGTTCACACATTGTATCAATGTGGGGATTCGAACCCGGTTGACAGTCCAACGCTTTAACCACTAGGCTACCCCACCGCTCCCATGACTCATTGAAGGTAACAGGTGAAACTGTAGCTATTACAAGAGACATCGTTCTCTGAGCTACATTTGTATTTAAAACGTTACCATTCGAACACACCTTACTCAGTCATTCACTATGTCAAGTATATTATATTGTATGCTATAACCACATCGACGACAGCAGATAGCGTATCTGTCACAAACAGTTCCTCAAGGAATTCCCAGACAGATCCCTGATGCTGACCACTGGCCAGGAAATTACCTCACATGTGTAATCAGCTGAACTGCACTCTACGTACACGCCGACCGCGTCTGCACGTCACGACGTCACGACGTCACGACGTCACGTACTGTCACGTACAGTCACGTAACCGGCATGTTATCTGAATACTCTCATATAGTCATACGTTGTAACAGGATGACATGGGGATAACCATTGTGCCGAGCAACACGCCATCAACCACATGGCCGAGCAACTCGATATCAACCACGTCTCCTAGAAAGATACACCTGGTCTCTGCATCAAGCATTGGTTGCTAGGGGACAATTCCAACCCGGATCAGCTGGGGAGGCAGGAAGTGCGACGCGCAGATCTACTGACTCACGCGGAACTTGCTCCTTCTACTTCGCTCTAACATCCCTGTATCCGTCCTTTCGACCGACATTACATATGACCAATATTTGAAAATTTCATTCACCAAATTTTATGAATCAGTTTTACGAGTGTGTACTTTGTAACCTTTGGTACCACATTGATTCTGCTATCCTCTTATTACTTATTACTTATTAGCAGAAGTAAAGAAGAGTAGTTGCTAAAGGGGCTGATCGTAAGTCATGTTTCAGATAGCGTTTGAATCGCAAGACGAAACCTGAGCTGTTCAACTGTTCAACTATTAATACTTGATCACTGAATTAGGAATTGTTTTGTGCTCCTTTTGAATGATTTGTAGTCCCTGATTTACAATAAACTAATCGCACAAAGTACGATCAAGATTACCCACTGTTGCAGAGAACAACTCCAATATCTTGAATGGGTTTACAAACTGAAAGAACCAGACAAGAGAAATATGGCTTGAAACGTTTTGCCAAAAAAGAAACGGACTCCACTAAAATCAGAAAAGACACACATATTTCTGACGTTTATTAATAATAAGGAACTTTATGCTTTAAGCATAAAAACAGTTAGTGACGAAAATCAGCTTTACTGCATGTCCAACAATATTTGAAGCTTGGACGGTGAACGTTTCATTTTCCCTTACATGCACCATTTCGACCCTGTTGTTCCCAGAGCGTGTTACACAACGTAGGCTCGGCAGCTGATGATGCAAACTGTACTACTTGAGCCTATCGTCACACTGCCAACATCGTACTCATGGCAAAAACAACCTTTGTCAGTTATTCACATATGGATAAACGTATCGTGAACAGTCTTCTACCAGCTGGGGTCACAACGTTAAACCAGTTATGGATACTGTCGAAGGATATGCCAAGAATGAACCAAAAGATAAAATTAAACTTACTGAATTTTTTTCCACGTGGGTTACATCAGAGCGTATGGCTGTCAGGAGAAGGATGCAAATACATTGTAAAGGAGGAACAAGAACTGGAACAAACCTCAGCTGTGGTCCAAAATATGGCTGCCCTACATGAAAAGATTTAGTGGTTCCCACTGAGAAGGGCTCCAATTACTGAACCAATATGTGTGAACATTTGTTTGAGAAAAGAACTTTGTATAAGTGACATTTCACACGATGCAGCATATCAGGCCACTAGTTTAGGTGAGACGAAATTTGCTTAGGACATGTCATTTCGCCTTTTATGCTGGATTCCAAGGCTCTAAAATATTCGTGTAAAGATTGATACATTGCAAAATCAATTTAATGTGCCACCCGATCCTCGTGTCAATGATTTATTAATACGTTGAATTAATACGTTGATTCTACATAGCTCAACTGACTGACAAGAGAGGGTGACACCATTACTTTGCAATAGTCATATTTCCCAGCGTGTCGAAAAGTATTCCAGGAGTTCAACAGCTACAATACTGTCGCCACATGGACAATTATCTTTCGCAAACTTGCATGGATGCAACACAAATATAAAGAGATTCAAATACGCCATAACTTAGGGACCGTTCATAATTTATGGTGGGGGGGTGGGGGGGGGGGAATTTTTAAGGGGATTCACACATTCTGTTCTGTGGAGGTAGGAGGGTCATAAATTATGTACATAAGTAAATTTAATAAATATGCTTAAAAATTATCGGAAGGGGAGGGGGGACATTGATGTTGTACATGACATGCAAGGGGTGGGGTTGGGTCACTTACTTTGTACGTAACTTTAAGGGGGTCATTCACATTGTACATGCTTCTACATACATGTAGTTACTCTCCCAACCTAAACGCTGCCACATCACTCCCATCCTGTTGTCTCTTCACTGGCTGCCTATTGAAGCTCGCATTGACTATAAGATCCTTACAATTGCTTATCAGTCCATTCATGGTATTGCACCTGTGTATCTTCAAGAACTCCTCTCTCCTTACATGCCAACAAGAACTCTGCGTTCATCCTCGGCTAATCTGCTCCGTGTACCAAAGTGGAACCTCAAATCACTTGGCTACAAGTCTTACCAGAACATGGCATCAGTCAAATGGAATTCCCTCCCTGATGAACTTAAGCTGTCTCCAACCCTTGAAAACTTTAAGTGTCATCTCAAAACCTTTCTTTACAAAAAGTTCTATGGACTTCAATAATGCCTTATTGATTGTTAGCGCTATGAGCATACCTGGTGTGGAGTTTGGCGCTTTTTAAAAGGACACATTATTATTATTACGTAACAATCATCAACATCAGCAGCAGCAGCAGCATCACAAACACGCACACACACACACACACACACACACACACACACACACACACACAGCCATAAATTACGAACGGTCCTTTACACTCTATGAATATTAATACACCCACCAGTCAACTATATGTACGAATGCTTTCAGTAATACACATCCAATCACGTAAAATGTATTTGTAACTGATATATAGAATTGTTCAAACTAATAGGATTTACCGACATTACACAAATGTTTGTTTCATTTTAAAATAGGTAACACGGGTGTTCTTTAATCAAATTCAGACACGATGTTTGAGAACAAAACGGTAACATTCCATTGTTATTGGTAAACAGCAGCGTGCACGCCAGGTGGGAAGTGGGTGGATGTGAGTCACACGTGCACACATACCGGGTGTCTTCAAACAATACAACTATTTCCTGTTTTGTCATCACAATCCACAATTACACTGAAAACGTCCATCATGCTCTCTTTCAAATCTTGCACCAGTATCATGATTGTATATATTTGTCTAACACGTCACAATTTAATTCTGGACTCACAAAAGTCCACAAACTCTCCGCACTGTGGGCACTTTCTGGCAAAGGATTTGACCAAATTAAACATGCAGTTGTTATGAATATATGCCAAGGATGAAAAAATGAAAAAAAAATTGTTCGAAAAACTAAATTGAAACTCGCTCACCAATGGGCCGGCCCATGGGCGAACAGTGACCCATGGGCGAGAATGTTTAATTTCGATCAGAATTCATGTTTTGGAGGTTGTAAATGAATGAGTGTATGTTTATAAGCATCATGACACAAATGTCAACTCTGTATATGCTCGTTAGTTGTCGTTTTTTCTCCATACTTTAGATTTACACTGTACATACGTGTTCTGCTGCATGTATGTGTGTCAGTGAAGTATATGGTTTTATATATCTTTATTGCATGTGATGACAAAGTGAATTAGTGCATGTGTTACTGACCTGTAACTATGTTTATTAATTTGTGTGACGTGAATGTTTGGGAAAATCTATACTGTGTGTACGTTATATTATTGACACGTGTGATGACGTGAATGTTTGGGAGGCATGTGGCTGTTTGTATCTATATTATTGACACGTGTGATGACGTGAATGTTTGGGAGGCATATGACTGTTTGTATCTATATTATTCACACGTGTGATGACGTGAATGTTTGGGAGGCATGTGGCTGTTTGTATCTATATTATTGACACGTGTGATGACGTGAATGTTTGGGAGGCACGCTGTTTGTATCTATATATTTTGTGATGACGTGAATGTTTGGGAGGCATGTGGCTGTTTGTATCTATATTATTGACACGTGTGATGACGTGAATGTTTGGGAGGCATGTGGCTGTTTGTATCTATATTATTGACACGTTTGTGATGACGTGAATGTTTGGGAGGCATGTGGCTGTTTGTATCTATATTATTGACATTGACGTGAATGTTTGGGACATGTGGTGATGACACGTGTGTGAATGTTTGGGAGGCATGTGGCTGTTTGTATCTATATTATTGACACGAATGTGATGACGTGAATGTTTGGAGTTTGTATCTATATTATTGACATGTGATGACGTGTGAATGTTTGTAGGCATATACTGTTTGTATTATATTATTGACACGTGTGATGACGTGAATGTTTGGGAGGCATGTGGCTGTTTGTATCTATATTATTGACACGTGTGATGACGTGAATGTTTGGGAGGCATGTGGCTGTTTGTATCTATATTATTGACACGTGTGATGACGTGAATGTTTGGGAGGCATGTGAATGTGTTGACGTGAATGTTTGGGAGGCATGTGGCTGTTTGTATCTATATTATTGACACGTGTGATGACGTGAATGTTTGGGAGGCATATGGCTGTTTGTATCTATATTATTCACACGTGTGATGACGTGAATGTTTGGGAGGCATATGGCTGTTTGTATCTATATTATTGACACGTGTGATGTATCATGTATGTTTTATCTATATTATTGACACGTGTGATGACGTGAATGTTTGGGAGGCATGTGGCTGTTTGTATCTATATTATTGACACGTGTGATGACGTGAATGTTTGGGAGGCATGTGGCTGTTTGTATCTATATTATTGACACGTGTGATGACGTGAATGTTTGGGAGGCATGTGGCTGTTTGTATCTATATTATTGACATTGACGTGAATGTTTGGGAGGCATGTGGCTGTTTGTATCTATATTATTGACACGTGTGATGACGTGAATGTTTGGGAGGCATGTGGCTGTTTGTATCTATATTATTGACACGTGTGATGACGTGAATGTTTGGGAGGCATATGGCTGTTTGTATCTATATTATTCACACGTGTGATGACGTGAATGTTTGGGAGGCATGTGGCTGTTTGTATCTATATTATTGACACGTGTGATGACGTGAATGTGTGACTGTTTGACTATATTATTGACACGTGTGATGACGTGAATGTTTGGGAGGCATATTATTGGCTGCATGTTTGTATCTATATTATTGACACGTGTGATGACGTGAATGTTTGGGAGGCATGTGGCTGTTTGTATCTATATTATTGACACGTGATGACGTGAATGTTTGGGAGGCATGTGGCTGTTTGTATCTATATTATTGACACGTGTGATGACGTGAATGTTTGGGCATGTGGCTGTTTGTATCTATATTATTCCACACGTGTGATGACGTGAATGTTTGGGAGGCATGTGGCTGTTTGTATCTATATTATTGACACGTGTGATGACGTGAATGTTTGGGAGGCATGTGGCTGTTTGTATCTATATTATTGACACGTGTGATGACGTGAATGTTTGGGAGGCATGTGGCTGTTTGTATCTATATTATTGACACGTGTGATGACGTGAATGTTTGGGAGGCATATGGCTGTTTGTATCTATATTATTCACACGTGTGATGACGTGAATGTTTGGGAGGCATGTGGCTGTTTGTATCTATATTATTGACACGTGTGATGACGTGAATGTTTGGGAGGCATGTGGCCGTATGTTTATAACTGACAAATGTTGTTATTTGTTTGTTTGTATGTCATGTCAATGGTTTGATGTTTATTAATGACACGTGTAGTTTTGTGCATGTTTGGAAGGCACGTGATTGTTGTCATGTTGTCATGTGTATTGCGACAGGCATGTGAGCCACAAATGTGTCTATCCGGTTGTGTATAAACAAGTGCCTTCATGTTTGATTCAACTTTACAGTAAATATGTGAATATATAGGGTGTTAGCAACTGCGTCCATTAATGAAACTCATTATCATAAAACGCCATACAATGTACGTATTCCACGTAGTGTGAACCCAGCGTAATAAAGCACAGAGGAGTAACTCGCTGATACATAAGCAATACAAAACAACACAGTCTCAGCTTTGTTATTGTTTACTCTTGCAGGAACATTCCGGCAGTCTTCGCCTCACTGCTCACGGATGCTTACATCGTTAAGTGCCCTGCCGATCCCATGATGCACAGCCAGGGGCGAGATCTCCACTCAGCTACATCTATTGCATCATGTTACACAAACACCGTGAAATTTCTTGACTTTACAAACGGAATCGTTCCGAGAATTAGGATTCTATGCATCTCGGTGAACTGTTTTCGTGATGTCTTGCATTCATTGAACCATTCCCCAAAAGAAACAAGATTTGACGTAATTATTCACGATATGCGTTAATCCTTAATGTAGTATTACTTAAATTGTGTGTGTTAACAAAAAAATCATAATACAAGTGCGTCCGGTTTACTTGGCTGAGATACATACCGATGTATCACTCGTATTTTATCAAGAATGTTCACCAAAACAGCTAACTGTAAAAGTTGAACATACATGGAGCACATTCCTCATATTATAGAGGGGCGGTGGGGTAGCCTAATGGTTAAAGCGTTGGCTCGTCACGCCGAAAACCCGGGTTCGAATCCCCACATGGGTACAATGTGTGAAGCCCATTTCTGGTGTACCCCGCCATGATGTTGCTGGAATATTGCTAAAAGCGGCGTAAAACCAAACTCAGTCAGTCAGTCATATTATAGAAGTTGACATTCATATTGTTTCCTCTTTAAATAAATTTATAGATATATGAATTTGTAATAAATATGATAAATAGTGAAATGATTCAGATTATGTGTAAAATACAGGCAATAACTTTTAAAACGTATGTCAGATGGAAAGAAGAAAGCTAGATTTTGTTTAAACCTGTTTAATTCTACTAATTTTCCTCCAGAGTGTATGGTTACTGATGTCAGATGTTAGTCGTCAGTCCAGGTTACTTGTATTCTTCCCGACAAGGTCACAGCATACTATGTTTATTTGTCCGCCCACACACGAGCTCTCTCCTCTACCTCCGTGTTATTTTTGTGTTCATGTTTTGGTTGGAAACATGTCCAAACGAAACCTCTGGAGTGTAGTCTTCACAATAGAAGATTGCGTAGGAAGCATATATTTGCCGATCTCTTTGTTTACATATATTCTTATGCATAGCGATTATGCTAAGGTAGTTATATCACCCCTACCGGATATCTTCATTTTTATACGTCCCTTTATCTAACCTGAATTCCACACCTATTGATTGTAACCAGGTCACAGTGACCTACTCTTGCGGGGGAGGACGATATGGACGTTTTCAGTATTATACAAATACGTCAATTTAAAACATGTCCTGTGTGTGGCTCTAGTATACTACAAGGTAAACACGTAAGAATTTATAAATGGATAAAAATGAAGCAAAAATAAAATGATTAAAAGTTATTCCATTATGTATTTTGTATGGGTACCAAAACTGTTTTTGACGTTAATTTTGCAGTGTTTCGACGAAATTTTGTTGTAATGTTTTAGTGAAATCAGTTCTTTTACCCAAGTTATACACGTCCCTGTAAGTAGTGACTTTAATATTTTTCCTGATATCACAGGTTATGGAAACAGCTGTTGTAACCTTAAAATGGCTGATGACATGAGTAATATAAGTACTATAGGTTCCAATGTTTCGAACATATTCCCTGGTAGAGATATGAATATGAGTAAAGAAAAATAATCTGTAAAATCAATTTTAACAAACAATTAGAATCATATTGTGATGATATTGAACACTCACTAATACATTATTCGAATTATCTACGTTTCAGCTACACTCCTGTAACGATTCCGAACTTCTATATAAAGGGAACGGGAATTCATAAAATCGGATATATCGAACTCACTTTGAGATCGTTATATTTGAAGTTTACTGAACTTGTGGACATGTCTTAGACAGACAGACAGACAATTTTATTCAATAAAAGGCCAGTCCCATCATACAGTCATTTACATATGATATTGATAGTACAGTGCACGTGCTGTTTAAGACGAACATTTCTAACACCTTTTATGATACAGTCATTATTTGATTTCATAATGTTGATAAATTTGGCATTTGGATCAAAATCAGTCAAATATTTCTGAATATACCTTAATCATAAATCGAATAAACGTTCACACTTAATGAGTACATGAATTTATTCATCAATAACATTTTGTCTTTCAATTTACAAAATACCATTGTAATTAACTTTATTGTATCTTCCAGTTTCAAATGCTAAATTAAAATTACCACATCTAAATTGGGACAGTGCAGATCTGAGATGTAAAGGAATAACAGAATTTATATATCTTTCCACATTTAAAAATGTCTTAAATTGGGAGTAATAAAAACATTTATTAGAATTTTGAATTGAAGTGAACCAACATTGTTTATGACTATCCGAATGTCTCTGCATAAATAAAGATGTCTTAGAAGGTCACATGTACTGGTAGGTAACAAAAAAAGTCAAGTGCAGTCTCTGTGTCACCGTTCTCGCTTCAGTAGTCCCCCAACCCTTCGCCCCTCCCGTCTGACTGAACGCCGTGACGTCACAGGTACCGGAACCCGCTGGACCCTATCATAACGTGATGGCATACTCATACCTTACTATTAAGCTTAGAAAGTATTTCGAAATTATTGACAAGTAATGTAGATCTACGAAGTTCAAAGTGCGACCCGGAAATGAGCTTTCCTTGATGACTTTTTCCGGTGCGTGTGTCAGTGTTTGTCAAAATCCGTTAGTCTAAATTTATCCCCCTCCACCGGCTGATTGTGGCCCGAGGGTATATAAGGCGCTGCAGTGTGGGTGAAATCAATTCAACAGTGATCAGGCTGACGGTCATTCACAAAGAAACGTAACTTATAGTGACAGTATGAAGATAGTGCTGCTGGCTCTCCTAGGAGTGCCTCTGGTATTCGGGGCAGCGTTACACAGAGAAGAGGGATCAGAAGATGCTCATGACATCGAGAAGCGAGGGGCATTTGACATGGTGGTGAGTATGGAGATATTGGATTGATAAACATATTTTTTTTATGAGTGAGGAGCGAATATGGTTTTACGCCGCTATTAGCAATATTCATGCAATTATCACGGCGGGGACACCAGAAATGGGCTGCACACATTGTACCCCTGTGGAGAATCGAACCCAGGTCTTTAGCGTGACGAGTGAACGCTTAACCTTTAAGCTACCCTGCCGCCCCTGATTAGTGGGGAGTATGCCCTGGTAGTAATGGCAGTAATAGTAATGGCAGTAATAGTAATGGCAGTAGTAGTAATGGCAGTAGTAGCATTATCAAAATACGTTTAGTGTTTTTTGTTCCTGTCTTTTGCTGCATATTTAATTCCAACTGGGTATAACGAACTACGGTTATAACGACGACATTAGATGTCCCGTTGTCTTCGTTATAACCGTACTTTACGTTAGCTGTCATAAGAAACAGTAGTATTAGAGTAGTAGATGGTGAAGTGCAAGTAGAAGTAGCAACCGCTGATTGTGGTGGTAGTACTAATTGCAGAAGGTGATTTTGGCTACTAAGGGTTATAGTAATATCCTAATGTACATACCATGGAACCTCGTTAGTCTGGAAACTCCACATTACGGACGACTACATGTGTATAAAATTAAAAATAATCCGCATCCACTCATTTAATTCTGAAATCTTTTAAACTACAGGACTACTTGGAACGGTACGGCTACCTCAACACCGACTACAACACCGAGGACGATGGCGGTCCCATATTCCACTCCGAAGTCGAGCTGGAATACGCTCTCAGGTAAAGGAAAGCATTGATGGACGTATTCTCAGAATGTCATTACTGCTTATCACTATACCCACAGGAGGCGTGTCCATATCTAATGCACAGTATCCAATTCAACGTGTCATTTTCTGTCATCATTTATCTCAAGTATCTCCAACATAACCTTGAGCAGAGAAACCCAAGAACTAATACCAGCTTAGAATAAGAACCAGAAACCTGTGCTGGTCTTACAAGGAGGCTAAGTCTAGTAGGCTGGGAGATGTCGTCTATCGCGAGTTATATACGGTAATCCGACGTCCTGAGCGGATGGCTAGAATTATTGATCTGGGATCGATTATATACTGCCGAGAGCTACGTTGACAGCAAACACCATTCACCTCAAATTAAAATAATTTAAAACATATTGACATCCAGAGTTATCTTTCTTTCAGGAAGTTCCAGGAGTTCACCGGACTTCCGGTAACAGGCATGATGGACAGGAAGACGTATGAGCAGATGAACAAGCCTCGTTGTGGGTTTAGGGATATTCCGAAAGAAGCTGATCCTAACCAGCCGCTGGGTTATACACTTCTTGGTGAGACCATCTTACATTACATTGTTTGTGTTCTTGTGACATCAGGGGGGTAGTCTAGTGGTTAAAGCGTTGGCTCGTCACGCCGAAGACCCGGGTTCGAATCCCCACATGGGTACAACGTGTGAAGCCAATTTCTGGTGTCCTCCGCCGTGATGTTGCTGGAATATTGCTAAAAGCGGCGTAAAGTCAAACTCAGTCAGTCAGTCAGTCTTGTGACATTTACACTTCGGCTGTTATTTACAAACGCTGTAGCTCTTGAAATGTTTCTGCCTGCAGGAGAAGGGTTTCACACTGCTTTAAACACCAGTACATAACAACACAATCGGCGTTGTGTATTCACACCAAAAATTACTCTAGGATGAGCGATAAACGTGTATGAAAAAATCTACATAGACCGATCTATGCATGACCCTGGATCATAATTAGAGATGGTGTTAAAATCGAATCTACAAACAGAACCATTTATTGCTAGGTGACTCAACAGCTACATGTAATATCGAACATAAATCACAAAGGTACTGGATGTCTCATGGGTCTATATGGATGTATGTATGTTTACAGGAGGGAGTCTATATGGATGTATGTATGTTTACAGGAGGGAGTCTATATGGATGTATGTATGTTTACAGGAGGGAGTCTATATGGATGTATGTATGTTTACAGGAGGGAGTCTATATGGATGTATGTATGTTTACAGGAGGGACGTGGCCAAAAGAGGAAATTACCTGGAAAACAGTGGCATGGACCAACCAGATGGGTCAGTCGGTGCAGAAGTAAGTACTATACCACGACAACAAACTGACATATATTACAGGGGACTAGTCCCATTCAGGGTGACAGGTATAGCAAGTTTGTACCCGTGAAGATCTGGGTTAGAATTGGTCTTCAGCAACCCATGCTTGTCGTAAGAGGCGACTAAAGCGATCGGGTGATCAGCGATCGGCTGACTTGGTTGACACATGTCATCGAATCCCAACTGCGTAGATCGATGCTCATGCTGTTGATCACTGAATTGTCTGGACCAGACTCGATTATTTACAGACCGCCTCCATATAGCTGGAATATTGCTGAGTGCGGCGTTAAACCACAAACCAACCAACCATAGTAAGTTTGATTCAAGTCACAATGCCTAGGCCTTAGTGTCAGTTCCACTAGAGGTATTGGTAAGGTAAAACGCCTCTACCTTGACCGGAAGTGGACACTAGACTGGAGTGAAATCCGATAACTAAACGTTATCCACTTGCTTTTGTGGGAGTATCTTCACTATTTTTACCTTTTTTTAGTTACCTTTACAAAACGTCTCGTATACATCTATGCTAATAACACGCTAACTTATCAGAGTTCAGTTTGTATATTGAGTCATAAGGCGACACTTTCTTACACTTAATAACCTTCCTTATTAGACGGGCCATGGAGAACGCCTTCAAGTACTGGCAGGCAGTGACTCCGTTGACCTTCAAATACACAGACGGGACCCCTGACATTGAGGTCAAGTTTGCACGCGGCGAGCACGGTGATGGAGCATACAACGCCTTTGATGGAAAAGGTAAACATTCGAATATGAAACCGTTTCTTTTTGTTACATTCGTTTCGTTTAAGAGTGAGTCAGTGGAGATTCACGTCACTTCCAAACATCGCAGCTGGAGTTACAAAAAAAGAAATTATTTTCGGAATCGACCCAGGACCCACATCGTGATGAGGAAACAACAATGTCACCAAGGGACCTTTGTAATAGAAGATAGACACAATCGGAATAATAATGTCAAATTTGCAAAATACTCGATATGTTGTCCTTGCCTTTATCGGTTTTCTTTATTATTCTTATATATTCTTTTTATGATACGGCCTTCTTTACATTTCGTCACGATATAGCTGAAATACTGACGACATGACATCAGTTTTTAATTTACTCACCTTATATTTCTATATATTTCAGGCAAGACGCTTGCGCATGCGTTTGGCCCGGGAACACATCCAATCAACGGCGACACCCACTTCGATGATGACGAGGAGTGGACATATCACGATGACCGCGGTACAGACCTTGAAACGGTTGCTGCTCATGAATTTGGACACGCCCTTGGTCTTGGACATTCTGGAGTTCGAGGATCTCTCATGGCACCGTACTACCAAGGTTACGATCCCAACTTTAAACTACACAGCGATGACATCAGAGCAATACAGACTCTCTATGGTAAGGGTGGTCACTTTAGACATGTCCAAGAAAATCTGACTTGGGTCCACTTGCAGAAATCGATCTTAAAGAGCATTTTTTTAAAGTATACAAAATACAAGAAGTCTAAGAGTTTCTGGGTTATATGGTGATTCTATTACTATGACGTAAGTGGTATTATTGTTCTATGCGCAACTGCTTTTGTCCGAATATTTTGAACCGGAAAAGGTCTGTGGCATACAAACCACTTTCCGTCCGTAATTAAGAGAGGTAGATAAATCCTGTTATCACAAACTCATACCTGATCCTTAAGTTGTGTCATTTAACCAAACTGTAACTGTATATCGGACATGACAAAGTATTGTAAAGGTTTTCACAAGTCCGTATACCATGACAGGTACGAGTTAAATAGCTTTCGGTAGCTTCATTTTGTTTTCCGTGTTTCATTTTCTGTTTCGACTCAAAATCGAGACTTGTTATATTCTGGCTTTGACATTTTATATATTTCACATTTTATTAGGGTCTAATCCTAACCGCCCAACTACAACACCCGCAACAACACCAACAACAACAACAACACCAACGACGACAACGACCAAGCCACCAACTACTACCAAAGGGGCAACAAGTCCAAATGCCGATTACTGCTCGACCAAATTAGACGCCATCGTCACGGGTAAGAACCTAGTATTAAATGTTCTTGAGGTTCTGCAAGAATCATTCCCAGAGCCATGCGAATGTCTATCATGCCGATGGACTTGTTAAATGAATGACTGCTGAAGTTTTTTACTTTGGTTCCAAAAGAATGACTGTGTAGTAAATCGCGTTTTTCAGCAGTTGTAAAATCAGAGGTTCCACAAATCTGTCTACCTACCTCCATTTTCCACGAATTTGTGTAGATGTGTTA
The DNA here is from genome assembly GCF_003918875.1 of Haliotis rubra. Classification (NCBI taxonomy): domain Eukaryota; kingdom Metazoa; phylum Mollusca; class Gastropoda; order Lepetellida; family Haliotidae; genus Haliotis; species Haliotis rubra. The sequence goes on along the minus strand of NW_025767227.1, from coordinate 313,878 downwards.
TTGAGTGGACCCAGCACAACGATAATGGGCTCAGCACACTGTTTCCATCAGTTCCCGGAGTAACGCCCCAACCATTTCACTGCGAGAACTCGTAAAGTGTTGACCTAAAAACTACCCTCAAATATTACAGGCACAGTAATTTAATTGCACACGTTATAACACAACATTCACTCACTAGTGGAGTAATTATTAATAGTATATGATATATTTGAAACGTATATGATATCATTCTTGATAAAATTACATCGTTGTCTGCAAGGATGGAAAAACAGCTGAACTAGAAAATATACCTGATTGTGTCGCCCGCTCTTCCCATGCTCATGACGGCATTGTTCTTTGTACGCAGCTTCCGACGGTTTCACATACGCCTTCCGGTATCGCAAGGTATACAAACTGGGTAGCCGGGGTCTAGAGGCTGGCTACCCCAGACCAATCAGGGACGTGTACCCCCGGGCACCGGGCAAGATCAGAGGCGCATTCTACATGCCCGAGAACAGGAAGACCTACTTCTTCAAAGGTCAGTATACATCAACTTTACGGAAACCTGGTTATTCACAAGCTGCCTTGTCGTCTACGCAGTGAAATATTGCTCTCCTGTTGAAAATGCTCGTCCTGAATTTGCAATGATAGAAAAACACAATATTTTATTCCAATATATTAATGTTGACTTCTCTGTTAGGACCTCGAGTGTGGAGGTACACCGACTTCGAACTGGACACAGGCTTCCCCAAGACCATATACACAGCAGATTTCCCTGAGAACATTCACGCCGTACTCAACATGCAGGACAGCTACGGCAAGAGTCGCATCTTCATGTTCGGGGTAAGTTGTAACAAGTAACACACTTTAAAATATCCACACCATTCATGCTGGTTTTGTTGTTCCTTTTGTGTGTGTGTAATCCAGTGATTAACATCATGAGTACTGTAAATACCATTACATGTATCACCCCAGCCCGCGGGCTTGAGACATTGTTAGCCTAGACCCACTCAAACTTTTACTGGACCGATGTGATTATAATAGATGCTATTCACAAACAGATGACGAACGGATGTTTTCTTATTGAATAATATCCTGATCTCGTTTATGAAATTATAACGTATTTACTGTACTAAAACCCCTTGATATTCCGGCGTGTGGTTTATCTGAACATCTTCAAGGTGTGAGTGTATTCCCAATGTGGAACATTATAGGATGTAGGACAAATGAATAATGAATATCCCCACCCTACAATATTTGAGAATCGAACCCTTTGTGACTAGACAACGCTTGAACCACACGGCTACCCTACAGTGAATGGATGAAATTCAGACTTCACCAGAATATTGATCCGTACCGCGGTATTACAACGTCTGTTATGTTCTTCATCTTACTATAGACATTCGGGATGTCATCATTAACTATAACGACGTATAATATCTATTTTACAGAGTAACAAGTTCTGGGAGTGGAACCCCAACACCCTACAGATGGTTCCAGGGTGGTCGTACAACATCGAGGACCACTGGCTGGGAATCCCCCGGGGGGTGGAGGCAGCTGTCAAGTGGTATGACGGACACATGTACTTCTTCAAGGGAACAAAGTAAGCAGACATTTTCACTGAGTGGAGAACGTAAATAACATAAAATAAATTTAAGAAAAAACATCGAGTATTTTTTCAACTTGCTTGCACGAGTAGATAAGCTGTACTGACAATGGAAACAGTTGTAAATTTTGAGTGGATGGCATGCCGCTCTCTGAATATATCTTCGGTCATAAAGTTGTACACTCAAACCTCCTTTATCCAGGCACTTGCGTTTTCTCGAATATTGCCCAGACAAAATATACACCTGTTCCGTCATTATAAATCAATGGTATGACAGAGAGGCTCTGTTAATACGGAACCCCTCCTATACAACTCACAACTCATGATTCCTCAGACCAAACGATTGATGACACCGACGTCAGTCTTATAACGATAACGAGACTGGAACGAGATCTTGCGTGAACTACTATGGTCATAACCTTAAAGGAATAACATTACACTGTTCTATTTTGGCACATGATTCACCATTTACGTTTCTGACAGTATGGTGTGTTTCTAGTTTCAGAAAGTTTAACGATTATTACCGTACTGTGGAACCCGGTTACCCCAAGCCCTGGGCGCCAGTCTGGATGCGGAATGTGTGTGAAAGTGCGTCGCTTCGCCAACAGGAGGCGGGAGTCGAGTTAGACGCGGGAAGCAATACAGAGTTCGATTGGGACATGGGAAGACAGCGGGATATCCCAAATATTCCTATTTTCCTACAGTGAAACATCTAGCTGAGATTCCCGTGTACCTCTCGTCATTTAACTGAGATTAGATCAATTCTATTTACAGAATTTATATTTATTTTACAAAAGATTGTGAACCAGGGGATCTTATTTAAAGCAGAGTAGGGGACCACAATTATAGCTAGTTCGATGGCTTAGGAGACGCATGGAAATTTTAATTTGGATATTTAATTTAATTTGGATATTAACGCAATATTTCAGTTGTCATGTTTTCCGTACTTAAACTTGATTCGTCCATTGATAGAAATATATGATAGTTATTATAACTTAATATACTGCTGTCAATCCGTTGTTAATGAAAACGTTTACAGAGACTGTTATGTGTTGGAAACTGTAGATTGTGTTGAAGTGTGAACCGGTAATTTGTCTTGTTCCGTGTTGGCTATTGCTAAGGGTACAGTTAACCCCGCTGTCCATACAACCGGGTTGTAGACAATCATTTTGATTCTCATATTTAAAGAATATTTATTTCTACATTTTTATTTTTACCTCATGTTTTTATTTATGTTTTATAATAAAAAACATTAAGTATATATGTTGATTGTTTGACTGATTTATCCGCTAGTCTGGAAGGTAATGTTTGGAACGGTTACATATGGAGCAATATACTCATGCCAATAATGGTTGCCACCCCCTTGAATTGTTTTAATTTTGGTGAGGGGGGGAATTGTGAGGTGTGGGGTGTTGGGTTGGGGGTGACAACCATTATTGGCATGAGTATATTTAACTTAAAATGAAATAAAGAAAGAATTTGTTTAAACAAAGGTATGACGTGGGACTAATACATTGATTTGAGGAGTTTGGTGTGAAATGTTCATGCTGAAGACATTCACATTGAGGCCATGTACATTACAGACATACACATTCACTACATTCACGACTCTAACATCACGGGGCGGTGGGGTAGCCCAGTGGTGAAAGCGTTCGCTCGTCGCGCCAAAAACCCGGGTTCGATTCCCCACATGGGTACAATGTGTGAAGCCCGTTTCTGGTGTCCCCCGCCGTGATATTGCTGGAATATTGCTAAAAGCGGCGTAAAACTAAACTCACTCACTCACTCTAACAGCACGCAAAGTCTTTCGATGAGCTCCCGACAGATGGACAATAACTGTGTGACGTTTTCATGAAAAACACGTACCATGTCGCCAACAAATATCCAACATGTATGATCATGCACGCGCAAATTATTACCTACGACCTCAAAAGGAGATGGGATGTCGTTAATATATTAATGCAGTAGATTATTTCAGAATATATATATTTTTTCATTGACGTTTCACTGAAGCAAGGTTTCTGTTCTGTACATGTAACATCATGATTGTAGCGATGATGGGACAGTCATGTATGTCCGTGGGTATGTATAGATGTGGTTGTCGAACGACAACCACATCTATACATACCCACGGACATACATGACTGTCTGCTGATGCCCTGTGATCGATATGGGTGTTGAATTATTGGCTGTTGGGGACATACACAAAGACTCAAACTGAAACACCTCAATGCAAGTGTCATCGGCCACTTCGTTCAGCAGACAACCCGTAAAACTGATTGTACGATCGCTTCATACAACAAATTGTCTCACCCGTCACACAACTCTGCTTTGATGTCTGCCGCGTTTGCTTGTTTGTTTTTTAAAACAACCAAACAAAATAAGCATAATTAAAACACAATTATAATTTTATCATGATATATAATATACATTGCCGATTATGAAAAACAACAAATAAACCAAAATTATAAGCGTACAATCGCAAATCAAAAGTATTTTGTACTTGGGTTTACTTCCCTCGAAACGAAGCACCCGGGATACCAAACCCAGTCAGAGCGGGTGGGCGTGCACTTAAGTGTAAAGAAGTATTTCATTGGCTGGTTCATTTGCCGATACACTCAGGGCTCCTTGTGTGTGTTTAGAGGTGTTTGGTTTTGTAAATACATGCTCAGTTTTTGTGTATAACATTTTGCAATCAACAGACATCAAAGCATGTCATGTATCACACCTGCCTGTCTGTGTAATTACATAATGTGACAGAGACAGAACACGGATGCACGAGCCATAAATCAATGCATTTTGTTTATGGTGTATAGCCTGATAGGTGTTAAGTTCAAATTGCATGTGGTAAGTGGTCGAAGTTGTGTATTGCATATTGTCATTAGCAGACAGGCAAGCAGACAAATGAATGTCAATGAAACAGACATTGAGGTATATCTGTATCACAGTTAGAAATTCTGACACTGCTAAATATCACATTGCTTTAGAGTACTTTTCAGCTTTTAAGTTCTTGAACTGAGAAAGTGACTCGGTAAGAAGAATGTGTAGTGAAATAGCCAAATGAAATTATATAAACAGTTAAATCTGTAATCTACTGTCATAACATATAAAAAACCTCGCGCATGTGAAATATCAACAAAACATTAGAAAAAAAGCTCACATCAAAGCCTACTCCGAGTACTCACCGTCAGCGAAGCTTTTCCGTCTTGAAATGTCGAACGCCTCACTGGTTGACACATAGCTGAGTAGATCTAAATCCTTAACAAGGTTCTTTTATGTAACGAGTAGATTATTTACTATTTGTTGTTTGTGTACACAACCAAGATTAAACTACTCCTGCTCACGACCTTATAATTCGGACATCCCGCTTCAAGCTGCGCGAACCTATTAACTGAGCATGCGCTATGAGCGCAGCGCAGTACTGCTCTTGAAACCACTTTTCACCCCAGCTGGGGTGAATTTAGTGAATCGTTTGAACCCCGATTTCGCGGGGTTTTTTCATCGCGTTATTTTTCAACTTGATAAGTTGATTTTGCATTTTTGATAAATTGTTACTGTAAGTCCATACCGAAAAGTTTTATGAATCTGCAAAGTTGTGTTTTGCGTTGCATGTAAGCTTTAACGCCACATTCAGCAAAATTTTACAATACAGTGATTGATATCATGAGCATCGATCTACGCAGTTTGAGCACAGTGTAGACAGTCGTTGTGAAGGAAGATGATCATAAACTCAAATTTAATATATCAAAAGTGAAACTCACATTTACTATCCTCTACCAAACTGTTAGGAATGTTTAGTATTCTGGCGTTCTAATGTTTAACGTCATGATAATTATCGCGTGATTGAGTGTACATGTTTCTGCTTCTGCCAACAGATTAAATCACTATTAAAGTTTCTAGATATACATGCTGGCACGACATTGTGTGATACTCGATTCTGATTGGCTGAGAGTTTATCAAAACCGTACTTAAATGGCAGTTCAACAACCGCTAACGCGTTCGGTTTTTAAATTACTTTTAGCGGTCTTAAATCCACGACAAAGGTCCGCAAATTGAAAACAGAGTAGCTTTATCTTCGAGTTGATTTTTTATACTTCTTACCGCAGTAGGACCAAGATACAGTGGTACCTTCACAAGACAGGTTGTGGGTGGCCCGCACGGGTCATATAGAAGACAAAGTAAAATTACCTTGGTCTAGTTAGATGGGTGCTCGACAGCAAGGCTCCTGAGAGTTACAAGAGACTCTACCCTGAATCTATCGAAAGAAACGAAACACATGTGGTGTCTCCTTAGGCGGGAGAGAAATATGCCAGAAAGGGGTACCAGGAAGGATGAAGACGTAATGCGACAGTCAATCTTCTAGCGACTCACAACAAGCAGTAATGTGTACTTCCAGGGATCTGCAGTTGCAGAGTGAAACCTGACGTATTATTCAATAACTGGTTATGTTTTAAAGATTCAAATACAATGTATATGCATGCAGCAAAAAGGTTTCGGGTGATCTTGGTCGGCAGGCTGGTTGAGCTCACCATCAGGACCCCTTTACACGAATCCCCGACAGCGACACAACCCAACGGTACACTAGAACATATCTGCAATCACTGACAAGGTGTTGGACAGTCTTTTAAAATGCATTACAAAATTTACATTAATTTTCTTGTTGACACTTTGATGGAAATTCAAACATTATTTTTTGATTGAAACATATTTTATTCAATTAAGAAACGGATTGGGCACAAGTTATCCAACTTAAATAAGCCCTCTCCACATAGTTACAAGTGTATATTACAAAAAAGTTCAACAAGAGGCAGACAAAGGGTATAGATATGTACAGACAGAGTTATTTAAATCGTTTAGTGTTATGGATGTAGATATGTACACTTTTAAAAACATTCTGATTTTCGCTAAGCGAGAGACCTGCATTGCCATTTAAGATGAGATTAATATCAATACATGCTCTATTATTCACTATATTTTCTAAAGAGGTTAACATTTGTTCTCTTTGAATTATATATAATGGACATTCAAGAAAATAATGAAAAGCATTTTCACAATTATGGCCACACTGACAAAGTGCATCATTTCTAACATTAATTCTGAATAAATCATAATTAAGTGTACTTGTCATATATCTTAATCTTGTATGCAAAACATTTAGTTTCCTTTTCCCATATGAGAAATATACGGGTGCACATTTTTGTTTCACATGAACTGCAGTTTTAAAAGACACAACAGATTTACAGTTTCTGATAGCTAAGGGGATGTTATTCCACAGTTTAATTGTTGATGGAAAAAAGGATAGAGTCGAATATCGTAGTCTTGTACAGGGTTGAGTGTAATTACTGGAGTTTCTTAATTCATAATTTGTTCGACTACCTACTACAGGAGGGAGTAAATCATAAAGAAAACTTGGAGCAAGGCCTGTATGTATCTTATAAAATAACGATAATTTTTTCACCCTTCTTCTCTCAGATAGTAAATTCCATCCCGTTTCAAAGTATAATGATCTAGAAGAAGCATATCTCTGCAGACCAGTAACTATACGAGCCGCTTCAAGTTGTAACTTTTCTAATCTATTAGATTCTTCAATAGAACACCCGTCCCATACTTCAGATGCGAACTCGAAATGTGGTCTTATGAATACAGTTGTATATGCTTGACAATGTTGTTCTATTCAGGAGAAACTTTCGAAATGCTCCAATCATTTTAGAAGTCTTTTTAACAATACTTTCAATATGATGGTGCCAACCCCCATTACATGAAAATGTTAGTCCCAAATGTTTATGAAAGTCAACTGGTTTTACATGACAATTGTCAAATTTCAAATTAATGTCTGTTTGGCCATCTTTCGTCGTAAATAACATAGCTTCCGTTTTGTCCGGATTATAAGAAATTAGCCAGTCCTTTGCCCAATTACATAATATTTGTAGATTTTCTTTCATTATTCTTTCCATCAACTGCTTTTCTTTTGACAAGGCTCCCAGTGACGTGTCGTCAGCGAAAAGCCGAGTTATACAATGTAGTTTATCTGCTATCTCATTTACATACACAATGAAAAGAAAGGGACCTAAAACTGATCCCTGTGGAACTCCTGCTTTTAAAACCAAAGGCTTAGATAACGAGCCGTGAACAGAAACTGATTGATTGCGACCACTTACATAACTATCAAACCAGTCAAGTAACTTTCCACTTACTCCGTACCTCTCCAATTTAAGCATAAGCCCTCTGTGCCAAACTCTATCAAAGGCCTTAGATACATCGCAAAAGACCATACAATAGTGTTCTTTGTTATCTAGTGATATACAGATTTGGTTATAATTCAAACATTAACAATTGCGAGCTGGAAGTGACTGGTCCTGAACAGCAAAGCTAATAAATTCACGTTGTTACAACTTTATGCTTTCGTTGTATCGATCTGCGCAATTGGGAAACGATGACAAGTTTCAACCAAGTCAGTGAGCCTGACCACCCCATCCCGTTAGTCGCCTCTTACGACAAGCATGGGTTACTGAAGATCAATATTCTAACCCGGACCGTCACGGGTAAGGTCCGGGTTAGAATATTGATCTTCACGGGTAAGGTCGGAATGCTGTTTTACCTTGTCTCTTTGTTAGTCTAGGATTTCTTTATCTCAAAATTCTCCATCAGATGCCAGGTGTGGTTTCAGTGTTTTTAACAATGCAACAATGTGTGCCTAGTTAATAAATGAAACGTTTACCTTGTGTGTGTCCTAGTGATTAAAGCGTTCGCTCCTTACTCCGAAGGCCCGGGTTCGATTCCCCACATGGGCACAATATGTGCCCATTTCTGGTGTACCCTGCCGTGATATTACTGGAATATTGCTACAAGCGGCGTAAAACCCAACTCACTCACTCACTCACTCACTCACTCACTCACTCACTCACTCACTCACTCACTCACTCACTCACTGTCCATGATACTCTGTTTTCGCCATGTTGATGCCTCGGATCACAATTTTCTTCTCATAGTTTTATGTGTGCATATACAAAGTCTTCACCATCGATAGACAGAGATATTGGCAATGAAGACGCACAAAGACGTGTTTGTGAAAGTGGGCACTACGTATGATCGGGACGTTGCCAATATCTCTGTCTGAGTTCCTAGAGCATGTGAGCAATAACACACTTTACCGGTTTAACCTTTCCACGCATGCGTCTATATTCATCTGAATTGATGAGGTGCTCCGGCGTGTCAATCTCAGTTGACAGTAGTCATGGAAACCTGATGTTATGCATCATGATATCAACCTCTGGTTTGTCTAATCCGGAATGGATTATGTACAAACCAACGTGATATGACTTAATCAGCATCAACTGCATGAAACACATGTATATCCGGTTACAGTATACCTGATGACAAACTCACTGCATTGAAGCATCACGATGTCCTTCAGTTTGTTCTAGGGTGGTAAATCATCCGCTTGTCACGCTGAAGACCCGGGTTCGATTCCCCACATGGGTACAATGTGTGAAGCCCATTTCTGGTGTCCCCCGCCAGGATATTGATGGAATATTGCTAAAAGCGGCGTAAAGCCACACTCACTCACTCACTCAGTCTATTGGAATTCCTTACTTGCAGACAGGCCATTTTCACTAGATTCCTTCTGTTTATGGAGTTCGACACAATATCTTGCAACTAACTGCACAAAGTTTCTCAAATTCTTGGTTTTATTCTCTGTCTCCAAAAGCATGATTGTCGGTATGTGCCAGATATGTTGAGTAGGTAGAGCTGGCCTCTGTAATCCTTGCAGCGCTGGCTGAGTGCCACAATACACGGAAGGTGTAGATCGGCGCTAACGCTTTCAATCACCTGTTTCTGACGTTTAAAAAATTCATTTTCATAGACTTCTTTTTTTATCAACACAATTCGATTTACATGTGAAACGAAAACAGACCTTTCAATTTGCGAGTTAAACTGTAGTGAGGTTTAAATGATACTTCAGTCTTGCGGCTATGATTACATCTGGAGAGAACAAAATGTCACAGCACCAGAGCATTTAATATATGATTTAACACAAAAGGCTAAAAGATATGTATTTTCAAAAGTGGCACTTTTCACTATGTTTACACAATAAGTAAAACCATTACTCGTGTTTTAAATCATTCATTCTCACAGAAAAATATCTTCTAGACATTAATGTTAAGAAATTCAGAACAGCACTAGCCCGTTTCAGATGTAGTTCCCATGATCTTCTAATAGAAAAAGGTAGGCATTTAGGGATACCACGGGAAAAACGATTGTGTAAATATTGTACTTATCAGGAGTTAGAAGATGATTATCATTTCTTGCTTGTTTGTCCATTGTATGCAAATATCAGAAAAGAATACATAAAGAAATGTTTCTACTTGAACCCCGAATAGACAAATTCTATACCCTCATGGCATCCCAAAATCAAACAGCCACAAAATACCTTGCAATGTATATATACCATGCCATGAATATGAGATCCTCTGCATTACAGATGTGATATCATTTACTATATATTCATTTATATTGCACCCTCTGCTACTGTATGTTAAATGTACTATAGGTCTACGGCCTCTTCAGTACTGTAAATAAAGATTGATTGAAAGATTGAAATGATCCCCATGGGCTTTCTGCATGTACATGCATTGACAAGGGTTAGCGTAGACCCAAAAGTTATTTCTGGTCTTACTTGGAATGTCTTATTGCAGGTTAATCACGATCTTTCATCGAACAACATTTGGTATTTCCGGAGGTTATCGACAATTTGCGTTGTCGGATTAGCGAAAAAAGCTGGAATTATCCTTTTGAAAAACGTTTTGTTACATTTATAAGCCTCATAAAACATTATTATAAATAACGAATTAGGTTTCGATCATCTAGATTCCATAAGCAAAATGGTGTTGAAAACGTTTTTATTACACCTGGAATGACACAAATGGGGATCGAACCCAATATCAAAACATACTGGCAAATCAGGGCATCAACCCTACTGGATTTCGTATATATGATATATAATGACACATATAATTAATGACACAGAGCGCAAGGTGAAATGAGGTTACAGTGTCTTTCAAGGCCATTGCACCTGTATATACGTCCATGCACGTGCGGTGTCTCCCAGTTTAAAGTGGTAACCCATGGGCCATTGGCCAATGAGTGAGTGAGTGAGTATCGTTTTAGCAATATTCCAGCAATATCATGGCGGGGGACACCAAAAATGGGCTTCGCACATTGTACCCATGTTGGGATTCGAACCCAGGCCTTCGGCGTGACGAGCGAACGCTCTAACCACTAGGCTATCTCACCGCCCTCATCATGTCGCCCGGTAACATGAATACCAAACGGAGATCTAGTACTGTGACGGACACCCAGCCCTTGTTTCACTATTAATGCTGAGTGACAGGCAAGGTAACAAAAAGTACCATCATTTAACGCCTTTTGGTATGGCTTGGCCGTGGATCGAACAGCAGTCTACTGCTCTCCAGGCAACCGCTGACCCACTACACCATGTGGTTAGATGAGTAATGTGACATTTTATATAAATAATACACAAAAACGAAAAAAGTCTTTTTTTCTTTATTGTGAAAGGTGTAAAATGTTCTTTCACTCGCACATATATATACATAAATAGATAGATATATATCCAAAAATAGTCGACAAAGATACATTTGAGCACTTGGTGATATTTACAACATTTTGCATCAACATATTTTGAACATAATACCTTTACGACGTCATGGTCCCGCGCATATTGCGGTTCTCAACAGTTAGTAAATATATACGTATGTGGTATGTATAAAGTGAGTTAGTCTTCAATCTGAATGGAGTGTCATTTGTTACATACACAGTTAATATCACAGTTTGTTGGTGTATATGGAATGTTGACGTCACACGTTGCATTAAGTCGGGTGGGTTAAGCTGGATGAGCAAACATTCAGACAAAAGGTGCATGCGTGGGTGGCTTTGGATTTCGTTCAAGAAACTTAGATGGACCAAAACATATTACAATTAAATAAATACTGAAGCTACACAGTAGTCCGATACATTGGAGATGTTTATAGCAACATGTACGTATAAGTTCAAAAACAATAAATATGCAACACACACTTGTTTTTGTTCATACAGAACACAGGTGACTCACGTTTCGTCATAAAGAAAATTCACAGATCCTCATAATAGTCATATAATAACACACACACACACACACACACACTCACACACACTCCCATATATTCATATATACACTTCAGCGATAACTCCTTGTTCATTAATTAATTTCAAGAGATAACAGATTATGAAATATAATTTTAAAGAATTAAATTGTTTGTAAACGTTGCAAACATCTACGCATTAATTATGCTGTGATGTCACACTGAAGATGTCAGTTTACCTTAAAAAGACTTGGAGTTGAAATAACTTGTTATTTCATTCTAAGTATGACATTTAAACATTGGCCTTAACAAGACTAATACTGGCCGAATCAGCGACAAAAGGTCATCGCCAATGATATATATATTTTCGAAAAACATATCTGTCACATCATGATTAACGATGCAACCAGGAATACAGTCAAAGGCAACCGATCTACGTGCACTGATTTGTACCTGATGAGCATCGCGTAAGTCATGACGTCACGCAAGAACTGTCATCTTATCCAAAACAAATAGGAAATGATGTAATAAGGTTTTTCCCACCTATTTGGAAAGTGACTTTTTCAAAATTCATTTCAACATTCCCGTTCCTGAGTGTAATTTGGCATTTGTTAGAACCACGAAAATATTAGCTTGATAATCACAAACTATATTTTGTATCTTCTCCGATCGATAATGACCGATCTTTTTGTTAACAAGGAGGATGTACACCATTTTGGCATGTGACGTCATCATCGCATCAGCAGCTGACTGGTCGCCATGGTAATTATGGTGATGAGTGCCAGTGGTCCCAAATGTCCGCTGAAAATGACAAAAGAAAATTAATACAAATATTATTTTTGTATATCAGTGTACACATAATCACAAGATATATGGATAAAATGTTATTAATAACATACCTAGATAAATGTAATAAATTCGTCTATAGATAAACACAGTCAAGTAAAGGGGGTATACAACAAACACGGTATGTCTATTGTGCGCAATAGTACATAAGGCAGCACATCAGCTATGAGACCCGTGAAGATCAGGGTTAGAATTGATCTTCAGTAACCCATGTTTGTTGTAAGAGGCGACTAACGGGATCGGGTGGTCGGGCTCGCTGACTTGGTTGACACATGTCATCATATCCCAATTGCGTAGATCGATGCTCATGCTGTTGATCACTGGATTGTCTGGTTCAGACTCGATTATTTACAGACCGCTTCCATATAGCTGGAATATTGCTGAGTGCGGCGTTACACAACAACCAACCAACCAACATCAGCTATGATTACGCTCCTGTTATATGCTAACGGTGACTTTATGAATGTTAGTCATCATGCACCCATGTGTGATGTAAAAATTAAATAAGCACGGAAGTATTTGATCTTGGTAATACCGTTTAGTTTTGAACCTTGTGTGTGTTGTGTTTCGCAGAAAGTTTTTAGCCTATAAATATTTTGACCACGTATGTAATTGCTCGGTCAGACCAAATTTTCAAGTACATACTTTCTTTGGCTAAAATTCAAAATACTGTCCAAAATATACTTCCCTTACAAATACTGAATTTAAAAAATGAATATAACAACTGTCTTTTATCGATCTGAGTTAACGCTGCATTCCTTAACATCTCGATGTCTTAATTCTCCGAGTATCGTGTTCCTGGCTGTTTAACGTACCTGGCGCTAGGACTCGCCATGATAGCATTGCATGTGTTCTCCATCCATGGCGGTATCCCACTGACCAGCCCCCTCCGCGAGGCAACGCGTCTGTTGTGGTCAAATATCACGTGACTGCAACATGAAATCAAGGACCGTGTTATAAATTACATTATTGCTTCGTCAAACTGACGTGAGCGTAAACAGATTACACAGATTTTCATTTATGATTAAATACAGTAGAAAATTCATGTTACAGTAGAAAATGTTGTTCGGTATTGATAGAATTCCGGATTAGTCAGAGGCCGGTTTCGACAAATGTCGCTGTATATCAACTTTGGAGTCTTTGAATGGCATTTAGACTTGATACATATAAAGGCAAGAATTGTATGGATGTCAACTCGCATTCTACTTGATGGACACGACGTTTCGGAGTATATATAGTCTTACTCCTTCATCAGGTGTATGGATGAAGTAGTAAGACTATTCTCCGAAACGTCGGGTCCGTCACTATATAAAGACTGACTGACTGACTGAGTTTGGTTTTACGCCGCTTTTTGCAATATTCCAGCAACATCACGGCGGGGGACACCAGAAATGGGCTTCACACATTGTACCCATGTGGGGATTCGAACCCGGGTGTTCGGCGTGACGAGCCAACGCTTTAACCACTGGGCTACCCCACCGCCCTCACTATAAAGAAGTTGCCATCCTTAAATTCTTGCCTTTATATCAACTTTGTCCTTATGTTTTACTTCTTTTACACAGCGAAACATGACGAAACTGTCTCGTCCTGGTGTGGATTCAAGACAGTCGATCACAGCCTAATATTTCACTGTGGAGATATCTTAGTCATTACAAACAACGCTTTATCCATATTTATAAACAATACATTATATTAATATGCAAACTTAGTCATGTTTGCAAACATCGCTTACCCATTGGACGTGATAAGGTAGTAGTTGTTATCCGTCCACCTGACCGAATACTGGACATCTCGGGGAACTCCGCGCCAGTTGGTCGAGATTTGGTAGGGCAGGGGTCGGGAGCTCTGAACTGTATCGAAATTGTAGAACCACCATTTTGTCGTCTGGAAGATTCAACAAGAACAACTATTATTCCCTAAATGTGTGAGTGAGTTGGGTCAAATTCCCAAAATGTAGAAACTCTTAAACGTGTATCAGTGAAAACTATGGGGATTCTTGCAAAGGGACGCAACCGCGACATGCAGCGCATTTGACGTCTGTGTCAAGTCAAAAACAATATTTAACGAAGACAAACAGACTTTTAGTGGCTTAAAAAAATAACTAGCAATCAACATGATACTCTGAGCGCAAAACTAAACATAATGACTTTACGTTTCCGAATTTCGACAAAGACAGAGAAGATAAATCTTTTGAACCTGGGTTGGCTGAGATGCAGTGATGCAGAAAACATATTTTATTCTTTTGGTATATCCATTTTACCAATTTCGGTGATATAATATCTGGTTTCTTGTTGTAGTTGAGTTGAGTTGAGCTTTACGTCACATCGGCATTTTTCCAGCCATATAGTGACGAGAACAAGTTTGCATTAGTAAATATTGTAAGTACATACTCGGAATGAGTTTTATTTCAAAGACATTTATTTATTGTATTGTCATTCGAAAGCAGAAAAAATCATAGCATCAAATTTATAGGCAGGCGGTTTGTTACATTTCATAGTTACAGTTTATGGTTGTTACATTTCACAGTTACAGTTTATGAGGTTTCTTGTTGTAAATAAGATCAGGAGTTTAACACGGGTGTTAATCAGGTCTGTGGAATACTGTAAGGGACATTCTCGCGATCTCACATTCTCGCAGTTTTGGCATTTTCAGCTTGTTTCCAAAGGTCGAGATCGCGAGAATATCCCTTACGGTATTCCATACAGATCTGGATGTATAAACAGAGGTTTCATTGTACCTACCCCAAACATAATGACCCTCGCCTTCCCTCTGTCGTCTATGAGGGACATAGTGAAGCGGGGAGCTTCGGGGAAATGATCCCGTCTGAACTCAAAAGGAAACCCTTCGTCAAGGGTGAGGTCTGTGTATCGCCATACTTGCTTGTCTGAAAACAGAAATTCCTTAGTCAGCTCCAATAGAATGAGAATGAGTTTTCGGCCCTATTCCCAAAATTCTACAAAAACTGTGTACACTTGCTGGGAATCAAACCCGGACCTATGGCCGGAGGAGCGATATTTTTACCACAACGCTACGCCACCGCAGAGTTCGAGCCTGGACACGGGTTCCACTCACCTTTAATGAGGTAGATTTTCGATGTTCTAGCTACAGAGAAGGCGATGTCAATCTCTGCCGGGGCTCCCTGGAACACCTCGTGGACACGTTTGGGGTAGCCTTCCTCCATGCCCCCGTCGTTGAACTTGAACACAGACCCTTCCTTGAAGGCGTAGTAAAAACGCTCGGGTCCTGGAAAAAGACAGAACTTGTGAACAGAGTCTTGACACAGGTCTGTTATTGTCGGTATGAGTGAGTTTAACGCCGCTATGAACAGTGTTTCAGTTTGAAAAGGTCGCCATAGTTTGATGTGAGTGACAAGTGAGTGAACTCTAAATTCTCGTTAAACTAGAACAATAATGGATATTGAGAAACATGTGGTCACAATCGGAAATCCTAAGATCGAATGGATCCTTACACGACAAAGGGACGCAACTTTTAAACCAGTTTACCAAAAAACAGGTAACAAAATGGTCTGGTTGTTTATGGTGTACATTGTTGCCTTTCCTTGACACATTTACGGTTTGAAATAAAAAAATAAAGTGTATCCTTTAGATATGACTGTTATTTTCTATATGGTCTAACATAGCCACGTCTCATCTGCGTACTCACCGGCCACGACGGAGTCGAAATCTACAGTGCAGGGCGGTGATGGTGTGGTCGTCGTGGTAGGAGTGGGAGTTGTCGGTGGACGGTAGGGGGCACGGGTGCGTGGTGGGAAGCGGGTACGGGGTGGTGAACGAGTGGCTGGCGTAGGGCGGGTCCGTCTGGGATTCACGGTATATCCAGGTCGGGAACCTGTGAACCATATAGAATATAAAAATATTTGTCTAAATAAACGCAACGTGTACTATACAGATTCAGTGTTTTCGATGCGAAATATTAGAAAGTTATGTACATAGATTGTAGATTTGTAGCGAGATCTCTGCGAGTTTGAACTTATTGGCAGTAACAACCATGTACTTCCAACCCAACGCACCTGCCCCTTCTCCCATGAACCAACCCCTCTTACCCTAGCCCAAACCTTCGATTCCCTACCCTAACTAACGCTCTAGGCCCCAACCCCTACCCCATCCACAATCATATTCATCCACCCATCCCAAGCACCTGTCCCTCATCTGTACCCTCCCCCAAATCCACAACTCCCTCCGTTCCAATCCCATGTTCCCCCAAACCATGTCTCTGCCTCCCTCAACTGACGGTTCCTGCACCAGAACCAACGCCAGTGCCCTTAATCGTAGCAACCTACCACGTCTCTGATCATCTTGCCCACAGCCTTACCACCAACCCAACCTCATGTACTCCAATCCATGACCCGCCCCTCGAACGTACCGTAAAGAATCTGAATTGCTCTGATGTCATCTTGTCCGAGGGTCAATGCATCCTGGCCCCTATAGGCGGGGAACATGAGCGCCCCCTGGTCGCGAGAATGTCCGAGACCCAGTGAATGACCAAACTCGTGCGCAGCTACGACCAACATATCTGACCCGTGGTCTGATTTCAGTGTCCAGTCCTCATCGTTGTCAAAATGGGCATCGCCTGAGATCTTGGCTTTGCCTGGACCAAAAGCATGGGCGAGGACTCGACCTGAGAACATCAATATCATATTTAAAACTTTCATAAAGAACAAATAAAAAGCAAAATAATTTTACAATTTATTCATTTTCCTTAATATTCAGTAAAATTATACTCTCTACTCTCTGGCAAATAACTTTACTTAATCCATAATGAGCATCATATTGCTAAAAGCGGCGTAAAACAAAACTCAGTCGGTCATAATGAGCACCATGCTCACTATATCGATCACTGGTTTGTCTTGACAAGACAGTTTTACAGGCTATAGTCACATTCCTGAATATTGCTGAATATGGCGTTACATAACTGACAAAACGTATTGTTACTATTGTCCGTCCTCGTTAATTTTTGCCACAGTGTGTTTTAGAATGTATATTTAAAAATGTAAACATATTAAAATCAGCTGTAGTCTTATTTCACAAGTAAATGCATCAAAATATGTCTTACTTCTTCCATCAAAGGCGTTACCCCTGCCGTCTCCGTGTTCACCGCTAGCAAAGAAAATCTCCATATCAGGGTTTCCTGTTGTTTCCGTGATTCTCAGAGGCGCCACATTTTCCCATATCTTAAACGCTTCCCGTATCGTCCTTCTGAAATACCGAACAGACATACGGAGTGTTATACAGATATCTGAAAAGTGATATACATACGCATTTCTCCTGGTTTAGAACACACGAAATCGACATTGCATTTCCAGCCGAATGTGAGACTGGACACAGCATCAATGCTGCTGATCTTCGCAGCCAGGGATAACATTTTAATGATCATAATTCGCGATTTAAGAGTTCTCAAATAGCTATCAACTAAGGACAGCGTCATCCGTATCAAAGTCAGTAACAACTGTATGGAATTTTTTGTCAATACTTGAACGATTTCATATTTTCTACAACTTCAGATTTTTTGTTGTTGCTTTAGTAAATATTAAGATTGCATTATTATAGGTCCCAAGTTACACTGGGTCATTCCTGCATAACCACCGGAGTCTTCCTGTGAAGGTCCGGGTTAGAATTGATCTTCAGTAACCCATGCTTGTCGTAAGAGGCGACTAACGGGATCGGGTGGTCAGGCTCGCTGACTTGGTTGACACATGTCATCGTATCCCAAATGCGTAGATCGATCTTGTGCTGTTGATCACTGGATTGTCTGGTCCATACTCGATTATTTACAGACCACCGCTATACAGCTACAATATTGCTAAGTGCGGCGTTAAACAATAGCCAAACCAAAACACTGGGGTGTGCGAGGTACAGAAATACTGGTTTGGGTTGTTTTCACTTACTTCTGGTCGTCAGTTCTCAGCTTGTAGGTAGGTTTCGTCAACTTCCAAGTGAGTCGAGGATTTGACCATTTTGATCCTGAAGAAGACGGCAATAGTTATAAATAGTTCTCGGGAACACGTCAGTCACGCAGTATACAATGAAACTTTGACCGAATTCTATATGTAGACTATAACGTCAGCTGCCATCTCTCAATGACATGCTGTATCATATATATCACATCCGGGTTACAATTGGTCATCAGCAACCCATGCATGCCTCGTAAAAGGCAACTGATGTGCTCTGGAAATCAGACTCGCTGATCGTATTGCCATGGCATTGTAACTGCTTAGATCGATGCTCATGATGTTGATCACTGGATTATTTACAGACCGCCGTCATATAGCTGGAATATTGGTGATTGCGGCGTTAAACCACACACAAATGAACATTCAAGAGATGCATGGACATGTTAAAACATGCTATAATACATACCTAGATGTGTGTATCGAAAAGCGGACCTTTTCTTGCGTATGTCATCATTTCGTTCCTTGTCTGGCACACCGCATCTCGGTAACTTCATCATGCGCATCGTCTTATGGTCAACTTCACCAGTCTCCTTCAAACCATAGAAATACTGAAAGTCTCTGCAATGGAACAATACATTGTTAATGACAATCACAATGACGGGCTTCCCCCTCTTCATGCAAAAACAAATAATAATAGTCCGTTGATTTTAGACAAACCTGCTGTCATAATACAAACACACGCGCACAACCATACACAGCTGCAGATATTCTTGTTTGTATGTTATTATGTTCAATTCGTTTAATGGTTAATATAGAATGCCAGTCCTACAAGATAACCTGTATCGATTGTCCAGCGAAACGGATTCCGCTGGACAAAATCTCACAGTTGATGTGGAAGTCTATGGATGGGTCACTGAGAATCACTAATGGCACCAAGTTTCATCGAAAAGAGTAAGTACATTGTGTCCTACAAACGACGAGGAACGAATTATATTCTTGATAACTTCGACAGGGGCTGGGCTATTGTTTTCGGAGGATAATATGACTGATTCCTTTTGACACACTACATAATAGATTATGTCCGGGGTTATTCAATACTGGTGGTTAGGTCTAGTGGTTAAAGTGTTTGCTCGTTACGCCGAAGATCCAGGTTCGATTACATGGTGAAATAATTGACGTCCATTTCTGGTGTCACACATCTTGATAGTGCTTGAATATTGCTAAATGAGGCGTAAAGCCACACTCACTCACTCACACACGAGTTCAATACTTTAAAGAAAAAAAACTGTATGAACAACACTATACAGTTGGTAATCACATTATTTACGTATTTGTGCGAATATTATTCTTGCAAAATCATACCGTTTATACAACAAATATTTACTCGATTTCGAGGGACCGCCATCAAGATTATTAAACTATCTGTAAGTTCCCACCACACGAAAGCCTTTTCAGGCTATAAGAATTGTAGTCTGAGCATTTCATAGAATATTTTGTTTAAATTTCTTATAAGCCCACCGATATAATGCTAGCACGATAACAGCTTGCGACAGATAACATGGAGATAGCTGTTGACACGTTATGTTCATGGATTTAGGGGAAGACTTCTGCATTTCTCACGAATGCTTTACACATTAGAAATATGCTTTCGTGACCCACAATAACTTCTTGTAAGCAGGCCACAGTGCCCTCAAATTATAACTTGGTTTAAATAGGTTGCGCACTCATGCTTTCATATAAAAAGCGCAGACCTAGAGGCGCTCCTTGTCGTATGCCTACTTTAATTGCGTAGCGTTAGACATGTCTTGAATACTGTGGTTTTAGTAGGAGCGACTGTGTGCATGGTTTACAAAGGGATTGACGGACTTAGGGTGGTTGTTTTGTTCGGAGTGGAACATTGTCGGTTTGTGGAGTCGATAATGAAGAATTCGGATGTAGGTCTCCCCAAACAGATTATCACCATATAGACGTGTTCAATGTACTGCGGCCATTTGGGTGATAGAAACTATGTTTAAATCAGGTTTTAAACCCTTCAATGCAAAGGAAACTATATTATATGTCAGTTTTACGATGCAGTAACCAACAGAGAGGGAACACAGATTTAGTTCGTTATAACCGTGGTTCGGCTTTCGACTTAAATATACAGCAGAACCAGAAACAGTTCATTATAAGCATGTTCGTTGTAAACCCAGTTTACTGTATTTACATTTACATACTGTATTTACATTTACATACTGTATTACATTTACATACTGTATTACATTTACATACTGTATTTACATTTACATACTGTATTACATTTACATACTGTATTTACATTTACATACTGTATTACATTTACATACTGTATTTACATTTACATACTGTATTACATTTACATACTGTATTTACATTTACATACTGTATTTACATTTACATACTGTATTACATTTACATACTGTATTACATTTACATACTGTATTACATTTACATACTGTATTTACATTTACATACTGTATTACATTTACATACTGTATTTACATTTACATACTGTATTTACATTTACATACTGTATTACATTTACATACTGTATTACATTTACATACTGTATTACATTTACATACTGTATTTACATTTACATACTGTATTTACATTTACATACTGTATTACATTTACATACTGTATTTACATTTACATACTGTATTACATTTACATACTGTATTTACATTTACATACTGTATTACATTTACATACTGTATTTACATTTACATACTGTATTACATTTACATACTGTATTTACATTTACATACTGTATTACATTTACATACTGTATTTACATTTACATACTGTATTACATTTACATACTGTATTTACATTTACATACTGTATTTACATTTACATACTGTATTACATTTACATACTGTATTTACATTTACCGTATCATCGCGTGGGGCGGTAGGGTAGCCTAGTGGTTAAAGCGTTCGCTCGTCACGCCGAAAGCCCGGGTTCGATTCCCACATGGGTATTACCCACAATGTGAGAAGCCCATTTCTGGTGCCCCCGCCGTGATGTTGCTTAAATATTGCTAAAAGCCATACTCATTTACTCACTCGATCATCGCGTATCTGTCTCATATTAAGAAATGATGTAATATATCTTCAATCCATGACAAACATAATAGCATGTATCATAGTTTTAATTTTTTAAAGTTCTACCTCATCAAAACCTACACACACAAGCCGCCAGTTGAATCTAGTTGAGGTTTGAATATCTAGGCCGCATTCCACAACATCATCACAATAACCCCCCAACAACCAGTCATGCGAGATGAGGATGTATACCACATTCCTGCATATTACTCCGTACAGGTGTATTCAAAGACATGTACAACACACGACCTTCACACTGTTACACTCGACAGACATTGTCATCTGCCCACCTGTGCACGTTTAACACTTAAACAAAAGAATCCCATATTCTGTGCAGGGTCCACGTGTACATATTGACGGTAATAATATCAACACCCGTATCAAACATATCAATTTTTATATTAAGAACTGAAAACAACTTCTTCGAGGGGAATTTAGAAGTTGGAGCAGGAAGTATAACAATATATGCATTAACTCTCCACAGGGATTCTAGGACAAAAACACTATACAGCAAATGACTGAGCAAATCGACTTACTTGACTGCATCTTTAATCTGCAAATCTCTGTCAAATACTGATCGCAGCTCATCTCCAACAATTCCTGCCGGGATATTATCCATGTAACCAAAGTCCTTGAGAAATCCCTGAAAATATCAGACAGAGTTCTTACGGTGATTCATCGTAGTTATACAGCTTCTCGAACAATGGGATGAAATCGATAACCATCCAACTTCTGGCTCTCCCTATATGGCCGGGATATGACGATATTACTCTTACAGCTCGTTTATGATTCACTGAGTAAATACACTAACATAGCTTTATGAATTTACCGTGAATCATTGATGACATGTTGCATAACAGGCCAGCGTCTTGAGGGTTTTATACGGTTGGGTTAAACTGCCTATTGACGTGGCTGTTTCTAAATCACTAAATACATGTAAAAAATTGAAAAATTAACGTCAGTGATTTCTAGTTAAATTATTAAAAAAAATTAAATCAGATTATCTTACCTCAACATCAAAATCATGAACAAGGTTTATTGGCCTCCTCCTGGACCGTTTGTCTCTCTCGGAAGCAAGTCCTTGCACAGTAATAACAAAACATGTTACCAACAGGCACAAACATTTCATAGATCCTTTCATATTGTCCAAGTAACCCACATACGAATAAATAACGGGTTTGTATAGTAGAACAGTGTATGTATGATCCTGGTGGCCTCGTGTCTTCTGAGCCAACGTGTGCTCGCACTCGCTTAAGAAGGCTATCCCGTTGATGACTCACAGCCCTCGTTTCAGCCAATCAGAGCGTGGCTCGAGTTAGGGATATCCTTTCGTCATCAGTTGCGCAGGGATGTAAGAAATACGACATTAGTTAACCAAGGAGTGTGATATGTAAAAGAAAAAAAAGGATATAATTTAACGAATTTATTTTCAGCTAAAGTAACAAAACTGCCTTTCGTTTAAACGCATTGACCCTATTGGGTCACGTTAAGTGAAACATTGTGTTCTTGCAGTTTTCCCTGAATTTGTTGGTTGTATATTTGTGTAAGACTATGGTAAGTAAGTTCGCTGTATTATCCAGTAATAATCCAGTAGATTGTGATACAAAATATATTTGTATAATTATATTTATGTTGGTGTGATATTTGAATACTTCAATAATACCAGTAGGTCATGAATTATGAACATAGAAACACGCAGAACGACAATCATTGACGTTTGCAATTACTCATGTAATGATTACGTTTAGATTTCACGTGAATAAGTATTATTCAAATAATCGAAATAAACGTATTTTGAAAGAATATAATATTCATATATAGATATATTTAAACTAAATGCAAATACATATCTAAATAATACGTTTTAAACTGATGATAAATATTTCTCTAAGTAACATTAACAGGCAAACGATGTCGCAAGGACTATTTCCCTTGTATCGTGCTCGACACTGCTATGGCGTAGTAACACTGGTTTGTCAAGATGTCTCCCTTAAAACTAAACTGGAAGGGACGCAGTCAGACTTCAGAAAAAGGGTGACCCTGCATTTCTGTCCCCGAAACCTGAGAAATAAGTCACGATGCAGGAATTAAACTTTATTGGATGTGGGTGACACGGATTGTGGTGTAGGATGGGGAGGTTTATTTCATACACCCACTACACCCGTCCTCCATACTCATTCAACTATGGCATGTCTTTTTATGGAAGTATTTCCATGCTTGACTGCGCCAGCTCTGACCCTCATAAATGACACTTCTGGATTAAAGGTTATAAATATGAAACGCCATTGCCATAGAATAAACGGACTCGATATACCGCCAAAACCGATTCCACTGGGCGTAACAGAAAAACATGTGTGATTATATTAAGGATTAACTGAACGTTAGTGAATGAGTATGGTTTTACGCCGCTTTCATCAACATTCCACAGTGGGGGAAAACAGAAATGGTCTTGACAAACTGTATCCATGTGGGGAATCGAACCCGGGTCTTCGGCGTGACGAGCCAACGCTTTAACCAATAGGCTACCCCACCGTCCCTGAAAACACCGGGTGTTCATGAAAAGGGTAAGCATGTTCTGTCCAATACGAAGCATCACCACTTACAAGTTTCAATAAAACGTTAGCGTCCTATGTATAGTCGGCAGTGTTGACGCCACGAGACCGGCGGTCTGTAAACAAACCAAACAATCAAGATAAAATGGACCAGAAAAACAAGTAACACTTGAGCGGCTTTAATGATAGCATTACCCTCAAACTAAACTAAATTTAGTTTCCTTTTCATGAAGATGT
Organism: Haliotis rubra; assembly: GCF_003918875.1. Lineage (NCBI taxonomy): Eukaryota > Metazoa > Mollusca > Gastropoda > Lepetellida > Haliotidae > Haliotis > Haliotis rubra. The sequence goes on along the minus strand of NW_025767227.1, from coordinate 289,480 downwards.
TTAGATTTCGTGTACCCACTTACTGTCTGTATGATGTCCGTATTCAGAACATGCCTCCAAATGGGTTTTTAACTCTAACGCGTGTGCGGAACAAAGACGGAGTGAATTCAATATGTGAGGAAATTTAATACGTAGAATGTTCTCCAGTGAGTATTTTTATCACAAAGCAATTAACAGTGACTGTTTTAGGTTTAGTCGGTCAGCAGCTTGGCGTATTGAAAAGAAAAACGCTTAAAAATTCAAACTTCATTCTGTTTCTTACTGTAAAATATAAATTTGCCTAAAACCCGACTCACTCACTCACTATAAGAATTTAATTGGAACTTTCCATAAACATTCTACTGCATGTTAATGTTCGAGCTAGCTTTTGGGAGTCGCTTCTGTCAAATAACACTGTCGACTTAGGGCCTGTTCGATTATTGCGAAACTGGTTTTGATTTTTGAAACTGGTTTCTCCTGTTATAAACGAGTGTCTATTTTCGGATACATGGTTTCAAAGTGAACTAGTTTCTAGGTTTATAAACGAGTTGATGGTTTCACCATCCGGTTTCAAAATGGATACCAAAAAATGTCTCATCTACTGTATATGAGGAACGAATTGGATGACAGCATATGTTTTCCATTTTATCAGTGAATTAACAAATAATAAAGAGATGAGATGCTTTTGGAGGTAAATATTTGCGTATATGTAATTATACTGTTACAAGTAGTTATATATATACAAGTTACATAAAATAGTCATGTTCAAACATAGACTGTTTTTTTAAAATAATATTTAAATGAAACTGCGAAACCTGCCTCGGAGATGGTTTCGAAGTTTCAGAACCCAGTTTTAGGTTTCGACATGATCGAGTGCATGGTTTTCCCGAAACCAAAACCGGTTTAGCATAATCGAATAGGCCTTTAGACTGGGATGCAGTTACTTAAACAGTGATAAATATAATCGTTTCATTTCCGATAATGCTTCTTGTTCCTGGTCACATGACTATGAGGATGCTTTCCACTACTTCTTCATGTGTCCTACACACAATAGCATTCGATATGAATCATTTTTTTATGAGAAATGTTTACCATATACGGTATATGCTAAATATATCAGCTGTGAAACATAAGTGAGATAATTTGTTAATATTCAAGATTCCTATAATTCAGAGATAGCTTGCTCTTATTTTCACAGCTTGTTATAATTTTATTATGTACAACATTATACATAAATGTGAACATGTACATGTGATATGGAGCGGCATTAATATAAGCCATTTAGGCTTGTTTGCCAATCTTTTTTTCTGAATAAACTATGTTTAAGCCATGTTAATGCCTCAAGCTTCGATTTACACTACAAAATGATTTCTTATACCTACGCTTTCCACGTCTATATTCATGGACATATTAAATGATTTATGTAAATATATGTGTATTGGTATGTCTGCCCGTTAGTGATAGATTATGGAATAACCATCAACAATTTACAAAACCAGAACATGTGATTGTTCGTTGTGATAATAAGAACTGGCCGTCCTGGCGTGACCGTTGAGGTCATATTTTCAGTACAGAAGGTATGGCCATCCCGGGTTCTTGAAACACAATGTCCAGTCACTCTACTTAGTGACCACAGTACTCCCGTACTAACACCGACAAAGTACTGAACACACGCGACGAGTGCAGTATGCTGAACCATGGCAGTAACACAAGTACAAGACATTTGACTCGGTAATATAGGCACTTATACAATGCAGACCACTCGCCTCGTGACCCGCAGCTCTTGGTGCTTGGGTCACGAGAACGATCAAATAGCCATACACTAATGAGTAAAACCGTACTTGGTTCCAGTCCCAACTTCCTCCCAATTAGGACACTGAACCACCCTGGCCTGGGTGGGGATATCGTAGCGTGGGAGGATGGTATTTGATATCTGACGGTCATGGATTTGCATAAGTGCTAAATATATTTAATTCAAAATTAAATTATCATTGTTCTGTGTATTAGCTTTTTTCGCCTTCTTTTTTGAAGATAGATACCGAGCGGTTATGTCATAAACTGCCTAGGCGTAGTAACGTGCAAGTCCCTATTTTCTCTCTCCGCCTCATGCTCTATCTTCCTTTTCCGCCTCCCCCACTGTATCTGAGTCTCACACTGTATCATCTCACATCTATCTTTCCGTCTCACCATATCTCTTTCTCCATCTCACCTCCCTATCTGTCGGTCTCACCCTCTATCTCTCAGTCTCCATATCTCTCCATCTCATCCAACACATCTCTCATTCTCACCTATCTTCTCTTTCTGTCCCACCTCTATCTCTCACCTACCTTCTCTCTCCGTCTCACCTCTATCTCTCATCTATCTTCTCTCTCCGTCCCACCTATATCTCTCACCTATCTTCATTCTCCGTCCCACCTCTTTCTCTCACCTACCTTCTCTCTCCGTCCCACCTCTATCTCTCACCTACCTTCTCTCTCCGTCCCACCTCTATCTCTCACCTACCTTCTCTCTCCGTCCCACCTCTGTCTCTCACCTACCTTCTCTCTCCGTCCCACCTCTGTCTCTCACCTACCTTCTCTCTCCGTCCCACCTCTATCTCTCACCTACCTCCTCTATCCGTCCCACCTCTATCTCTCACCTACCTTCTCTCTCCGTCCCACCTCTATCTCTCACCTACCTTCTCTCTCCGTCCCACCTCTATCTCTCACCTACCTTCTCTCTCTGTCTCATGCTTTTCCTTCCCTCTATGTTTCACCCTTTATGTCTTCATCTCATCCTCTATCTTCTCTCTCCGTCTCACCCCCTGTCTCTTCATCTCACCTTTTATCTCTCCCCTTACATCCGCGATCAATCTCCGTTTCACCTTCAATATCTCTCCGTCTCACCCTCTCTCACCCTCTCCTACCATATCTCTCCATCTCACACTCTTTCTCTCCGTCTTACCTCCATCTTTCTACCTACTAACACTCTACGTTTCTCCCTCTAACTCTCTCCATCTCTACCTCTATCTCTCTTTCTCGCCCTCTATCTCTATCTCTCATTGTATATCCTTCCGAATTTCCTTGTGCCCCTGTCTGACCGGCCGTGTAGAGCACTACTACAAGATTGTATCATTACAATGTCTGTTTTTTCAGTAGAGATGTTGTATGGAAAGGGGTTCTATTGTCACCGATATCCTCCAGGAAATAACAACCAGGAACTGGCCATCAGTATCGCTTGATCATGATTGGAGTGTGTGTGTCTGTAAATGTGTCTGACTGTCTGTGTCTGTCTGTGTCTGTCTCTGTGTCGGCGTGTATGTGTCTGTCTGACTGTTTGCGTGTATGTGTCTGACTGTCTGTGTGTCTGACTGTCTGCGTGTATGTGTCTGATTGTCTGTCTGTGTGTCAGTCTGTGAGTCAGTCTGCCTGTATGTGTCTGTCTGTCTGTGTCTGCCTGTGTGTCTGCGTGTATGTGTCTGTCTGACTGTTTGCGTATATGTGTCTGACTGTCTGTGTGTCTGACTGTCTGACTGTATGTGTCTGACTGTCTGTGTCTGTCTGTGTGTCTGCGTGTATGTGTCTGACTGTCTGTGTCTGTGTGTATCAGTCTGTGTGTGTCAGTCTGTGAGTCAGTCTGCCTGTATGTGTCTGACTGTCTGTGTCTGTCTGTCTGTATGTGTCTGACCGTCTGTGTCGTGCCTGTGTCAGTCTGTGTGTCTGCGTGTGTGTGTGACGTGCATATCTCTCTCCATCACTCTCTTCCCCTCCCTCTCTCTGTCCCTCAACCCCTCCTTGTCTCCCAGTTAGCCTCTCTATCCGTCTTCCTCTCCGCATCAACCTATCTCTCTTTGTGTCCCCCATCTCTATCTGTCTGCCTCTCCACCCTCTCTGTTTCTCTTGTTCTCTCGCTTTCTCTAACCTCACTCTCCTTGTTTTTCTCTCTCCTCTATCTTTCTCTCTCCATTTCACTCTCCTCCCTCTCTCCATCCCACTATGTTCATACAACTGAATAATAGACCAAACTCACGCATTCCTCTCTCTCTCTATCCCTCTCTATCTATCTCTCTCTGTCTCTCTCTCTATCTCTCTCTCTCTCTCTCTCTCTCCCTCTCTCCATCCCACTATATTCATACAACTGAATAATAGACCAAACTCACGCATTCCTCTCTCTCTCTATCCCTCTCTCTATCCCTCTCTCTATCCCTCTCTACCAATCTCTCTCTGTCTCTCTCTATCTCTCTCTCTCTCTCTCCCTCTCTCTCTCTCTCTCTCTCTCTCTCTCTCTCTCTCTCTCTCTCTCTCTCTCTCTCTCACTCACTCTCACTCACTCTCCATCTCATTATGTTTATGTAACTGAATATTAAACCAAACAATCAGGACCCAGTGTCAACATGTTAATATTCGCAGTGTTAATGCTTGATTTCTTCGTGATGTCAAGTGATGCTGAGGTCATCGGAAACCGGAACATGTGCACATCAGATGAACAGGATCATTGTACACAGGATGCTTGTCAACCACCTGCGTCCCAACAGGCTCTAGTTAAACATAAACACTTTGCGACAATTTCATTCAAGTTTCCAGTGTAGCATATTTTATAAGTCTTTAACAGTACTGTTTAACTCTCTCACATTAGACGTACCTCCAAATGAGAGAATAGTGTTTAGATTTAAACATCTGTAAACCGAGTAATTGGATTGTCTGATCCAAAACTGTATTGACTGACCAGTAATCTATTGTTCCCGTGTAAGAGGTGGGACCAACCGGTGGGGAAAGACAAGCTTATCTTCGTCCCAAACACCTGGTGTCATCAGTGATTTAAACATTCTATTGGGAATCCATCTTCTCCTGGGCTTTTGTTATTTTTGATTGATTTAACGGCTCGTGTTATTTCATCTATAGTAATATCACCCTCAATATTTTCAGCCTGTACATTGTGCAGTTTGGGTGTAATAATATCATCAACTATATTAATATATTTATCTGTTATTTTACCACCTGATGAGTATAGATTTTCATAAAATTGTCTTTGTTCATTTAATATAGCCTTACCATCTGATATTACTTCCCCTTTGTCATTGATGACACTATTCATAAGCTTACTGGTATAATTTCTTTTTTCGAGATGACAGAAATAGTTGGTTGGTTTTTCTCCTTCCTCATACCACTGAATTCTATTTCTTATCTGTATACATCTATATATGTATGTGATGCCATCTATGAATGTTAATAAATGAAAACAAGTATGTATTGTTAGTATTTTTTATTTCTGTGAATATTTTTACGTACAATGAAGATAACTAGATCTACCATTTCTGATATGCATGCAACAGTATGACGATCATGACATTTAGTAAACATTGATATTTTCACGCAAATACATTAATCCGACATTTTCATTAATCCGACATTTTCGTTAATCCGACATATTTCTCTGCAACCACAAGTGTCGGATTAACGAGAGTTGACTGTACCTCTTATTTCATCTTCTTTTATTTTTTCGAACTCTAATTTACATTTGGATAGTTCAGAAAGTTTAGTTTCACATATGGTTTGGAAATTTTCTCTGATTTCTTCTTCCATTGATCCATATTTATAATTTTTACATTTTGTGTTTTTCCTGATTTCAGGTATGTTTCCACAGACAATCGAGGCATGTTCTTTGGCATTAACATTTAGTATTTACGACACAAATAACTCAAACAGACCTTATGGTGAAAAATCAGTGAAATATTTCCGTCAAGGTCTTAATGGTATTATCCGAACTAGACAGGAGACCGTATTATTCAGGTTAACGTGTTTCCTCTTGGGTTGTTTCAACTGTCTCAGTATAGTTGTCTTTACAACTATGACATCGTAACTTCTTCTTTCAGTGTTTTTCTTTTAGAAATTGGAGTGTCAGATAAGGACAAACTGTAATCATCTACATGCCAGTTCTTTACAAGCCTGTGCTGTAAGTATCAAGTAAAAGATCCAACCAAGTAGAACATGACTCTGTGATTCGCCAAGCCGAAGGCCGTGAATGGTCAAGCTCATTTCATTTCTCCCAATAAACCCATTAGGATTGCGTCTGGTGGACACGCTGGCCTGAAAGAAGGACTGGTCGACCCTATGCGGGTAAAGTGTCCCCTTTTCTTACTAGTGAGGGAATGGTAACACCATGTGATGAAGAACGTCATCCGTGTAGTTGTGGCCGTTTGGGTTCCAGACAGGTCACGTTGGATGGTTGCCCCAGGCAACACAATACTGCTTAAATGTAAAACCCGGCGACAATCATTGCCCTCTGCGACCATAAACCCTGCACAACCATCATTACCATCATAATATAATCACAGCCATCATAATGTTATCACAGCCATCATAATGTCATAACAGCCATCATAATGTCATCACAGCCATCATAATGTTATCACAGCCATCATTACCATCATAATGTTATCACAGCCATCATAATGTCATAACAGCCATCATAATGTCATAACAGCCATCATAATGTCATCACAGCCATCATAATGTTATCACAGCCATCATTACCATCATAATGTTATCACAGCCATCATAATGTTATCATAACCATCATTATGGATTATGCAGAATCTGCTTTTCTCAGAAAACACTTCCTGACAGTCACGGCGTTAGTCAACGCTGTTGTTCTAGGTCAAGGTCATTTTACGGAAAGGGCGGTAGGCTTGTATTGACGAGTGGTTTGTCGGATTTTGCCCTGTTCTGCCTGTCTGTATCGTTCAGACTGCCTGATGATGTGAAACTGTAAACATAAAGGTTCTTCCACTCTGGGTGATTATATCACATTTGGCCTTTTGCGTGGGCCCTTTTCATTTTATGCATGTTCTTCACAGACACTTTCATGTTCAGATATTTTTCTTTACTCAACTTGCATCTACAAAAGGAAACAGCGGATTGTGTTTGCCTGATGTTTATAGAGTTGCAGTAACGGTTAAAATTTTGGTGAAATCAAGTTTTCAGGTGGTTTTATTCACGAATCTGATTTCTCTTTGTTGTGCATGCCACGTATTAACAGTAACACATATACCAGCTATGCTAGACGCGGTATGTCTTGAGATTAATTAGTGAATGGGTTCTACAGCCACTGTGACCCTATTCCAGCTGTACCGCGGTGTGTCAGCTGACTGAGGGGAAAGACCGAAGTATTGCTAGTCTTAGAAGCCAACCATTTGGTGAAACCCATTGGCTAGGTGCTGAGAAACCCAAGAGACATTCGGGGTGAACCGGAACTCAAACTCAAGGTTTCTGAGGAGCCCAAGGGAAGCTACTCTGCACAGCAAATATCGTCACCTTGGAGACTGGAACACCACTGGTGGTGTACAGTTTTATATACTTACAACACATAATGACTGTACACTCTACTGACCCATAACTCATTTGCCTATATATAAGTACTGAGTCATTTTCTGTTTTCTTCCAGACACTCCTCCAGACACGCCGGTGACGTAATGAGCGTCCAATGTGTGAGAACAGGGACATACAACATCATATTCATGATGAAATTCCCGGGAATACAACTACAGTTGAAGTAACACAAACATACGAGGAAGGACAAGTCTTGCAATTGGAGAACAATGGGATAAGGCGACACCGGACGGGAGCGGGTACTCCATTGACCAAAAAAGGGAAATAAAAAAAAGATGTGATATTAGTTTATCTCAAGGACGTGTATCGACACGGCGATTTGTGGTGGTGAGACAATAGAGTGAGTGAGTGAGTGAGTGAGTGAGTGAGTGAGTGAGTGAGTGAGTGAGTGAGTCAGTCAGTCAGTCAGTCAGTCAGTCAGTCAGTCAGTCAGTCAGTCAGTCAGTCAGTCAGTGAGTCAGTGAGTCAGTCAGTGAGTGAGTCAGTCAGTCAGTGAGTGAGTCAGTGAGTGAGTCAGTGAGTGAGCGAGTGAGTGAGTGAGTGAGTGAGTGAGTGAGTTAGTGAGTCAGTGAGTCAGTCAGTGAGTCAGTGAGTCAGTCAGTCAGTGAGTAAGTCAATGAGTGAGTGAGTCAGTGAGTGAGTCAGTCAGTGAGTCAGTCAGTGAGTCAGTCAGTGAGTCAGTGAGTGAGTCAGTGAGTGAGTGAGTGAGTGAGTGCTGGATGGATGAGTGAGTTAGTGAGTCAATGCTTTAGTTAGTCCAACAGACAGACAAACAAGCAGTCAAGCAGACACCCAGAAAGTCCAACAGGCAGTGTAGAGTCATGTACACGTGTACTTGCAAGGGGATTACAAACAAAGACCATACAGATGATCCGGGGGTAGAATGAACGAGGCGGAAAGAGCGAGCTGTTCCTACTGTCGGAATCAACCGACTCGAGTCATTTCTCTGACCTAGCCATGGGATTGGTCATAATTATTATTTACTTATTTATGTACAGTGCAAATCATGTTTGCATCAGAGTTTACTTGTTTTGAATACTTGTTCCTAATGGCGAGGGAATTTCTTGATCAGACTAAAGTGTAAATGCAGCAATGGTGTGATATCATCATGATAGATTCATGCAGCGCGTTGTACTATATACAAATGATAAATGCATTGTAGAAAGTACCACAACTTCGTAGTCAGGGGTACCTGTTGAGCTTCTAATATGTACATGAGAGGGTACGTAAGTCCCAAAATGTTCAAAGTCCATTTAAACTTGCCAGGATTTTTAAACGTAGCATTCTTGTCATTTTAATTTTGGCTAACATTTCTTACAATCGCCAGCAGCTGAAGGGATGGTGTAAATCCAACTAGGGTCCATGCAGGTAGCCAAGGTACTGTAAGTCCCCATGGTCCCTAGTTTGGTGATCTACCTTCTGGTGTTGGCGATCTATAGCTTGTTTTTATATTGTATTGTCCAAATAGTGCTATCAGTTTTAACTCTCCATACTAGTTTTAGTTGTACTTGTGATACTCTAGTTGTTTTACTGTCCTTCGTCGACAGGTTTTTATAACGTACATATATTCCATTTCAATGTCAAATGTTCTCAAATCACTTTTTATTGTATAAATAGTTTCCGTCACGATATGGCTGAAATATTGCCGATGTGACGTTAAATAATAACTCACTCACTCTAATATGTACATGGGGAGGTGTAGGCTTCACAGTCATCACAATCATGATTAATCAAATGCCTGTTGTATAATGTGTGCCAAGAACACAGTCGCCACTGACATGCGTTGATATGCGCATTTTTACAAGTGTCACTTGGTATTCACCATTTTCAGAGGTTTTGATTTAAACATTTTCTGCGCACTTACAGCTGATAATACCTAAGATGGCGTCACATGACTTGATGTAATCATTGCATCGAACACATTTAATTTAACTGATAAGTTCAAGCGATGTATTGTCAGCTATAACTTAACTGTATTAACAAGGCGTAAGTACGAATCATGTGAAACAGTCCCACGTTGGAGGCTATATACATGTACATGCTAAGCTTGTTTCTCATACTGCCAATGTATTGTCAGCTATAACTTAACTGTATTAACTAGACGTAAGTACGAATCATGTGAAACAGTCCCACGTTGGAGGCTATATACATGTACATACATCCTTATAATGCCAATGAGGATGTGGAAGTGCAGTTTCAAAATCCACACAGTCCGACTACAGAAACCTCTGAGCACTAAGATGGCCGTGCGTCCATTAATGTTAAAGGTCGGTCTATGAAACTGGGTGGTCTTTGCAAACCATCGGAGCTTCATAAACCGTACCACAGGGAAACTTGCCATCTTCGTTGTAATGGCGAAGCCAGACACGAAACCATTTCCTTGTCGTAAATTATCTGTTAACATGGGTGGAAGAATATACCACGTGTTGGTAAGGTAAGGTTTAGCCACGCGCCTCCCTACAGTCAGCTTAGTACCTGTCACTGTGTGCCTCACAGTATCTGAAACACAGTATTTACCCTACAGCCCAGCCCTCCCTGCAATGCTAAAGCCCTTAATGAAGCAACTCTAGATTCCCTGAGATTCTGACTCACTGGGACTCCTTTTCGATCTAAATGGGTTGGTATTTTACTATCAACACTGTATATATTCAGCGACTAAGGGTTCGTCTAGCAGCCCCTTTGGAATGACTTGTCACGTGACATTGCATATGCTGTCATCGCACTCATTTCTGACGAGTGTAATTGACATCTGTGAACAGTTTCCTTTCGGTGAGAAAACATCCTGAAACGGGATGTCGCCGAGTCTCAATCGAGAGGCGTGACACGGTCACTTGCATGAGTATATATGTTTTGTGAACCGATCGAGTGATCCATACTTTCATATAACCATACATCTCTTTAGTCTGCTACCCCAGTGGAAACTGTTCCCAGTATTTCTATTCTCTAAGATCTGTGGGACACACTTGGGAACAGACCGTAGATCTGTTCAGCATCCGAACATTGGCGGTTATAGGAAGCAGGGCGGATACCGTAACAGAGGTCAGCTATAAGGTGCTTCATATAGAGGCCAGGTGTTTGATACAGATGGTAAATGTTATTGCCGAAAATAACATAAATCGTCATCAATATGCAGATGATACACAGCTATACAAGTGTTTTCCTGCAGACCAAGAACAGTCATGTAGCGCACTAACAGACATGAGTCAATGCTGTGATGACGTTAAATCCTGGATGACCCACAACAAACTTAAGCTCAACAGCAACAAGACAGAGTGCATTCTCCTTGGTCCAGAGAAACGGAGGTCCAAGTGTGCAGTCAGCTCACTTGAATTTGACAATTCACATATCTACTTTGCTGATCAAGTCAAAGACCTGGGCGTGTTCCTAGATTCAATCTTGTCACTTGATTCTCATGTATCTCATCTTGTCAAAACCTGTTTCATGTCACTCCGCAACATTGGATATATTCGCCAATATCTTACAGCTGAATCCGCTAATACTCTTGTATTGTCACTTGTAATGAGTAAACTTGACTACTGTAACTGTTTACTGGCCGGTGCATCAAAGACCCAGATAGCCAAGCTGCAGAGAGTGCAGAAGGTCGCCGCCCGTATCGTGACTCGCTCTGGAAAATATGAACACATTACTCCTATACTGTACACTCTCCACTGGCTTCCAGTCGAGTTCAGGATCCAGTTTAAACTCTTATGCCTTGTTTTCCGCTGTCTCACTGGAACTGCACCTTCTTATCTATCCAATCTTCTAACCGTGTACACACCTTCCCGATCTCTCCGTTCACAGGAAAAGAACTTGCTTCTTGTTCCCAAAGTAAATACAGTGATGTATGGAAAGAGGTCCTTTGTCCATGCAGGATCTATAGCCTGGAACAGTCTCCCGCAGAGCCTCAGAGACTGTTGTGACTTTAATTCTTTTAGATCCAATCTAAAAACACACATGTTCAAGATAGCCTTTGAACTGTAGCTCTTTACCATTAATCTCATCTTTATCTTGTGCGCTTTGAGCATGCTTTAGCATGGATATATGCGCGTAACAAATATGCTATTATTATTATTATTATTATTATTATTATTATATCACAGTTTGTCACAGTTCTATCATAATACAAAACTGTTATATCACAGTATGTCACAATTAGATCACAGTATGCCTCAGTTAAATCACAGTATGGCACAGTTACATCACAATATACCACAGTTATGCCACAGTATTTCACAGTCATATCACAGTATGCCTTAGTTATATTACTGTATGTCACAGTTATATCCCAATATGTCACAGTTATGTCACAGTATCTCACAGTTATACAACATTAAGTCTTAGTTATATCACAGTTTGACAGTTGTATCACAATATGTCAGACTTATATCACAGTCTGTCTAATTTATATCACAATATAAAACAGTTATATCACAATATAAAACAGTTATACCACAGCATGTCACAGTTATACAACAATATAAAACAGTTATATCAATGTATCTAACAGTTATATCACAATATAAAACAGTTATATCACAATATGTCATCATCACATCACAGTATGTCTTAGTTCAATCACAATATACCACCGTTATATCACAGTATGTTACAGTTATATCACAAGATACAACAGTTATATCACATTATGTCACAGTTATATCACAATATGTCTTAGTTACATCACAGTTTGACAGTTATATCCCAATATGTCACACTTATATCACAGTATGTCACAGTTATATCAAAGCATGTCACAGTTCTATCACAGTATGTCACAATTAGATCACCGTTTGCCTCAGTTAAATCAGAGTATGTCACAGTTACATCACAATATACCACAGTTATGCCACAGTATTTCACAGTCATATCACATTATGCCTTAGTTATATCACTGCATGTCACAGTTATATCCCAATATGTCACAGTTATATCACAGTATCTCACAGTTATACAACATTAAGTCTTAGTTATTACACAGTATGACAGTTATATCACAATATGTCACAGTTATATCACAGTATGTCACAGTTATATCACAATATGTCACAGTTATATCACAGTATGTCACAGTTATATCACAATATGTCACAGTTATATCACAGTATGCCACAGTTATATCACAGTATGTCACAGTTATATCACAGTATGTCACAGTTATATCACAGTATGTGTTATATCATGTCAGTTATCATCAATATATGTCACAGTTATATCACAGTATGTCACAGTTATATCACAATATATCCACAGTTATATCGGCAGGTGCTTGATATAGGGGGCTAGTGCTTGATATAGAGAGCAGGTGCTTGGTATAGAGGCTAGTGCTTGATATAGAGGGCAGGTGCTTGATTAAGAGGACTGGAGCTTGATATAGATGGCAGGTGCATGGTATAGATTGCTAGTGCAACAATGGTCTTGTTATTTTGCTCGACTAATCATAACATATGCAATAATCTGGCAAAATATATATTCCTTGCCGCTAAGTTAAAGGATATCTGTGAAATGATCTCTTAGTTACATTAATGTCCTTAATGTACGTGCAAATTGTACTTCATCATGCTCTGTACTTGCATAATAGGCCGGTGGCCCCTTTACTGTAATAAAAGCAACTATAGCTAGTGCTTGATATAGAGGGCAGGTGTTTGATATAGAGGTCAGGCGCTTGATACAAAAGGCAGGTGCTTGATATTGAGGGCAGGTGCTTGATATAGAGGGCAGGTGCTTGATATGGAGGGGATGTGCTTGATATTAACGGCAGTGTATCCACATCGGAGTGACATACCCCACCACATAGTGTTCAATCCCATGTTTGTGACAGGGACAGGGTGTGGAGAGGGGTCACTCTATCATGGCCGTCCATCATGTCTGTCCATCATGGCTGTCTAGCATTGCTGTCTATCATTGCTGTCTATCATGGTTGTCCAGCTTGACTAGAATATTGACAAGGGCAGCGTAAAACTGTATTCACTCACTCAAGACCCATTGTGTGATTGTTAGTGATCATGCAGTCAGTTTTACATCACGATTACGGATCCAGTGGCAGATGTCCCTTGACTCGCGTTGGTCATGAGTTGGTGTCGTTTCCTGTATAAACTCGCTTATACATGGTCACATGACCACAGTGTACGCATGGCAGAGTGCAGATGAACCTAGCAAGCAGTCACTCCACAGTTCCGTACAGTTATTGGGTCATCTAGCTTCCTTGACGACCTTCCACATGTTCTGAGGGAATTGTAAGACGAGAAAGCGATGGCCCTTGTCAGTCTCCATATCAAACAGTTGTTATATGTTACAACGTAATCTAATTTGATAACGAAATGTGAATGTAGATCCTGCACGTATCCTTATCGTGCGTACGTGTGTGTGCTTGCGTGCGTATATGTGTGTTTGTGCTTGTGCAACTCGTTTTCGCAATAACTTGGTTCTGGCGCACTGATAAGATCCGGGTTAGAATTGGTCTTCAGCAACCCATATTTGTTGTTAGAGGCACCTAACGGGATCGAGTAGTCAGGCTCCCTCACTTGATTGATGCATGTAAGCGTATCTCACTTGTGTGGATTGATTGTCTGGTCCAGGCTAGGTTATTTACATACCGCCGTCATACATCTTGATTAAGATTGCTGATTGCCGTGATAAACAACAAACAAACAAACAAACAAACAAACAGACCCCAACTCCTCCCATACTTAGACACTGTTTATCGACAAATCCATTTAATACCCAGTGTTAAAACTCCCCAAATTCCAAGCCAGACAGCCGGACTGGTAACTTTTTAAAATTACCAGTCCGGATACAAACTTGCCTGTCCAGTTTTCAACAATAAGCTGAAATTACACGTGTTGTGATTGGTTATCGTAACATGAACTGTCCAATCGTAACTAGTTTAACAAAATTTGTCATAATACCTTAAACACCTCAAACTGGCGACAAGAGAACCTGTCTGATATTATGAAATATTTAGGGGTAAAAATATCTACCATACCACCGGACAGGCTACTTTTGAAATTTGACCGTCCGTCGGGCAGGCGGGAATTTTAAACGCTGTAATACCCCCAAATCGACTGCCAGGCAGGATATGAACAAGTTTCATTTCACTTAACAGCATTTACTCAGAAGCACAATATTCTCGCGACTTCTGGCATTATGTATTTACTTGAATTTCTTGGGTCCTCAGAGTTGTGGGTCACTGATGAGTGTGAGATGTGTTCACAATCAGGTCACCATAGCTAGCAGTACAGGTACAACAGTATCAGCTGTCTTGTGCTAGCATACATACTCCAAATGTGCTCACAGTTTCAGTTATTTGAAGAGGATAAAACATTGATAAAATATTTTCCCATTGGCGTCTATAGTAACGTTATTTTTCTTTTAATAATCACTAAACTATCAAGGGCTATTATATGTACATGTGTGCATAGTCTAGCCATAAAACAGCAATACAAATATAAAATATTACCACCCCAGCCAACCATTTCTCCGAGTACCGGAAACTAAACAGACCAAACCCCAGTTCCTCACGAAATGTCAACTGCTTGAAAATACCTGTGGTTACATTCAGTATAAGTCATCATGCGAAACAAACGACAACACTGAATATTACAAAATATGGTATGTTTTAATTACTGGATGGATGTACATTTACGAAGACACGAAAATCTTACACAAAATCACCAAATTACAGCTGTCAGTCGGCACATTCGTGTCATTCCTGCAAGCAGGATGGCGACTCGTACCCATCTCGCGGCCATGTGCAAACGGGCACGGAGATGAAAATAGTCGAGTAACATTTCCAAGGAAAGATAATTCTGAAATTCCAAACATGGCTTCTCCTGGAATATCCCATACCCCGTGGGCAAAACAGTTATACAGTCATTCGCTTCATAAAGAGTGTTGAAAGTTGCTGAAAAGGCTAAACGTTTATGTTTAAGTTGTGCTTTGCATAGTTTAGCGGAGTTTCAAAGTTCGACGGTGCCGCCATTTTCATGCTTCGAAATGTAACATTGAAACATACAACTTTATGGATGACAACTTCTTCTTATTTATTGCATAAAGCGACGTTTCGATGTAGATTCTTACATCGTTATCAAGCTAACCGCTTTGAGATGTGTTTTACTACGCGCGATTTGATTGGTTTGGGGGCGTGGTGGCGAGCTGGCTAAGGCGCCAGGCTAGTGATCCAGCGAGCTTGAGGTGACGGGATCGAGCCCACCTGTGACCGGGTGTAAAAACCTTGGAGTCAACTTTGTGTGCAGACTCTTTCAGTGTTGTCACAACCCCTAGTGTACAGTACACAACCCTGAGAACTTAAAAGAACCCACGAATCCGTTGGTATATGACCACATGGTGGCCACATGAATACGTGCAAACACCTAGTTGCGGGTACAGCAACGTGCAGTAAAACTTGGACAAAGTACTGTGCCTATGTGTCCCAGTCCACCCAGCTGTCAGTGGGTACCTGGTAAGGATGGGAATGCCACAATAACTCGGTGCGCCTAGTGGCTGCAAGAGTTGTATGCTCCCCAGGGAGTTGAGATTGACAATACGATGTGCCGTTGAGATTGACATCCAGTGAACGAGGGGAAAGCTAAACGCCTTTGAGCAGCTGAGCTGAGCTGGATATCGGCGCTATACAAATGTTTGTATGTATGTATTTGCCACGAGTTTTGACAATAGTGGCGTATTATACAGGTACGAGTCTTCTTGTAGGTCACGGAAAGAAGCGAGTAGTTACGAATGCAGTCTGCGCTGAAGGCTCCGGAAGAAAAGTGGATTCTGATTTGGTGTAGTGTAACCAGTAGCCTGACTGTGGCAGGTCTAAGTCAGCGTTAGATTATCTCCCTCTACGAATCCGTAGGGACAGGTGAACTGTATAGCTTGTATATCAACACGACTGTTGAACCAGATATTCTAGACAGGCTTTGTGACCTTGTTGTCTGCGTGTCAATGTATCCACAGGGGACGAGCAGGTTCTGACTCGGCTATGTACAACCCGCTTTGTCACAGGTGCAATGATGCGGACAAAACGCTTTACAAACTGCAAGTATTACATATCGTAAATCAAGTATATTGAATCGGCATATATCGCGTTTAGCGTCCCGAATCATGCTCTCGTTTCAAACCGGGGACAGCCGTTGAGAATCTGAATACATTTAACTGTGTTTGCTGAATGAATAACTTTGTAAATTGGCATTTTAGAGATGCCTACTTTCAAACATGAATCTGTGTGAACCGTTCTAAACGGTTAAAGTCATTCATAAACAAATGATCAGATGTCAGAATTGTACAGTGGACTTCTTATGAGTATGGTGTAGGGCTTTTTCGCCTTTGTTTACATGTTCTGACTAAACAGTTGTTTAAGTGTCTCCATTCATGATTGCTTTTCATCCACCGTTGGACAGTCCGAGGGCTGTGTGTCGGAAAAAGTGAATCGCTGTGCATCTTTATGGGAGTCGAACCTCAGGGTTAGGAATCTCGTCTTTCACTCTCTTTCAACAACCATAACTAATTTGCAATCGTGTTGTTGAAACAGTTAACAAATTCGTTCTAAACGAGCAAACCGTTATGGCACCAATGTTCAGCTATACTATGTAAATATGTAACGTCCGCGTCAGAGACTATCCAGTCTCGGTAATCCGCCAAAACATATTCCACTGGGCGTAAAGAACAAATATGCCGCGGCACCAGGTGTCAGCAAAAGGATAAACAACAATATTTGCCTTAATTTCCCTGACGCAAAAATGTTGTTTATATTCCTGGTTTTGAGTTACCATGACCACAAGAAGTTCTTTGTTAAGAATATAGTTCAATATATTTGCAGGTGTAACAAAATAACCCACATGCTTATTATGAATGTGTTTCATCAAGTACCTATTCATCAGGTCGTATGGATCCGATTATCTTTTGAAGCCTGGCGTCTATTTTGTCAAGTTGATGTGTGACAAATTCCAGTTTTTGTAGCCTTTCTTCGATTCTGTCAAGTCGTTCAGAAATGGTCTTCTGTTCAACTGGATCACCGCCAGGTACAATACTTCTTTTTTTAATGTCCCGGACAACAACGAACCACCGTCCGTCTGTGTGTATCCCAAGACGGTCATCCAGTGGAAGCGGACCATGTTTAACCTTTTGTTTAATCACCACGTTCGCCAGCCAAGGGGTGCACATGTGGAGATACACCCCAAGCAACAACGAATGAGTTGCCCACAATCCATGCTTGCGTACGACCATACGGGAATAGACATCGTTTACAACAGCTATTACGAAGTTGAGAAAGACAATAGTGCACAGTATTGTATAAAAGATGTAAATGATTTTCAAGTAGACGATTGAACCGCCTGAGTTTACTATCGATGATTCAAATGCAACGGTAAATATAGTATCTTCTCCAATGAGGGCTTGGAACAATTTAAACATGGAAGTTCCAAAATCTCTAGGCTCTGATGTCAGCTGTATCTGAACGTGGAACGCACAGGTGAAGGCAAGAATAAAAATGACACATACAAGTATAAACGTGAAAAGTGAAAACAGCACGTACCACAGAATGTCTAGGAAATAGTGAAACTGTTGGAAACTCCTCGCAAAGTCTAAAGTCATCAACCAACCCAGCCAAAGGGTGACCGAAAGGATGAGGTGTTGGTGAGGACCATTCTTTAGGTATGTATCCAGAAACACAAACACCATAACACAATATCCAAAATTGAAGACAGAAAACACTGTCCTGGTTAACATAACCATTAAATGCTTAACGGGATGTTTAGTTGTCTGAATCCCCAGGCTGAGTAAAGTGTATATATACCACAGGAAGAACAAGGCCGGTTCCACGGGGACAAAGAAGTACAATATTCTTTCAAGAATAGTATATGTAGGTGATTGGATGTTAATTCGGCCAGCATTTATATCCAAGAGAGACATGCTAGAATATGTAAAGAGGCTGATATGCAGGACATGTAGGACTGTCCACGGTATGTATATCCAGTATACCAGCCAACTATAAAGTTTGATAATTTCTTTCACAGGACTAAGTTCTAAGGTTTCGGAGTTCATAAGAATGGGTAAGTATTTTGGTCTACCAAAGTTGATCGTGGATGACTCGTGGCCCTCTACGTCAACTCTGTTGTTGAGGAGTTCTTGCGAGGCTCTCGAGTGTCCTAGCGGAAGGATATTGGTGACATCGTAGAATATGTCCTTGTCAAACGAGAAGCAGTTCACGTTCTCCATTTGAAGAATCTTCTGTGAAATGTCAACACATCCAATCTCCAGTGCAAGATGCAGGACTGATATGTTCTGACGGTTCTCCACCCCCGTGGTAATGTGCTGGACAGCCCTATACCTGACGTCTTCTGATCCTCCAGCTGTGCCTCGCTGTAGCTCCCATTGTACATAGCCTTCAAGTATTGTGGCAAACAGTTCTATGTAATATTGTTTGTTTTCCTTCAATACGGTTGCCATGGTGATGCAGTGTAGAATTGTGTTCATGTTTTCATTCTTTACTCTAGCATCGAATGTAAACTGTGCGTTGGAAGACAGGGTGATGTCACACAACATGTCTATCTCATTTTTCTCAGTTGTCTTTCTCCACATTTCTTCGTCTAAAGTCTCCATGCCTGGAATACAAAACAGGCATGGGTTCGAAAATATGCACTACTTTCGTTTTGTGGACATAGCAAAGAGATGTATTTTTGGTTCGTTGTTTTGTCAAACAATTCTTGAAAACGAAATTGAAAGCATGTCTATATATCTACAAACATATACCAAAAAAAGCATGTCTATATATCTGCAAACCACGTCTTAATCAAACTTTAAGACTGACTGACTGAGTTTTGGTTTTACGCTGCTTTTAGCAATATTCCAGCAATATCACGGCGGGGGACACCAGAAATGGGCTTCACACATTGTACCCATGTGGGGATTCGAACCCGGGTCCTCGGGGTGACGAGCCAACGCTTTAACCACTAGGCTACCCCACCGCCCCTCAAACTTTAAGAGAGTAAGGAACTTCTTTAATATTTTTTACAGGAAATACCTCACCTGTACAAGGAGCAAGGGTGCCTCAGTTGCCTTGGGAGCCAAACGGTAACAGGGATAAAACTGGAGTATTCGTTAAAGCAGCTTTAACCCAAAAAACTTACAATCACTCAGTCAGTATATATACTAATTACCTTCAGGGAGATGGTGATGCCGTCACAATTCCCAGATAGTCAGCCAAACAAGAAAATGCCCACCGTAGAGAACTCACACATACACACACACACACTCTTTTGGGACATTCAAAGCACAACCACTCACTTTATATACCATACACTAACGAAATAGTACGCCTTTATGTCAGCCCTGGTGCAAAAGGCATCAGAAAGGCGGCCATTATCTGGGATTACAAGCATTCACTGGCGGGGTAGTTCTGAAGAGGTCCGCTGATTGTCAACATGAAAGCGTTGAGAGACATCAATACTTGTATCAAACGTATGTTTCCTTGTAGTCAAGACATGATCTAATAGAATAGCATGCAGCTTTACCAACATATTGTGCGTACATTGATGTTAGCCAATGCATACAACTTTGTAAACATTACCTTTCCAGGTGTATAAGTTCAGTTGAGTTGAGTTGGGCTTTACGTCACATCGGCATTATTCTAGCCATATAGTGACGAGATCGTTGCATTCATAAACATTTTAAGTCCAAGTTTCAAATGAGTTTTATTTTGAAAACATATATATTCATTACATTATTATTTAAAAGCAGAAAATATCATAACACCAAATACAAAAGCAGGCAATTACGTTATTCACACTACATATATATTATAGTTACAATTTATGATACATATCAACTTCCTTCAGGTAGTTTACAATGACATGCCCGCTAACGCGAGAACACAGATCTTTCAGATTTGTCGCATCATAATGTGAGTACCTTGCAGTTGAAAAGTCCTCACAGTCAATTATATTAATAGTAAACATATGTTTAACTTTGTGGCAGTAATATCTGATTCGATCTTCTTTGAAGTATTCTGCTTCTGTTCTTTGTTGTTCTCTTCTGCGTTGGCTTGCACTACAATATGTGTTATGCAGATATGTGTATCTGAAAATTTGATGACAAATGATTTTGTTGCATGTATGTTTTACTTCTTGAGTACCAAAGAATACAGAATAAATTCATGTTTTTAAGACACGTTTCTTTTTGAACAAACACACAAAGTAATGATGTTTTGTTTTCTATTTTATGCAGATACATGTATACACAAATGAATTATGTCTTTATTTTGATCTTTTATATTTTAAACCAGCCGACCGACCGTCTCAAATTTAGATCACATTGGCTGTATGAAGTACACGTAAAAATAATCCTGCCCTTAGAATAATGCTGAACCGGTATCTGAGACAGTATTCTTATAAAACAACGCAGGACCTCACCAGAGACATTAGATTATCGACAAGAGGCTCCAAGACAAATAGACAACGTACTTAGGAGATGCAACACGATTTTCTAGGATTCAAGCAGACGTCAAGCCGTATAGCGCAGAAAACGGATGTTGTGGTTGCAAACTTCAGAGAAAGCGCGTGCAGTGTTCGGGTCAAGTTGATTACATCCTGTCGTGACTGTATTGTGCGGATATTGGAGACGTGATACGTTGACACAAGTTTCGCTGTCGTTACAGTTGCTTCCTTTTCATGGATGTGAGTCAGAGGACTCGATGATGTGGATGTATTTGGTCTCAGATGGATGTACTGCAGGATGCAGATGGTGCTGATGTCGGGTAGATCTGCTTCAGCCTGGAGTGTCGCGGACATGCGTGGAAATAGTCAATGCGAAATTGTGTATAGGGTCATTCGGACTTTGGGGTCGGGTTTGGGTGCCGGGTAAGGTACAGGAAAGGGTGTTGGAGAGGGTTTACAGAATTGAGTCCGTAGGGTGGTGAGATTAGCTGCAGGGTTCCGGGTAGGGGTGGGGGGATGAGGCTGGAGAGTGAGTGAGTGAATTTGGTTTTACGCCGCTTTTAGCAGTATTCCAGCATTATCACGGCGGGGGACACAAGAAATGGGCTTCACACATTGTACCCATGTGGGGAATCGAACGCAGGTCTTCGGCATGACGAGCGCACGCCATATCCACTAGGCTACCCCACCGCCCTTGAGGCTGGGGAAGTAGAGAGGTAATGAAATTAGAGGGGTTAAAGAGGGGGATGGAGAAAAAAAACAAAGATCTGAACATTATGACAGTTCAGTTCGAGACGGTTCCTAGAGTGTGATTATAGTTGGTCGGTTTTATAGTTTTAGGGCGACGTGGGCCAATAAGAGGCCTATTGTGATTACATAGTACCGCAATAGTTGCCTCCCTTTGATTACACTTATCATTACATGACCGTATGCGTGAAACTGTTGCAGTGTGTGTTAATGTCTGCTAGACTGATAGAATATTAAAAGTAATAGTCTTAGAAATAATTAATCGACGAATTATCAATTGCCTTTTTTGTTATCCTTTTTTAAGTATAAATTAAGTATACATACACACACACACATACACACACACACACACACACACACACACACACACACACACACACATACATACATACATACATACATACATACATACATACATACATACATACATACATACATACATACATACATACATACATACATACATACATACATACATACATACATACATACAAACATTTGTATAGCGCCGATATCCAGCTCAGCTCAGCTGCTCAAAGGCGCTTTGTTTTTCCCTCGTTCACTGGATGTCAATCTCAACGGCACATCGTATTGTCAATCTCAACTCCCTGGGGAGCATACAACTCTTGCTGCCACCAGGCGCACCGAGTTAATGGGGCATTCCATCCTTACGAGGTACCCATTGACAGCTGGGTGGACTGGGACACATAGTCACAGTACTTTGTCCAAGTTTACTGCACGTTGCTGTACCCGCAACTAGGTGTTTGCACGTATTCATGTGGCCACCATCTGATCATATACCAACGGATTCGTGGGTTCTTTTAAGTGCACAGGGTTGTGTACTGTACACTAGGGGTTGTGACACTGAAAGAGTCTGCACACAAAGTTGACTCCAAGGTTTTTACACCCGGTCACAGGTGGGCTCGATCCCGTCACCTCAAGCTCGCTGGATCACTAGCCTGGCGCTTTTGCCAGTTCGCCCACCGCGAAATATTTGAAATATTCAAAAGTTGATTTAAATTTACAATTTGCTACTTAAAGAGACTAACATTTGTCAGGACAGTTCGTGTTATGCCTTTCAAATACTGAAGTTGAATTGCATATAACATCATGGTCGCTGGGTGAAGTCATGAAAAAGCTGCTCTCCAGTTTTTGTGAATTATAGACATCTTATACCCATAGATGTCTTCCGAAAATGGTATGTGAATGAAGCCCATGAACTCGGCTACAATATGTGAAATTGTTTGTTGCATTGTTTGCTGCCGTTTATGTATTTTTATGTCATTTTAAGTCAAACAATGAACAATTTCTAAAAGAGACTTGCTGTATACAGCTTGGTCACTAATTGAACAGTGTACCTGCTATTGTCTGTGTGGAGCGCAGCTGATTGGTAGACAATGAACGGGGCAGGTAATGACCCAGAGGACAGGTACTTTACGCAACAGGTGGAGGATATAGACAATGACATATTCAATGAAGTGCATCGTAAGCTGGGCCAACTCGACCGGGTGTCTTTTGAAAATGAACTTTTAGACATTTATGAAGATGATGAAGAGAAAATCAACTGTGTGAGACAAAGTCTGTATGACGTTGCCAAAGAAAGATGTGAAGACGTACCTATTGGATACTTGATAAAGAGAGTGCATAGAGGAACCTCAAAGAAAACTGTTATTGAGAAATATGCTGGTGATATATATCATCTATATGGTTACATAACAGGGAATGTACCGGCAGAGGTGATTCAGCGAGAGGTGCTGAGTAAGCAGAAGGTCACCAACAGTGATACAACACAGTGTGATCCAGATACACTGGAGAGAACGACACACAGAAACAGAGATACCTTAACTCTGCTACTGGCCAAGGTGATGGAGATTCAGGACTGTATGAATGAACAATCTGTAACTCTCAGTAGGAAAATAGAAGCTCTACATGACAAGTACGACGCTGATATGAAGAGGGTTTCACGCAGCTTAGAAACTAAAAGTACTGAACTTGCCTGTGCAATGAGAGAAATAGAACGTCACCAGAACACGGAATTGAAGTTACAAAGTGACATCAGAGTTCTTGTATTTCAACTACGAGATAAAGACTCCCAAATAAATCTGTTGAAAGACGAATTGAAGACCAGTGTCGACATTATCTCAAAGAAGACTAGTGATATTGCCACTAACATGGAATGTGTTAACAAACGGTCAAGACAGCAGTACCTCGACTCTCCCCGCAGTGAATCACACTCACCTCGTCAGTCAGGATACTTACTGAGCCAAGACATCCATCCTGAGCCGTCCTTGGAGCCAACAACAGAGAGTGATACTCCTGACGCTGTAACACCCAGGGAAGGTGTGACAGAGGTTCAAGCTTCACACAGAGGTAACACCGACGTCCCGTCAACGCAAACTGACAGCAGCACAGGAGCAACATCATCGACCAACACCGGCCGCCAGAAGACAGCACAACCGATGGTGAGCTTCGACAATGAATGGGACAGATCTTTCAAAGGGGCTTCACCCAGGTATAAGAGGAAAAGACTTGTACTGTCGAACGTTAGAGCTGATAAGTCATTTGAGATTATACATGATGCCATTATTGCATATGGCAGGAAAAGAGAAGTGAATATCTCCCTCGTAAGACTCTTAAAACGCTGGGAGGGCTCGAATCCTACCTATACTGTGCGTTTGAACATAGACACTAAAGCAGCTGAGCGAGTGCTTCAGGATGAGAACTTCTGGCCTCCAAATGTTAGATGCAGAGAATGGGTTTCATACTCTAGAGGTCGTAGTGGTGCATCATTCTAGTTAAAATGTGTATGCTAGTGTATCTACTTTCCATTTACATGCTGTGCATAGGAACATGGAATGCAAGAGGTGTAATGTACAGTGGGCAGTACCTAGAGACATTAGCAAATCAGTGCGATGCCCTTGCTGTGTGTGAGCATTGGCTTAATGACAGAACTCAGTGCTGGTTTGATTGTCTGCATGACACGTTTGATATTACATCTAAAATTAAAGCAGATCAAAAAGGATATAAAGGAGAAGGTGGGGTGGCACTACTAGTTAAGAAAAATATGTACAGAGAGGTTTATGAATGTGAATGCGAGTATGATAGTGTTGTAGCTGTGCGACTGTCTCGCCCCCAGTGTGGTGACATGTATATAGTCTGTGCTCTGCTTCCCTCCACTAATCACAGCATAGCAGAGTTTGAAGAGAGTGTCAAGGAGGTGTTTGATATTGTAGACGAGCTATCGGAAAGTGGCTATGTTATATTATGCGGGGACTTCAACACAGACCTCGTCCACAATGCAGGATCCAGTAGGTCTGTTATTCTTCAGACTTACCTAGACTCAAGGAATATGCTGTCGTCAGTCGACTGTGGTGATACTAAAGGAAATATGAAGACATGGCACAATAAAACTGGAACACAGTCATCATTGATTGACTATATCTTTTTACCAGTGTCCCTGAAATCATCAGTGTTAGTGACAACTATACATAATGATGTTACATACGACATATCTGACCACTCTCCCGTTGTGACGAAACTTATAAGCGACATGTTCCTAACAGGACAAAAAGTGTGGAATCCAAAACCTTTCAAATGGAAAAAGGCTGATGCTTCACAACTGAACATGTATTCATCAGAGGTCGACAAGATGCTGGGGAACACCATGCCGAGTCTAAAGGATTGTAACGGTGATATGGTGGAACACTACTACGATGCTATTGTGAGCTCTATCCACACCTCAACAGCGATGCATATACCCACAGGACACTACAGGCCGTACCTGAGACCGTACTGGAGAGGTTCGAGTCTGGACTACTATCACTTCCAGATGCGACAGACCAGACGACAATGGATATCCGAAGATAGACCCAGAGGAGATTCATATGAATCTTACAGAGCATACAAGAAAGCTAAATGCGCCTTCCGACGACAGAAGAGAAAAGCTGAAAGGGAGTGGGACCGAGAGAAGTACACAGAGCTCCACTCTGCCTGTGAAGTGGACATTGGCGAATTTTATCGTACCGTTAGAAAACAGAGAAGGTGTAGTGTGACTTGTACGTCCCTAGAATACAAGGAGAAGACGGCTAATACTCCTGAGGACATATGTACTATGTGGGCCGGCTACTACCAGGACCTACTCTCCCAACTAACCCGACCTGAGTTCGACTCTGACTTCTACGAAGACACCAAATCAAGAGTGAATGAAATGTCAACCCATCAGATTTCCAAGGATGATCCGATCCTGAAGACACCAGTGACAGCCGTCGACGTGAAAGGAGCAATAGGATCTTTGAAAAAGAACAAGTCTCCAGGGCCTGACTGTGTTACAGCGGAACACTTATGTAATGCTGGAGAACTGCTCTATAAACATCTGGCTCACCTCTACAACATGATGATTAGCTCCTGCTACACTCCTCAGATGATGAGAACTGGAACCATTATTCCAATATACAAGGGAAATAACAAGGACAAAACCAACCCAAGTAATTACCGTGGAATAACCTTGACATCTGTGATTGGCAAGATATTTGAGAGACTGTTGCTGACCAACATAGAATCCTATCTTAAAACGGCAAACCCAGGCTTTCCAAACCGCCTCCAGTGTGGATTCCGCAAAGAGCATGGAGCTAACATTGCTACGTACGTCCTGAAGGAAGCTATCTCATACTACCAGGATAGGAACTCAAGCGTGTATGCTGCTTTCCTAGACAACGAGAAGGCCTTCGACAGAATATGGCACGACGGACTCCTCCTGAAACTACACACTATTGGTGTGAAGGATCGTGCATGGCATCTAATCCAGCAATCATATAAAGAAGCACAAGCCCGTGTAAAGTACAACGGGATGACAAGTGATGTTTTTCATATCCACCAAGGAGTAGGACAAGGGCGAGTGTTATCAGCATGGATGTTTCTAGTCTACATCAATGACCTTATTTCGGAGCTAGACCAATTACAATGTGGACTAATTATTGGCACGAATCACATCCCGACAGTTCTACTTGCTGACGACACCACAGTCGTCAGTACTACTGTACATGGTCTCAATGTGGCTCTTAACAAGATCCACCAATATGCCTGCCGTTGGAGAATGACATACAACGCCAGTAAGAGCTGTGTCCTGTCCTTCACAAATTCTACAAAATATCTCAACAAACCCGTTTTCAGAATCGGGGATGTAAGACTGCCAATCAAATCCAACACTGTGTATGCGGGATCCATCATGCATACAGAGAAAGCAAGAGAAAGGACAACTCGTGCATGTGCCAAGGCGAGAAGAGCAATAAACTCACTCCGAGATGTAGGATTACGAGCTGGTGGATTAAACCCTGTGTCATCGTCCAATATCTGGCAAAGAGTTATCTTTCCTTCTGCATTCTACGCATGTGAGCTATGGAGCAATATCAGCAGCACTGAGATGAATGAAATGGAAATTGTCCAGCGCTACTTTGCTAGAAGAGTCCAGAACCTCCACAAGAGATCTCCTACAGTTGCTACAGCTCAGGTACTAGGGCTATGGTCAATGCAAGGCAGAGTAGATAAATCAAAGCTCCTGTTTTGGGGCCGACTCTGTCGCTCAGCCAGTACCAGTATTGTGAAGCCTATCATGTATTTGAGATTCGCGGAATATATGTCTACTGTGGTAAAAAAGTACAAGATCGATTGCCCATGACCTCTTGAATGCAGCTCACAAATATGGATTTTCAGATATCATTGACACCTTCATGACAACAGGAGAATTTCCATGCAAAAATGTATGGAATTCCATGGTACAGAAGGCTATATGCCACCACGAACACACTGAATGGAGAAATAAACTCCAAGAGCGTCCAAATATGCAGAGATTTGGTGCCATTCATACGCGCCTCTCTCCTCATCGTCTCTGGAACCTGTGTTTGTGGTATAACATGGCCACCCCTCCTGTCTATGCTCTGATAAAGTTGGGTATACTGCCCGTCACACTTGGACTGTGTCTTATATGCGAGACTGAAAGTGAGGACATTGTAAAACATCAACTCCTATACTGTGACAAGCTGGTAGAAAACAGGAACGCACTGAGCGAGCATCTGTTTGATAACGTGTCTCTTGACACGTATATGAGACTCGAAGATGCTGAAGACGAGGTTAAAATCCTCACATACCTTGGTTCCATTACTCCGGTTGTGCAGGACATGACTCTCGATAGCTGGGCTAGGTTCATGAGCATTATTGCAAAACGCATCAGTGCATGGAACCTAGCCAGCATTCTGTATTTATAAGAATAGCATGCAATGCTTTGTACATATTGCCCAGTGATCATCTGTTGCCAAGAGCTATGATTTTTTATGTTCTGTTGAATTTTTCAAATATTATTGAACTTTCTATTTTGTCACACATTTTGTCACAAATGTGTGTTATGCTCTAAAAATATATACATAACTGGATGTATAACTCATCAAACCATTGGTGGAAATAAAGAACATTCATTCATTCATTCATTCATTCATGCCAGTTCGCCCACCGCGAAATATTTGAAATATTCAAAAGTTGATTTAAATTTACAATTTGCTACTTAAAGAGACTAACATTTGTCAGGACAGTTCGTGTTATGCCTTTCAAATACTGAAGTTGAATTGCATATAACATCAGTTCAAACCATTCATTTATCCAAAAGACCCATCATTTTCAATATATGTCCAAAGTGCTCCGAGATTCTATCGCCTTTGTCCTGTTTATTGCATTCAGTAACACCACGTATGTACGTACATGTGTGGGTCAGTGACCTCTATGTCTGAAACTTGACTGACATGACCAGTCAGGGAGATGGCGCAGATCGTCGACAGAAGCTAACGGATTATGCGCCTCACCAACGACTACGCCCCAGATTGCTAAGTAATTGTTATTGGTACAGGATACTAAATCAATATGTGAGCGTCGTATTGCTACCAATTAAAACTGTATTAATGTGAAACAGATATAATAAAGCATACAAGGGGTGAAGGAGTAAGAATATACTCAGAAACGTTGTGTCCCTCAAATAAAGAGGTTCTTTAATAGTTTGTTAGTTCTTCGTATGCCGATGGTTTTTGGTACCCTTGGTCCCTACTGAGCAAACTTTTGTTTTCTTTTCAAGAAATCCTGATTTTTATGGATAGGATCTAATCATTGTGGAATTTATTGGGACTTTTTTATCTAACTCGTGTCCACTAGTGGAAGCCGCGCTGTCTGAGTGGGTTACGCGATTAGGTGCCTGACTCTGAGTGAGTGTGTGTGTGTGTTCGAATCCTTGATGGGACTCAACCCAATATAAATACTAGAATCTGTACTTTACTGACTCAGTGTAATCCCCAATATGACGTGTGTTCCATTTGACCACTTTCTAAATGGCACGTGTTTTACACATGGACGGGGCGGTGATGGGGCAGTGGGGTAGCCTAGTGGATAAAGCGTCCGCTCGTCACGCCGAAGACCCGGGTTCGAATCCCCACATGGGCACGATTTATGGTTTCCCTTCCCCCCCCCCGATATTGTTGAAACACTGCTAAAAGCGGTATAAAACCAAACTCACTCACTCATATGGACTTTTTGTTGGTGTTCTGGGAGGGCTTATTTGCTTAGAGTCTTGGCTGTTGACGTTCCATTGCAGTTTTGTCGGTATTTCACTAACGGCAGTGTTGGTCACTACACCTAGAACAATAATAATATAGATCATTTGTAATGCGCTTGACTCCACAACACTTGGCTATGCTCTAAGCGCAAACACAAGACAGTCAGTAGCGAAGAAAAAGAAATGTCTTTAGATGAGATTTAAAACTTGAGAGAGTTGGAGCAGATTTAATATGTCTGTAGGGAGAGAGTTCCACAGGAATGCAGCTGAATGTTTGAAGGATCTATGTCCGAAAGTTTTGAGTTTATATGGAGGCACAACAAGAAGTGATTGATCGGCAGATCTGAGATTCCTCGGTGGGACGTGGGGTGAGACAAGGGCTTGGAGATAGAGTGGAGCAGTTCCATTTAGTGCTTGGTAGGTAAGAGTTAAAATCTTAAACTCTATTCTTTCTCTGATTCTCGACCAGTGGAGGGACTTCAATGCCGGCTGGATATGACTTGTTAGTTTTGTGCGTGTGATAATCCTGGTGACGGTGTTCTACAGCTTCTGCAGTCTGTGAAGTTGGTCGTTGGTAATACCAATCAAGAGACTATTGCAGTAGTCTAACCGCGACAATACTAGGGATCTCATCACTGTAGCTGTGTTGTTTCTGGTGAGGAGGTGACGGATAGAACCAATGTTCCTTAGGTTGTGGTGGCAGATCTTTGATAGGTGGTTAAAATGCTGTTCCATGGGTAGATTTTCGTCTAAAATCACACCTAGGTTTTTAACACTATGAGAAACAGGAATTTCTCCATCATCGATTTGGAGATGATCGACACCACATTTCTGCAATCTGGATTTAGAAGCAATAATCATGAGCTCAGTTTTTGCGCTATTAAGCTGTAGCATGTTCTTAGACATCCAGTATTTAACATCTTTCACACGCGACTCCATCCTGGCACAGACCTCAGTCTGAATCCGGGGGTCACTGGTGAAGTTATCCATGAGTTGAGTGTCGTCACCGTAAAAATGATGGGCAATATGCTGGTCACTGATGAGAGAACCGAGTGGTTTGGTATAAAGGGTGAACAGGAGTGGCCCAAGGACAGAGCCTTGGGGTACTCCACACTTCAATATAGTAGCAGGTGACATGGTGTTCTGTACACATACAGACCGGGTTCTGTCCTGTAGATAGACTGGGTTCTGTCCTGTAGATAGACTGGGTTCTGTCCTGTAGATAGGAAACACTCCACTTGAGGGCAGTCCCGTGGATACCGTAATCCTTTTCCAACCGATCTGTCAGAAGTTGATGATCCACAGTATCAAAGGCAGAAGGCAAATCTAAAAAAACAAGCATTCCAAAGTTACCATCATCTACAGACCATTTCAAGTTATCCACAACACAGTTGAGTGCCGTCTCTGTGCTATGAGATTACCTGTAGGCAGACGGGAACTGGTCCATCAGTCCATGTTCAGTCAGATGCACCTCAGTCTGACGTTTCACTATCCTCTCCAGAATTTTGGATAGGAATGGAAGGTTCGATATTGGTCTGTAGCTTTGAAGCAGTTGGGAATCAAGTGAAAGCTTCTTGATCAGTGGTTTGATCACGGCAGACTTGAAGCACTTGGGTACAGTTCCTGATTCCAATGAAGCATTTACCATCTGTAGAAAAGCAGGTAACACAACATCAATGATCTTGTACAAAAACTTGGTTGGCACAGGATCAGTTCGCATGAAGTGAGTTTAGATTGCAGGATTAATTGCGCAGATACTCTTCACTCACAGGGTGAAAACTATCAAAACTGGTTCCAGAATATGGCGTAGACGATTCATAATCTGGTGGTCGAAGGTTTGTCCTAATCTTGTCAATCTTCTCAGTGAAGAAACTGGAGAAGTTTTCAGGTAGACGACTTTCGTTCTATTTTGGGAGTACATCGTCCTTTGATTTTCCAAGGTGATGATTCAGAATTGAAAATAACTTTTAAGGATTCTGAGCATTTTGTTGAATGCGTTTGTTGACAAATGCTATTTTCGATTTCCTGATTAACACATCAACATGGTTTCTGGCTACTCTGTACATCTGTCTGTGCACCTCAAGACGTGAAGACCTCCAGCGCCGTTCTGCCACACGTCGCTGAGCCTTGGCCTCCTTAATATCTGATGAGTACCAGGAACCATCCCGTGTAGGGATTTGCTTCATCTCCAAAGGTTCATGAATGTTAAGACATTCTGAGAGTGAGTCACAGAGGCAGTTAGACATATCATCAACATCACTAGGAGGATTGGTAACAATGGCAGATTTCATGAAATCGTTCTCAAAAGCTTCATAGTTTATATTTTTCATGTGGTGGTGGAATTGGGTTTAACGTCGTGCTTGAGAATATTTCGCTCATATGACGACGTGCATGCGTGTGTATGTGTATATGCGGCTGCTTGTACTAGCCCAGACTTAAGCTGGTTTTATAGTACTAGCCCACTGAGATACCATGCCGCAGTGAAGCATGAATACCCCACTCAGACACATTATACTGACTCCGAGCCGACCAGTCCTTGTTGTACCCATTAATGCCGAGCGCCAGGCAGGGACCAACAAGTACCATATTTAACGTCTTTTGGTATGACTCGGACGGGGATCGAACCCGCGACCTTCCGCACTCCTTTTCATGTTTCGCATCTTGATGTATTTCCTTGTTGAAGACCTAATCGAATTTGGATCAGATAAACCAACAATAGGGCCATTACTGTCTAATTCACAACACAAGGTCAGCAAACATTTAGTTACCTCTTCTATTCATTTCGGTGTGCTCTTACACGTTCGACAAAGTGACTGAAACGGACATAAAATAATCTGAAAGGCATCATTTTATACATGCATAGTTTCTGAAGCGTCCTCCATCCAGTCAGCCACCGAGCTTAGTGAGTGAGTTAGTTTTACGTCCCACTAAACAATATTCCAGCTATATGGCGGCGGTCTGTAAATAATCGAGTCTGGACCAGACAATCCGGTGATCAACAGCATGAGCATCGATCTGCGGAATTGGGAACCGATGACATGTGTCAACAAGGTCAGCGAGCCTGACCACCCGATCCCGGCCACCGAGGTAATGCTATGTGGTCGCGCAGTTTATCGTTTAACTATATGAAATTGTGTAACATTGTTTCTGTTAAGAATCGGTAATCACTAATACTTTTACAATAATCAGTTGCCACGACTACCGGACTGTCTCATGAAAGCTTTTTACTTGTTTGTTGTTTAGCGCCGCAACATTCCAGCTATTTGGCGGCGGTCTGCAAATAATCGAATTTGGATCACATAAACCAATGATCAACGTTATGAGCATCGATCTACGCAAACACGATGACATATGTCAACCAAGGCATCGAGTCTTCCCACCCAATCCCGTTAGTCGCTCTTACGACAAACATGGGTTGCTGAAGATCAATTCTAACCCGGATCTTCACGGGTTAGAACAGTGCCAGACTAACCCAGCATGGTAGGGAAGTTTCTTGGAGGCAACGGACGAAATAGGTGGCAAGTATATCATCTCAAAGGCATTTAAAGGCTGTTTTGTGAAGATAATTATGATCAGCCTGGATGTCCAGACTGTTTTAGAAGCTGGACCACTGTTGCTGAATATTATTCACACTATCTTAATGATTTTACCACTGCGTTTGTATTGCCACGTACCGCCAGTGAATGGCGTCCTGTCACTCCTACGTGAACTGCCGTTGTAATAACTTTGCAGTAAATTGTATTGATGTTTAATGACACAATAAAAGACCAACAGCATTTTCTCTCAGCCTGACTCTGAGGGTGTGGGTTCGAATACTGGATGGGACTCAACCCAAAATGTACTAGAATCTGTACTTTACTAAGAAAGTGTAATCCCAAATATAACATATGTTACATTTGACCACTTTCTAAATGGCATTGTGTATGTCATAGCTTTCGGCCGTGGAAGCCGTGCCAATTAACACTTATCAGAGGGATACACAAAGTCCGCAGTCCAGACTACCATTTGTCCGAGTTCCTTTTCGTGAAAGCCGCGGTGGCTGAGCGGTCTATGCGTCTGACTTTGTGTGCTGGCGATTACGTGCCTGACTCTGAGGGTGAGGGTTCGAATCCCGGATGGGGCTCAACCCAAAAACTTCTAGAATCTGTACTTTACTAAGAAAGTGTAATCCCAAATATAACATATGTTACAAGTGTATATAATTCTGTTTCCTTCTCCAACTTACATGAGAAGGAAGAAACTTGGTATATGTTTAGCCATGTCCTTTCCCATATGTGGCATATATCTGTTAATCATGGGTTTTTTTATTGACGTTTGTCTGTTTAATGTCGCAATAACCCAACCAGATAGCGTCTTTCCGTAGCCCATAAATACACGAGTATCGAGACAATCCAGTAATTAGTATGAGAACAGTTGGTGAAGATGCCCTGCAATCGGACTTGTCATCGGATTCATTCCGTCGATGCTCACGACAAATATGGGTTGCCGGAGACCAGTATTCGTGATAATAGGCGAGTCTGAAACAGACATGAGATAATGACAGAGTACCTGGGACAACTTCAGTTAACCGCCGCTATAAACAGTTATATATCGGCGTATATGTGGGCGGAAACCATAGATGTAGATCCTAGAATAACGGTATGGCGCTGACCAGAATGTCAATACAATCAAGGCTTATCTGGTCTCGAACCCGCCATTTTAAATAAATTTAAGCTTAATGAAACCAATGACACCTATCCGGTACTTAATTTCAGCAACATGGCCAGAACTTCTCATGTTGGAATATCAGTTGTTATGTGGATGTGTTTTTGTTAATTATGTCACATTAATTAACTGTTAGTAATTATGATCACAAACGTTTAAAGCGCTGAGTGTTTGAACTCACATCTTGAACTTGGGCTGTGTATTTTCACCTGTTAGGAGTGGGGCTCGGGAGTTACCTCCTCTTTGTTGTTGATTTTGCTTCCGGCGAATGCTGTAAGCTATGAGAAATTCGTAGCGTGGCATGGATTTTGTTAGAAATATCTAGAACTGTATAATAGGTATATCAGGGATGGTTGAAGAGATGTATGAGGTGGACGACTTTGGATTTACGCTCATCTGTCTGCAAGCATCGAAGTTTCAAGACCAACCGCTCAACTGTCCTCGTCTATATTGAACTTTCAACAGCTGTCAACAACCTTCAATCAGTACATCTGTTTTTACTGGGAATATCAAAACTTTGGTGAGGTAATATTTTAGATTTGTGACCCAATATTTTAGATTTGTGACTCAATTGTACTGTATTGGAAATCTGTCATTCATTGTAACTTTGTTAATTACTAGTAATTTGTTTATTCAATATATGATTGGATATTATTGACTTATCTGTGTTCTATTTTGCTGGTTAAAAGGGGACTCACAAACCTTTTATCTCAGTAGTTTCTATACCGTAACACTGCTGATTTAAACATCACAAAAATTGCAGCAATTACTTGAGGGAAATTTTATATGTCAGGGATGCCAAGCATAACTGAAATAATGCTGATATTTTAATTCAGAAAGTGAATCATCGAAAGATGATGAGTTTATGCATTCGACCTCTAAAGAAGAACTATCAGTGTTATTTACAATGAGATAAACTGTTGAGGTTCTTGAGAAACTGTTGTTTGACGCAATTCCTGGGATTTCCATCTGTTTGGTACTCTCTCAAACAACCAAAATTCAGTATAACAAACAGTATCTATCTGTCATCAACAAGTGGGAACCTTTCCGTTGCAGCTATTTCCCATTAGATTTAATCACCCCGAAGCCAGGACTCCCCAAGAGCACACGGAACCATTCTGATTCTACTTGGAAACATATCCGACCAAATTTAACCAACCTGATTCTCCCTGAACCCTTCCACTTTACCAGCCTGAACCATTCTGTGCCTGAACCATTCCGAGTGAACTATGATCTTTCAAAACCTTCCATGAACCCCAATGAAACATAAGCTGAGACATTATTAACCCTCCTGGTTCACCTTTACCCTTATCCGTAATGACCCTGAAACACACATCTCCTTCAACGCTCCTTACTACCACCACCCCCACCCCCACCCCTGATCTCTCCTGAACCACCCTCACCTGTAGTGAACCACCCTCACCTGTCATAAACCACCCTCACCTGTCCTGAACCACCCTCACCTGTCATGAACCACCCTCACCTGTCATAAACCACCCTCACCTGTCATGAACCACCCTCATCTGTCATGAACCGCCCTCACCTATCCTGAACCAACCTCACTTAACCTGAACCGCCCTCACCTATCCTGAACCAACCTCACCTGTCTTGAACCACCCTCACCTGACATGAACCACGCTCACCTGTCATGAACCACCCTAACCCGTCATGAACCATCCTCACCTGTCATGAACCACACACACCTGACCTAAACCACCCTCACCTGTCCTGAACCACCCTAACCCGTCATGAACCACCCTCACCTATCCTGAACCACCCTCACTTAACCTGAACCGCCCTCACCTATCCTGAACCAACCTCACCTGTCTTGAACCACCCTAACCCGTCATGAACCACACTCATCTGTCATGAACCACCCTCACCTGACCTGAACCACCCTTACCTGACCTGAACCACCCTCACCTATCCTGAACCACCCTCATCTGTCATGAACCGCCCTCACCTATCCTGAACCACCCTCACTTAACCTGAACCGCCCTCACCTATCCTGAATCAACCTCACCTGTCTTGAACCACCCTAACCCGTCATGAACCACACTCACCTGTCATGAACCATCCTCACCTGACCTGAACCACCCTCACCTGACCTGAACCACCCTCACCTATCCTGAACCACCCTGATCTCTCCTGAACCACCCTCACCTGACCCGAACCACCCTAACCTAATCTGAACCACCCTGATCTCTCCTGAACCACCTTCACCTACACTGAACCACCCTGATCTCTCCTGAACCACCCTCACCTGTCCCGAATCACCCTGTTCTCTCCTGAACCACCCTCACCTGTCATGAACCACGCTCACCTGTCCCGAACCACCCTAACCCGTCATGAACCACCCTCACCTGACCTGAACCACCCTCACCTGACCTGAACCACCCTTACCTGACCTGAACCACCCTCACCTATCCTGAACCACCCTCATCTGTCATGAACCGCCCTCACCTATCCTGAACCACCCTCACTTAACCTGAACCGCCCTCACCTATCCTGAATCAACCTCACCTGTCTTGAACCACCCTAACCCGTCATGAACCACACTCACCTGTCATGAACCATCCTCACCTGACCTGAACCACCCTCACCTGACCTGAACCACCCTCACCTATCCTGAACCACCCTGATCTCTCCTGAACCACCCTCACCTGACCCGAACCACCCTAACCTAATCTGAACCACCCTGATCTCTCCTGAACCACCTTCACCTACACTGAACCACCCTGATCTCTCCTGAACCACCCTCACCTGTCCCG
The DNA here is from genome assembly GCF_003918875.1 of Haliotis rubra. NCBI lineage: Eukaryota > Metazoa > Mollusca > Gastropoda > Lepetellida > Haliotidae > Haliotis > Haliotis rubra. The sequence continues at coordinate 252,894 of NW_025767227.1, read as the reverse complement.
AATCACCCTGTTCTCTCCTGAACCACCCTCACCTGTCATGAACCACGCTCACCTGTCCCGAACCACCCTAACCCGTCATGAACCACCCTCACCTGACCTGAACCACCCTCACCTGACCTGAACCACCCTCACCTGTCCTGAACCACCCTGATCTCTCCTGAACCACCCTCACCTGACCCGAACCACCCTCACCTAATCTGAACCACCCTGATCCCTCCTGGACCACCTTCACCTATCCTGAACCACCCTGATCTCCCCTGAACCACCCTCACCTGACCTGAACCACCCTCACCTAAACTGAACCACCCTTACCTGACCTGAACCACCCTCACCTATCCTGAACCACCCTCATCTGTCATGAACCGCCCTCACCTATCCTGAACCACCCTCACTTAACCTGAACCACCCTCACCTATCCTGAACCAACCTCACCTGTCTTGAACCACCCTAACCCGTCATGAACCACACTCACCTGTCATGAACCATCCTCACCTGACCTGAACCACCCTCACCTGACCTGAACCACCCTCACCTATCCTGAACCACCCTGATCTCTCCTGAACCACCTTCACCTATCCTGAACCACCCTGATCTCTCCTGAACCACCCTCACCTGTCCCGAATCACCCTGTTCTCTCCTGAACCGCCCTCACCTGTCATGAACCACGCTCACCTGTCCTGAACCACCCTAACCCGTCATGAACCACCCTCACCTGACCTGAACCACCCTCACCTGACCTGAACCACCCTCACCTATCCTGAACCACCCTGATCCCTCCTGGACCACCCTCACATAATCTGAACTACCCTGATCTCTCCTGAACCACCCTCACCTGACCTGAACCACCCTCACCTAAACTGAACCACCCTGATCTCTCCTGAACCACCCTCACCTAATCTGAACTACCCTGATCTCTCCTGAACCACCCTCACCTGACCTGAACCACCCTCACCTAATCTGAACCACCCATCTCTCCTGAACCAACCTATCCTGAACCACCCTGATCTCTCCTGAACCACCCTCACCTGACCTGAACCACCCTCACCCTCACCTGATCTCCTGAACCACCTTCACCTAAATGAACTACCCTGATCTCTCCTGAACCACCACCCTCACCTGTCCTGAACCACCCTCACCACCCTGATCTCTCCTGAACCACCCTCACCTGTCCTGACCACCCTCACCCCTGATCTCCTGATCTCTCCTGAACCACCCTCACCTGTCCTGAACCACCCTGATCTCTCCTGAACCACCCTCACCTGTCCTGAATCACCCATCTCCCTCACCTACCTGTCCTGAACCACCCTGACCTCTCCTGAACCACCCTCACCTCACCTGAACCACCCAAGCCAGTCTTTACCAACCCGGACCAGTGCTGTACCACGATACGTATATATGCCATGAGTTCTCTCACAGCTCCCTCGGTAAGTATTGGACAAGTATGCTACATAATTGGCTGTATATAAACTCCTTCGTCAAAGCGAACAGGGCCGGTAACAGGACTCTCATCTTACTAATGACCACTCGTATCTTCAGGCGATCTATATTTTGGTCAGCCGTCAAGAAATAGATGCAAAACAGGTCAGTATACGCCGCTGACCTACGGTAACCGGTTCATAAGATGGACTATTTTTCACTTATCCACACATCCGACTCCCGTTTTGAAATGAATATTCAGATACTTGTATGGGTGTGCAGTTCAGGAAAGCACGTGATTCCTAAGAAACTTTGTCGAACCAATAGGAGCTCTGAAACAATCTCATTGCACCAAATTGTCTCATTACCTCAATTCAAGTGAAACCCGTTTTATCCCGACTACACTTTGGAAGGAGACTAATCTATCATATAACTGACGTTCTCTAATCCGGATTAACTTTACAAAGACGATTACACATCCGGTGAGTGCTCATCAATAGATCAATATGTCAAACGGAAGAAGCTAATAATGTGAAAAGTGTAGACTCTGAACAAACTGATCAAACCTTGCATATTGCCTTCGTTTCTAATCCAACATATTACTATTCAAATGAATTATTGTCTAGAAAACTGAATCCTTATTTTGATAGCGTAGAGTTAATAATTTCTCAAAATGGTGGAAATGACAAGTTACTTAGGCCAAGATTAAATGGCATATTTACACAAAACTTCCACTGTCAAACATCATTCTCCTGTGTCATTGTGCAAGTATAAAATCATTACTTCTTCCTGCAAAATATGTATCTGAACTACAGGATAGAACTTTAAGAAGCGCTTTCTGTAAATTTCGAATATCATTACACAATTTTTATCTCATAAAGAAATAAGTACACGATAATAATAATAGTTCGTGCCATTTTTGTAATGAAGGCTGTGTCGAGGATGAGTTTAATGTTCTTTTCCTTTGTAAACATTATCAGTCTCTCAGAAGCAGATACCTCCCTATGATCTCAACTGTGTACAAAGATGAACAACAAATGAAAAACCTGTTAAACTCAAGAAATGTCAATATAATATTATCTGTTTCAATATTCCCCAAAATGATTTTTGAAATTAAACGTTAATATATGCATGTATATATATATTTCCACGCGACTGTACAATGTAAAAACACAACTGCACTATCGAACATTATGGTCTGAAATATTGAATAAAACTTCTGTCTGTCTGTCTGTCTGTCTGTCTGTCTGTCAGCTAATAATCAACGCTTCACATCCTTCATTACTCAGCGGTTATTTTCGATGGTATTTACAACTACACTTTCTCAGTTAATGCGTATAATTTTATATGGTGCAAATTAAAAAGAGAGTTATCGCTTACAGCAAGGGTTTGCAAAGATGCTCCTTTCAGTTATTAAGTAACAACGACGATACAAGGCACGGAATAACTAATAATAAAATATATATATAGTGCCTTCGATCATTGGTGTGTATCTACAGCAGGAAATGGGAAAATCTCACCAATTCTGTCAATAGGGGAGATAACCCTTCGGACCTATACAAGTCCGATTTAGACCGCTTTTCTCTGTACGCTTCACACACTCCGGCACAGCGATGACTTAACATAACATCACTGCCACAGGCTAATTTGCATATCATGTGACCGGACTTTTCTCTTGTTTGTAATCAAACGCGCATATGCATAATAAGAAGAGACTGGACTCACGAAAGCTTTTTCGGCGCTCTCTCCATAATGTTTTACATTGTTACATATATATTCTTCCACAACTGCGACAGTTAGGTCTATGACAGTACATATTTACATATCAAACTGGTTGCATCGTTTGCTCTCCGTCGGCTTCGATGACAGCACGTGGAGCCGTACAACCTATGTAAACAAAGGATCGCTACGCAAATCGAAATAGTGTTACCTGTTTTTGGATATTTTCTCAGTGAAACTAAACCATTCTATTAAAGGTGTTAAGTTAGATGTGTAGACTCGTCGTAAATAAACGAAAAACGGAAATCTGTACATTATATTGAATGGACATTGCAAGATGTGACGAATCGTCACATTTTTCTGGCCTGTGGCAGAGGTACTATGCTGGCTTGCCGCATGGAACTCTGGGTAGGAGAGTGTACGTTTCATTCACCCGTCTTCATGCATTGACTTCCGCCAGGCCACCCTGTCCGTGTTGCAGTGTAACACAGGACATTTACAAACATGTAAATCCTGAGCTTTTTGGGGGGATGAAGACCTGGTGTCACTGTTTCAGAGATCTATTCAATTTTAGCCACTATTTGTGGAACCTGATTCGCCAGATAATACAGGGTGATTTGTCGCTGGTGTTTAAGTCTTACGTTATATTGAACATATTTGTAAATAAAGTATAGATACTATCAAGCGCTGCCTATACCCATGTCAGATAAAGAACGTCATATCAATACAGTACCCAGTCTTGGCTTTTCTCAGACACAAATTCCGTTTGGTATAAAGGTAAAAAACAGCTTTAAATATTATTTCATTGGATCACTGTAAATCAGCTATGACACCGGGTATTCACGGAAAGAGTAAGTACGTGCGGAGAGTCCTTGGATGGGTGACCGTGTTTGGCAACTTGACTCCTGACAGTTTCTATTTCAGTCCTGCCCAACAACGAAGCACATGTGATACATGTGGTCTCACCTTAGGCAAGGGGGTTTGTTCAAAATTGCATCTGTTCACCCAGCAGAAAATGGGTACCCGGTGGGATAAAGTCATGTGACTATAATTGTCTAGCGCTTAACAGGCAGCTTGGATTATCCAGGGTAATAATAAGATTGTTTGGGCGCTTCGAGCATGCATTGTGCATGTATCAATGCGCATGACAAATGGACTATTATTGTTATCATTATTAATTTATTTTTAAGTCTCACTTGTCGCTGCCACGAATACAACAAATTTACAAATGAAAACACCGTGTGTTTTGAATAAGAATAACTGGTTGTTGTTGCTTCTAATCACCCGAGGACTCAATATAGTAACATGATAATTGAAATTGCATTAACGATTGTCACACATACACTTAGGGATCTAATCATCAATATACGTTAATGTCATATTTTACAGGTAATCAATACGACAAGGAACAATTCTACAATGAAACATGATTCCTTCCAGAGACTCCAAATAATGATTGCTTGGCCATTGCTTGGCCATTGCTCAATGCGCTAACTAGTTTGACATCTGTAACGCTGTTTACTCCTCAGGGAATATCCGTCCACACAAAGCCTGGCGTAATGCTTTTACCCCGGAGAATAACTACAGCCCAGCATGCCCTTTTCAACGTCGCTGTCCATCAACACAAGAAGGCTAAGGATCAACGCCTTTTTCCAATCAGACACTTTCTTCTGTTTCGGTTTGACTGTAAATATTATATCGATTGCATTTCTTGAATCCCATTAGCGGTATAGTGACACTTCATGACGTCAATGGTGACGTCAGAGAAGTCCCATGGGATTTCAATGCTACTTAGTTTATAGGTTTTTAGGTTATTTATCAATGGACAATGTTTCCGGCTTGTCGTTTGAATATCAATTTCTGTTGTGGATTGACACGAGAAGGTTCATGGCGTCTACAAAAGCCAATTAAAAGATGGATCTGTCAACTTATATTGTGGAAAAAGGCACTAGACTCCTGAAGGGGAAGTTACGGATTATACAACCATTGATTGATAGGGATGGGTGACACTTGAAACTATGTTTATGTTTAGAATCGACTAATAAAACACTTGAGACATGCCATCCTCTTTAAAGAGGTTATAATTTTAAAGAATGATAGTTTGAGATTTGAGTTCGATCAGTATGAGGCTTCCGCTTAATTAGTGATTAGAACATTTCTACATTGCACTCGAAAAAAGTATAGAACATCATACGTCTGTCATTGTGGATGTTCTTTAACTTGTGTTGTGTTATAAACACCGAGTGGTACATTAGGAATTACTTTTATTTCACATGATTCATATGTTCGAACATTCGAAGACCAAAAGTGCCCAAACTTGGTTTGGTTTGCAGCTTTAAGTATGAAGGACTAGAATTAAGTTGTCTGCCTTCATAAATAGAAGGACAAGTCGTCTTTCAAATTGCAGACCCGAATTTAAGAGGGGGTAGAGGGGGTAGCCTAGTGGTTAAAGCGTTCGCTCGTCACGCCGAAGGCCCGGGTTCGATTCCTCACATGGGTACAATTTGTGAAGCCCATTTCTGGTGTCCCCCGCCGTGATATTGCTGGAATATTGCTAAAAGCGGCGTAAAACCATACTCAGTCAGTCGAACATTCGATAATCCAGTTCGCCATGAATGGTACCACTCCGATTGACAGGGTGAAACTGTATGCGCTAAACTATATTTCACTGTCTTCAAGACAGTCTAATTTCAATTTGGTTGTAACAGAATACACATTTGACTTTCAAAATAATTTAATATTTTACAGACTGAAGCGTGGTATTTACATAAAACAATTTCTTAGATTGTGAGAAAAGTGCGTTCGCTCAGTTCCTCTACCCTGATATTTGATATTGTCAAAGCGGTAACGTCTTTAACGCCAACTGAGGGGCGGTGGGGTAGCCTTGTGGTTAAGGAGTTCGCTCATCACGCCAAAGGCCCGGGTTTAATTCCCTACCTTGGTACAATGTGTGAAGCCCATTTCTGGTGTCCCCCGCCCTTATATTGCTGGAATATTGCCAAAAGCGTCGTAAAACTAAACTCACTCACTCACTTTAACGCTTTCTTTCGGTTGATCTGTTTACAACTCGACGGTGCACCTACTCACTCACCCAGGGCAGATACCAGCAGATAGATTCCATACACTCTGAGTACATACGTTAGTCAGTAGACGGCTATGACTTTGTTGAAGGCATCAAGCATGGGTAGGCTTTATGTATAGGGTACAGCGACACATCATGATCGCAGCGTATTCATAACACTAACGTCTTCTTCTACAATATCATCATCTTCGTCGTCGTTGTCATTCTATTTGTTTCTACATACCATCACATTACCGGTTCTCATCCCGCGACAGAGGATTACGGTTGCCCATTGCACATATTACCGTACAACTGTACTGTACATGATTCAGAAAGTGACTGTCGATGTGAGACAGGCGTGACACGTAACGTATTAGACCGCCTCCGTGGTGTAGTGGTTAGAGCATCCGCCCGGAGAGTGGAAGGTCGCGGGTTCGATCCCCGACCGTGTCATACCAAAAGACGTTAAAATTTGGTGCTTGTTGGTCCCTGCCTGGCGCTCGGCATTAATTGGTACAACAAGGACTGGTCGGCTCGGAGTCAGTATAATGTGTCTGAGTGGGGTATTCATGCTTCACTGCGGCATGGTATCTCAGTGGGCTAGCACTATAAAATCAGCTTAAGTCTGGGCTAGTACAAGCAGCCGCACATACACATACACACGCATGCACGTCGTCATATGAGCGAAATATTCTCAAGCATGACGTAAAACCCAATTTCACCTCACCTCACCGTAACGTATTACTTCCGGAACATAAAGTGAGCGTATGAAATGGTACTTTCACCCAGAGCCTGCAGTTTCGCAGCTGCACATTTTGTGTCCTGCCGCCGACCTATCCACGCACCACTCGAACACCGAAACGAGACCAGAACGGCGTACCGCTCAATGCAGGCTTCGAATGACTGTCCACGGTTTTCGACGTCACCACGATGAAGTTAAAATAGCCATTTTGGTTTTACTTCTTTCAATTGTCTTAAATAGACAGTCATGGAATATCATTTTTCTGATAAATTTGTCAATGTGCTGATCTGTAGGATGGGTACCAGGTAGGTGATCCAACAGATGTCATGAAAGTTGTCATGTGTCGGATGAATGTGACACAGCACACTGCGGGTAATCATTCACACCAGTGGTTGTTTACATCAATGTACTAATCTGCCTCTGGCGTTGTTATTCCTTCTGAAAAAAATTAACTGTTACAACAATGAGTTCCTGCGCCTTCAAGCGATCGATGTGGCACTTTTGAGTAGCCATTTTTTGTTATAGACATGGAGCAAACTTTAAACCAACGTCACTACTACTTCTTGTACTTGTTACTGTGTAAGCAAACACAATGGAATGCTAAGGGTAGCCTAGGGGATCGTGCGTTTGCACGTTTAATACACTGTGGGCAAGTGTAAGATGAGATTAGTTTCATGTGCTAATTACTGGTGTTTTCTGGTGGCTGCTTGTGGTTGTTGTCGTTGCTGCTGCTGCTGCTGCTGCTGCTGCTGCTGATGATGATGATGATGATGACGATGATGGTGATGGCATCAATTGTGCACAAGATGGTTCAGCAGTTGTATTTCAATCTCACGTAGTCATCATGTAAAGTTTACACATATTGATTATGTCATTAAAAAATCATGTGTCCTTCAAGGCGATTGGTAATAATCAGGTAGCATCATAATCATTAGGCCCTGGGGAACCGATGTTTATGTGGTGCACCGCTATTTTAGCCTATTACGCAGGGTGGAACCTGTTTCGTTTGATAATGTAGAGTGGTAAATTGTACCCAATATGCAACAGTCGAGCGTTAACATGTGAGAGCTTACTGTAACCAAACAATAATCTATCAACATTATACCTGATTCACACCATCTGAAAATGATAAAACAAATCCTGACAAAAGTTAACTCTTCCCAGAATGGAAACGCATTTTTTTTAAATATTCAGGCTCGAAGAAACGGCTTTAAACCGTAATATTCCTAAGGATTCACAATCAAGTCCCATAAGCCGACATGACATAGACAATGCATCAGTGTTAAAGGATGGGGCAGGATTTGTGTGCAAAAACCGCAAATCATTAACTCTAAGCGATCACGGCTGCAAAGGTGACACTCCTCTCTGTCATCTCCCCGTCGGCGATGTTGTAACAAGCAATGACGCATCAGTAGAAGCACTGTTTGTTTGACATTAAATATCAGGACATATCCCTGTAGCACTTCCTGTAAACAACAACAGCAGGGCCCTTACAACGCGTCTTTGTGGCTTGTATCGGGAAATTCCCTAGCCGTAATTTCCAGGTAATGAATGTGTTACACGCAGACAATGACTGGGCGGATTGATTTGTTTTTGTTCCCTGTTCTACACCGGTGACGTATTTGTGTCAGTACTAGAGACGATGTATGCGATCGTGCCTTGTTTCTCGGGGTTACATCACAATGATAAACTAGAAAGTGTTTTTACTCGTAAAAACAGATGTCTCACCCTTCCCCAATTCAACGTTGAGACCTCGAACAATTCGTTTGATTCCTTCAGTTTCAATATCTCTAAGTATGAATATATATATCATTGATATTATGTTATTATGTTTGTAAAGTCTTCATTTAATATTTTTATATTCAATTGAACTTAATTGCTTATCAACAAATCAACAACTCCACAGTTGTGTGAAGATGAGGGAAGTGGTTTTAGAGCTATGCTCCGAACACAAACCCTACCCTTCAAAAAGACCAAGTCCAAATTTGTTGCCATGCAAACAAAAACATAAAATTGAGAAAACTCAAACCACGCGGATACAATGTGTGGAGCCCATTTCTGGTGTCCGTTCTTGTAATTTTGCTGGAATATTGCTAAACGCGGTGTACAACCATACTCAGACTGAACCAACCATACTCGCTCTAACGAGGTAAACTGACAATCATACATCGTCCTTTGCAGTATGACTTCACAATCATTCACCGTGCCTGAATTTACCACTATTTCCGTATGTGTTTAGAAAAGATTCTCAATGCTGATTGGTCAGTTGAAGTCTTATGGCGTCAGACAGTTTCACTGATGAACAAATACCTTCATGAAGTCGCAGATTGATAACATTACGTCATCTGTGGGGTATCGTCACAATATTCATACCGATGTGGGATAACGTCACAATTATTCATACCGGTGTGGGATAACGTCACAATTATTCAAGCCGTTATGGAATCACGTCACAATTATTCATACCAATATGGGATAACGTCACACTTGTTCATACCGTTGTGGGATAACGTCACAATTATTCATAATGTTATGGGATAACGTCACAATTATTCATACCGTTGTGGGATAACGTCACAATTATTCCTAACGTTGTGGGATAACGTCAAAATTGTTTATACTGTTGTGGGATAATGTCACAATCATTCATACCGTTGTGGGATATCGTCACAATCATTCATACCGATGTGGGATATCGTCACGATTATTCATACAGTTGTGGGATAACGTCACAATTATTCATACCGATGTTGGTTAACGTCACAATCATTCATACCGATGTGGGATAACGTCACGATTATTCATACCGATGTGGGATATCGTCACGATTATTCATACAGTTGTGGAATAACGTCACAATTATTCATACCGTTGTGGGATATCGTCACGATCATTCATACCGATGTGGGATAACGTCACGATTATTCATACCGATGTGGGATATCGTCACGATTATTCATACAGTTGTGGGATAACGTCACAATTATTCATACCGATGTGGGTTAACGTCACAATCATTCATACCGATGTGGGATAACGTCACAATTATTCATACCGATGTGGGATAACGTCACAATTATTCATAACGTTGTTGGATAACGTCACAGTTATTCATACCGTTGTGGGATAACGTCACAATTATTCATAACGTTGTGGGATTACGTCAAATTATTCATAACGTTGTGGGATAACGTCATAATCATTGTGTTAACAAAAGGCTGAAGCTAACGCTTTAAGGCTAACGTTTTGCAAAGTTACTCTGGTGTCTATAACATTTCATAAAAGAAAATTTGACTTGCGTTGTACATATATCATGGAAATCACTATCTATTTAGACTTTTTGTTCACATTTTCCAAGGCACATCTATAAAACATCACATTTCTAATAGTTAGGTCCAGGATAAAGTTATGGTGTCTGTTCGGCCGTTATAACCACAAGAGGATGATAAAGGCTCGTCACTTTCCCCGCGTTGTAACTGTCGCCCGTGGACAGATGGCGGGATCGTCATCTTTCACGGTGATGGACGTACTTTAAGAGGCAAAATGGCCGCAGTGGCACAAAAGAAATTATGTTTAACCTTCTTGTCGCAAGTATATCCTTATATGTAAATCAGTAGGCGGGTGGGCGTGTAATCACGTGATTGCAGATGAATTATCTCATTTTATGACTCATGCTGAGAATCTTAATAAAAATATTTTCTGAAACATTCATCAAGGAGGGGGAATCCACCCTTTCCCAGGACTAGATTCACTGAAAATTTACATTCTGGCAAAATTAGAAGAAAACCGATCGTGAATTGATATAAATGTACATCAAAGGATTTGTTCAATGGCCATTTAAATAAGCTTGGACACAGAGTTGGAAACATGGCAAATGCTAGTACCTGAACATATTCATGTTTTTTAAACCGGGAACTGACGGGCAAAAGTGAGTGAGTGAGTTTAGTTTTACGCCGCTTTTAGCAATATTCCAGCAATATCACGGCGGGAGGCATCAGAAATGTGCTTCACACATTGTACCCATGTCCGGAATCGAACCCGGGTCTTCGGCGTGACGAGCGAACGTTTCAACCACTAGGATACCCCCTCTGCTCCGACGGGCAAAAGAAATGTACACCTGTGAGTGATTTTGTCTTAAACGTTTGATAATGTTTTCAATTTTGTTGTCAAATTGAATACCTTTTGAACAGACGTGTAAAGCTGACAACATTGAATGGTATAATGCTGGAATCCCACTTGTACACATACACATTTGGAGTGCCTAATTTTATTTCAATACCTCTAAATTAACAAGCGCCAAATGAAATCATAGTAACATAATGCTGTTTTGCATTGTCTCGAAAGAAGACATGCATTTTAAAAGTGAATGAGTTTACCTTTACGCCGTACTCAGCAATATTCCAGCTATATGGTGGCGGTCTGTAAATCATCGAGTCTGGATCAGACAACGTTATAATATTCAGAACAGGGAGAAAATCGACATTTCTTTAAACTGTTTGTTAGAAAGTTATTACTTTTATTTCCCTACATTTTTAAATTTCAATTCATTATTCCAACCGATTACAGAGGGAGATGGGTAGCCTTGTGGTTAATGCACTTAGTCGTCACGCCGAAACCTGGGTTCTATTCCTCACATTTGTACACTGCGTACACATTTCTACGTCTACTTCAGTAGGTCCACCTCTTTTATTCTACTTCTATACGTCTACTTCAGTAGGTCCACCTCTTTAAGTCTACTTCTGTACGTCTACTTCTGTAGGTTCATCTCTTTAAATCTCCTTCTCTACGTCTACTTCAGTAGGTCCACCTCTTTAAGTCTACTTCTCTACGTGTACTTCAGTAGGTCCATCTCTCTAAGTCTACTTCTCTACGTCTACTTCAGTAGGTCCACCTCTTTTATTCTACTTCTATACGTCTACTTCAGTAGGTTCACCTCTTTAAGTCTCCTTCTCTACGTCTACTTCAGTAGGTCCACCTCTTTAAGTTTCCTTCTGTACGTTTACTTCTCTACGTCTACGTCAGTAGGTCCACCTCTTTAAGTCTACTTCTCTACGTCTACTTCAGTAGGTCCACCTCTTTAAGTCTACTTCTCTACGTCTACTTCAGTAGGTCCACCTCTTTAAGTCTACTTCTCTACGTCTACGTCAGTAGGTCCACCTCTTTAAGTCTACTTCTGTACGTCTACTTCTGTTCGTCTACTTCTATAGAACTTTCATCAACTCGAGACTAGGTATGTGCAAGTGTTTCTACGTTTCCTCTTTGTTCGTTTAAGGCCGCAATATTTCAGCAGCCTGGACCGGGTCTGGACCAGACTATCCGGTGACTGACATCACTGTCACTGGGGGCTGCGATTATCTAACGTGTCACCAAATCTGAAATGGTGAGTAGTATCTTCCGACATGCAGGAGTGCTCCAACCAGGATCTTCACAGGTCCAAATACATTCTTTACATAACATTCTTTTAAATCATTATATCTTTTGGCAATAGTTTTTCAGAAATTATGCATTAATATGAAATGAGTCAGACGCATTTCTTATGAACAAGCAGTCGGTTCATAAATCCTGGGCTGTGTCTAAGCTTATATAACAATGATTCAGTGGGCGGCGACTTCAACAGCTAACGGTGTCAACAGTCAGAAAAACACCAGAAAACCATGTTGGCCAGACTATGTTTAGATACATCGCCAGACAGCAGTTTCTGACCTCTGACTTCAGCGAAAGGTACAGGTATTCCGTTCATGTCCCAACCTGCCGGAATACCTTACTTCTCACGCTTCCGCGTTTCTGATTGGTCGACAGAGCGGCACGTGACCTATCTTACTAATGGCGGAAATAGTCGGACGTAATTTATCATGACGGCGGACATGACAGTTTAACGCCTCGTTAATGAAGCACGTCTAATGCAGCTTGTGCCGAGCTGAAAGTAACTATGTCAGCTATCTGTTTTGATAATAATAACAAATAGCACTTTGCCTTTATTACATCATGTACGGCTTATAATGCTACAATTATTAACCCCGGTTTCTCAATGGCAACAGACAGTTGACCGTAAACTAATAAATTCTATCAACATTAAGATGTTTTATTGTACCCAAGGCGTCCATGGTACAAACCATGAGTACAAAGAAGTAACATCAGAGAGTATAACATTGCTTTAGAGCTATGTTACATACGATACAACTGTGTACTGTTACCATGTGGGTGTATACAAGTATTTTACGAAGTGACTGCACGAAACTATATAATACGCCGGCATGGTGCTTGGTGTTAAAATAGTTCAAACCTAAGAAATGCATTTCGATCCTTAGATCAACACATATTTACATGAATACAAATGGTATGACAAGACATATCCCCCTGGCCCCGATTTCTTGAAACAAACTTAAGTGTGAGATTTTATTCAAATTTAACAAAACACAGGAAATGCATTTCCCGTGAATAAACTGAAATTGATATTGAACTTAAACTTTGTGGATAATCTGAGTTTGGTAGATAGGTTACTTGAGTTGTTTTGGTTTTTGGTCTTAGAAATGCTACGAGTTAGAAACTCAGCTGTTTCAAATTGTTAAACTCAGGTAGAAATATGAGTAAAAACTTAAATTTCTTTCCCAAAATCAGGTCCTGTTCTTTAAATGAGTTATTTTCTTCTCATAAACCCATATTTTTCAGACAAAGGCTGTGAATAGATGCGGGCCTAGTATAACTGACTGACTGACTGACTGAGTTTGATTTTACGCCGCTTTTAGCAATATTCCAGCAACATCACGGCGGGGGACACCAGAAATGGGCTTCACACATTGTACCCATGTGGGGATTCGAACCCGGGTCTTCGGCGTGACGAGCCAACGCTTTAACCACTAGGTTACCCCACCGCCCCCCCTAGTATAACTGGTAACTGGCCAATGGTACGTTTCTAATCGGTTTCACGAGGCTAGTCATACACATACTGTTCCTTCCCGCATGTCATGTGATTCCATAACGTAAGACATAAAGTGAAGACTTGTAATGGGTACCATGTGTGAAGCCCATTTCTGGTGTCCCCCACCGTGATACTGCTGGAATATTGCTAAAAGCGGTGTAAAACCAAACTCACTCACTGAGATAAAATGTACATGGGATGTCTGATATAAAGCGATGGTATATTAATGGATGACTGTGTTATACATGACGTTTATGATTGTAAAAGCGTGATGATGTTCGTGTCGGAAGGATTGGTCGACTAGCCTACCATTTTGTAGCAGTTATCTGGTACCGAAAATGCAACGTCCTAATCCTTGGATATGTAGAACCGTTCCAAGAAGTCCCAAAATGCAGTATTGTTAAAATGGAATCAAATGGGATAGATATCATACAGTCTAGACAGAAATAATATATAAATAACAGCTACCCAATACAATATTGAATAACAAGTTGCTACCCATAAAGTTGGGTTTTTTTCATTATTGTACTTCCCAACTTCTAATCAAAGCCACTCAAAGAAGCTACTCAATATTCAAATACACATAAAGGTGGGGTCAAGTCTATTGCTTCAATAGTATGAGCATAAGCAAACTCAACCTTGTACTGTCTGGTCACTACCTTGGTCAGTCTGAGTACATTTATCTGATCATTGTGTACTGCTAGGTATAAAGGTTATAGAGGAATGAAACTTTTGCGTTCAACATGTCAGCTCATGAACAATAAACACGTGGCTGCACGAACTTGAGGTGAGGTGAAATGAGATTTAACGTCGTACTTGAGAATATTTCACTCATATGACGACGTGAATGCGTGTTTGTGTATGTGCGGCTGCTTGCACTAGCCCAGACTTAAGCTGGTTTTATAGTGCTAGCCCACTGAGATACGATGCCGCAGTGAAGCATGAATACCACACTCAGACACATTATACTCCGAGCCGACCAGTCCTTGTTGTACCCATTAATGCCACGCGCCAGGCAGGGACCAACAAGTACCATATTTTAACGTCTTTTGGTATAACGCGGCCGGGGATCGAACCCGCGACCTTCTGCTCTCCGCTAAGTATAGAGTTTATAGAGGTATGAAACTTTCGTGCTAAGTAACACTTGTACTTTTGAAGGTGACAGTCCTTGAACAATAAACACGTGGCTAAATGAACTTAAAGTACACATGAAATCATGGAATCTGTTTCGAATGCTAAAGGTGGAGTGATCTGCTGAGTACTGTAAGATAGGTCGAGAACCCGGGCTCTATCAGGATATGAACGTGACGTTGCAGCACAAAGATAACTGATGCCGAACGCGCCCCTGACAGTGGCTCGGTGCTTCTTGTTATCGAGAGAATCGGCTGGAACGACGGTGGTGCCAGAGTAATCAGTCTTTCTGTATACTGATCGCCGTGAATAGCTGGTGCTGCTTTATGCAACAAGCATCCGATCACTTCTTCGTGCACGGTGTGGTAGCGTAGTGGTTAAAGCGTTTGCTCGTCACGCCGAAGACCCGGGTTCTATCCCGCACATGGGTACAGTGTGGGAAGGCCATTTCTAGTGTCCCCCGCCGTGATATTGCTGGAATATTGCTAAAAGCGGCGTGAAACTTAATCACTCACTCACTTCTTTACAGTGTCTGGTGAGTAGATTAATGCAACCATATAGGCGCGGGTGTGATGACATTTCATTCATTTGTAATTTCTAAATTTCCTTCAACTTGACTTAACTGTAACATTAACGTCTTACAGCATGGTCACCCCATAGTTATCTGCATGGTTATCATGTTGGCCCAGAGAGGCCTGAAGGCGTTTTTCTGTTTACGTCATTTCAAATTTGAATTTCTTACACAGAGTGAGTGTGTTAAACTATTTCAGATATATGACGGCGGGTCTGTTTGATGTGGGAGGAACGCCCGAAGTGATGGAGGTCCAACATGTTTACCACTTTCCCTGGTGTGGTGCTAGCAAACCTGGAACCAGAACCGGTATTGGAAACCGGTTTCTGGTATGTTCAAGGGACGCAACTCTGCCCCGGTGCCTCTTAATTGATAAGAAGATAAGACACAGTTGGCAATAGTGATCCATTCATTCATTGTATCAGTTAATTATAAATGTATCGTTTAAAACAATGTTCCAAATTGCAAATTTACACAAATTTACACTATGATAATCATAAAAGGTTTCCCACATGGAGATTACCTCAAAATGCGCATGCGCGGGTTGTCTTTTCCATCTGACGTCCAGGTGCAGTGTCGATGGAAACGAATCCCAGTAAATGATAGAAAGTGTATTATGTGTAACTTGAATAATAATGGTGACGAATTTCATTATTTATTTATATAGCCCAAATTAGAATTAGAAAGAGAAAACTATGTTCACAAGTATTATGATATGAGACCAAATATGTATAAGATGAATATCCTATTTAACACCAATAATCTAGGAACTTTAAGAAAATTTCAATTTTTTGCAACATAATTATGGCCTTATTTAAGAAATAACCTTAATAACTAATATGTTACTTGCTCAATGTACACTGCACCTATCATACCGCTTGTATATGATTTTTATGTTGTATCAATGTAAATATTGTTCATGTAACCCTTATGCTGCTGTTTGCAGCCTCAGTGGATAAAGTATAATTCAGTCATTGAACACAGAACTTTGTTACCGATGTTTATTATTGTCTGCAGTGATCAAGAGAAACCAATCCATTGTCCACTTTCTTTGTTACATCACGTTTCTTTATGATATCAAAAACGGCTGAGCACCCGTAAACAAATATACAGAAGCGTACTTTGAGTCTTACATTATTATTTTTAAACACTATGTAAATGTTAACGTACTTGAAATACGCCGGGGATTCATCAAGGAAGGATTTCGCCCTTCACTTTATCTATCTGACATTTAATGCAGTCGATATCCTATTGTGACGGAATTCCAGCTCCGACTGGGCTCCGTCTATTGGAGACGTGGTTTCGACGTGATCTTGGTGTGCCAAAAACGTGATATTTTAATGACAGCAGTCAATATTTACATGATGCCAAAATATTTACGTTTTCAAGCCATTTAGGTTTCTAAAAAAACATACCATGTGTAAGGTTACGGTTACAACTGCCATTGCTATACAGCCGAAAATGACAAGCGAGAGAAAATGAAGAAAACTCAATCCCTTCATTATACCGTTGTTTCTTTAATCAATAGTTGTCAGTTGCGTCGCATTAATCGGCGCATGCTAACCTCATTCTTGGAGAGCTTGCGTGGTGTGCGTTGTCTGTGAGGACAAATCTGACGTCAACGGCCGTGTTTAGTTGCCATTTAAACAATTCAGTTACATATTTTTGCAGTACACTTCCGTTAAGAGGACATAGATCGACACTACAAGTCAACAATTGATTTTATTTCTTGTGGCAGTTTTAAGGGTTAAATCGCATTCATTGCATTTTGTTGTACTTTTCAAGACTTCTCCTCACTTAGAACAGATAATTACAAAAGTCAATTTCACTCGATCTTTTGTTTTTTAAATTTGAAATACTCTCATTCTATTCTAATAAGAAGACAGCATTTCTCCTGCGACGCTTATTCTTCATCCAACTCCAGTATGCATTCATAGAGTTTGGTGATCATCATCATTTATTTCTCGAAACCACCCACGGTGGTACATGAGACATAATGGCATATATATTATACTCATGCCAATAATGGTTGTCACCCCCTTCATTTTTTTAATTGGAGAGGGGTGGGGATGAGGGGTTGGGGGTTGGGAGGGGAGGGATGACAACCATTATTGGCATGAGTATATATATACAGTAAACATCAAGATAACAGAACATACATGAGTATATATTATAAATCATTTGTTATACCTCAGATCGAACACGAATTCATCTACATTGATAAGTCAAACATATCAGATATACACACAAATGTCATACGAATAAACCACGCATGGAAACAAATAACGGATGGAAGTTTTTTATGGAATGTAGGGATTATCTCCTAAGTTTTGATGATATTAATTAAAGGTATCTGGAAAGGTTAGGTAGGATGCTTGTCTCTTTTGATTGAAGAAGGATTGCCATTTTAGATAAGTTTGGGAATTGGCAGAATCTTTTGGGAATATATATAGATCTCTCTTGGGTGAAGGTTTCGCACTTGAAAAGGTAATGGAGCTCATCTGGACATGTTGATCCAAAGTGGCATTATGAGTGAGTGAGTTTAGTTTTATGCTGCTTTAAGCAATATTTCAGCAATAATACGGTGTGGGACACCAGAAATGGGTTTCAAGAAAATCAATCTACGACCAACTTGCGTACGATGACCTGCATCAATTAGGACATCGAGTCTGACCACCGGATCCCGTTAGCCGGTATGGGTTGCTTAAGGTATTCCGGACACAAGAGTCGCACGTACCTTGATCTCATTTCCTACATCATTATATACTGATTGCTGAAACGCCAACACAGTTCTTGACTCTAACATGCAGATAAAACAATGCTGTTTAGCCTTGAGATGGGGTGCTATCCAAAGAGCGGCAGTATTAGCACCAGCAGAACACCGACCAACGTCACAAATGTGTCAAGTCAATGCTGCCCACGCGGTTACTAACGGTCAGTGTGCCGAAATCCACCTCTATTCAGGTTAATGACATGTGTTAATGTGTGTGTTAATGTGTGTGTGTGGGTGTGGGTGTGGGTGTGTGGTGATGATTTTAAGGGGGGGTCGCCCATTTTGTTCTGGGGAGCTAGGGGGGTCATCAATATTGTACACACGTACTAGGGGGGTCAGCAATTTTGTACATGTTTAAAATTATAGCTTAAAAAATTATGGGAAGGGAAGGGGGTCATTGATTTTGTACATGACATGCAGGGGGTCACTTATTTTGTACATACATTTCAGGGGGGAACATTCATATTGTACATGCTTCTCCATACAAATCATCATTACACACACACACACACACACACACACACACACACACACACACACACACACACACACACACACACACACACACACACACACACACACACATATACACACACACACATACATACACACACACACACACACACACACCTAGCCATAAATTATGAACGGTCCCTTATGACCAACATTAATTCAGATGGTCAAATACTGGTTAAATCCCTGATACATTGCGACATATGATTCTTAAATGACTCTCGGAAATCTTGGAAGATTGACAAGCATTATTTGTCCTTGAAGGGGATGGCGAAAGGTTAAAGAGAATAACTGCATCACTGTATTCTCCCCAGGGCGCCGTGAGAGTCACGTTCGTATTTTGTGCGTTGCAGAACACAGACTAGAGGCGACTAGGTCTTGAAACGTGTAGGGTCCTCCTCATTATTGTGTTCCTAATTGGCACCAGAGGACGGAGGACAAATTGGAGATGTGATCAAACTGTTGTCACCCAGAACAATGACCCACAGCATGACGCAGTGCATCATAGGAATCATTACCCGGAGCTGTATCTCAACGTTTCATTTTGTCAATAAATATAAAATTATATCTCTTTTATTGATAGTTGTATGTTCTCTTCAATCTATGACTGTTTTTTTTCCAAAAGGCAGAGGGGCGGTGGGGTAGCCTAGTGGTTAAAGCGTTCGCTCGTCACACCGAAGGCCCGGGTTCGATTCCCCACATGGGCACAATGTGTAAAGTCCATTTCTGGTGTCCCCCGCCGTGATAATGCTGGAATATTTCTAAAAGCGGCGTGAAACCAAACTCATCCACTGACAGCAGAAAGGGCAGTGGTTAAAACGTTGACATGGGTTCCATTGTATTAACAGAATTTTTTTTATTTAATTAAAATAAAATGCAATAATAAGGAGCCCAGAGACTTTCTTCCCGCAACACATTATAGACTTGCATGGGCTACATTGGGTATATGTATTTCAGTGTCTGTACGACAGACTAGGGTTTGATGTGTGCAGCCCCTTTCTGGTGCCCTCCACCGTGATACTGCTGGAACATTGCTAAACGCGGCGTAAAACGTAATCCCAAACATCCCAAACAAAGGAAACATTCCAATAAAATCAGTCTGGTCTCACAGCACCCATTTACACATGGTGATGAAGAAGGAATTAATAATGTGTTTGATTTGACATCACTTCCGGTTTGGAACAGCTGACCTGGATTAGTCACGTTTTGTACCATACTTCAGCGCAATGGCCTTCTTGTTGATTAGGGTGGCCTGGAGACAGGCTTTCATCGTCTTTGATGAGGAGGGTGGTTATGTTATCATTCCGTCTGTCGCAATCATAGACCTGCTTTCACGAATGTAGGTGAGCACTTATATGCATGGGAATCTGTCCAATTCTGTGGGCTTCAATCGGGAGTGCCAGTTCCCATTTGACCTTCACATTAATAACATCGATGACCTATTATGTAATTACCAATGCGAGGCCTTAATATCTCAAAGTACGCTCTCAGAGGAACGAAATGTCAGTGCGTGTCTTTTATATTTGTGATGGAATAATCCTTTTACAATTTCCGCTTTGTGTGATGCATCTGTCTTGAAGGCTGTCTTTGGGGGAGTGATATGTGATATACCACGTTTTTTCCATGTCTAGCCACGTGCTGGTTTTGTCACGCGTTTGCATTAAAGAAACGCATGGGTTTAGGTCGTTAGAGTTTTGTTACGTTACCATAGAAACCATTGACCAACTGGAAATCTCGCGACGAAGTCTCGCGTCCAGGTTATCCACCATTCCTATATGACATGGCTTCGTAGAATACAGGGATGGAACATTTAACGGACTTCATAAAAAATGCTGAAACACATTTTTTTTCTGTTTTGTGTTTCTTGTTGTTTAATTTTGTTATGTATTTTTGTATTTTTTGTATAAGTGTTTGTATGATCTGTACAATCACGTTTCATCCCCATCCTCCCCAAAAGCGCTTCTGCCTGGATATATACTAACTCTTATTCAAAACCTACTCACAGATTGTGTGTACCTTTGACAAAAATATTAGATTTTCTCGTTTTAAAGAAACATTTCTGTTTTCATTTGGTCGACTCACGATTTGCATAATAATGACGTTTTTAATAAGATAAGTTAGTGGACTCACTATCATGAATTCAAAAATGGTACATGTATTTAAGAGTCGAACTCGAACGAACGTTTTATCACAAGGCTACCCCACCTCACGCTCAGGTTGAGACTTGGATTAATCCGTTAACAAGTAACGTCATACGGCTTCGCGGAATCATCGGGAAATCATGTATCTACTCAAACGTTACCAAGGATCACGTCAAAACGTTTTGAGCTTATTAAACTACTCAAAGACAATGTTTCGTGAAAAAACTGTATTATGAACACGTCAGACTGCTGCCAAGTGACACACAATGTCAACAAATACTATGTGACAACAACCAGTCAAATCATCCACCAAAACTGAGAGTATGACAAAAATAGAAACATCCAAAAGTAACGAAAAACAAAATCACGTATAATCTAAAAATGAAAAACTCCCAGTAGCGCGTAAGCGAGTCATGAGTTGCTATTACACCCTTGCAGCCTATGCTCCCAGTAAGGTTCAGGATTGTTGCCAAGGGAGATTGTTCCATTCATTCGGTAAGAGTATCGCAGAGTTCCTGCATAGTTACCTGTAGGACAGGGCGTCGTGCGAGTGAGTGCATCTGCAAACTCGTCAACATAAGTTCGTTGAGGTCTATGGTCGCGCTGGCCACTCAGTGGGTACGGTCTTCTGTTCTACATCGGCGTCAATGACCCTGGCAACGTGTAGCGTTATCCTCAATGAGGATCACCTCCGGTCTGGTTGCACCAGCTTGTGTCTAAACTGGCATCCATGTAGCGCACCCATGTAGCGCACACTGTGTCCCGCTGAAAGACATGGAGGTCTGTTCTTCCAGCATTTCTGATCCCAGCCCCAAACCACGATAGAGCATCTTCCATGTTGGAATAGATAGAATCCTGAAATGTTTCTATCATCTACGCCCCACTCGGACAGGACTATGTGTGAAGTCTAGACAGTATCTCGATGCATCCGTGACAATACTGGAGCTCATTCCTGATTTGTCCAAATGACTTGATTTTCTGCCCACTACAAGATGCCTGTCTGTGATATTGGGTCATTGGAAACCTGTTTTAAACGATTGCCATTGTGTGCGTACGTGTGTGAGTCTGTATCTGCTCGTGTGTGCTTATGCGGTCGTGTGTGTGTGTGTGTGTGACTGTATCTGCTCGTGTGTGCTTATGCGCTCGTGTGTGTGTGTGTGAGACTGTATCTGCTCGTGTGTGCTTATGCGCTCGTGTGTGTGTGTGTGTGTGTGTGAGACTGTATCTGCTCGTGTGTGCTTATGCGCTCGTGTGTGTGTGTGTGTGAGACTGTATCTGCTCGTGTGTGCTTATGCGCTCGTGTGTGTGTGAATGATAGCTTCATGCTCTGAATTCTCATTCCAAACTCAGTTCCAGACATCGGGGGATAAAAAACTATTATTCTGCAAACTTACTAGGTACTGATTAAGGAGGTGTGACGTTTTTAAGATATTCATGTAAAAATGGCCACTTAGAATATATCACGCCATAATTATAACAAATCATTAATTATTTTTTTCCGGATTTTTCTGTACATAATACTATCCCTTTCGTGCGTTAGAATCAAAGAGCGCAAAATCGAAGGGAGTTATCTCATTGTTTATGAGGCAGGATCCGCTGCATACCGATTACGGTGGTAAAGATCTGTGGTTTTACATGTAGCCCCAGTCTGCTGACAGGCACCAATATAGATGAAGCACCAAAAAAAACGCTACACAACTCACTATCATTTCTTCCATTATTCCAATTCTTTTAGACTTGGAGGGGGGATGGGGTAGCCTAATGGTTAAAGCTTTGGCTCGTCACGCCGAAGACCTGGGTTCGAATCCCCACATGGGCACAATGTGTGAAGCCCATTTCTGGTGTCCCCGCCGTGATGTTGCTGGAATATTGCTAAAAGCGGCGTAAAACCAAACTCAGTCAGTCAGTTTAAACTTGGCGCATGTTTTAAAATCTAGAATGCCACATGTAATGTGGCGTTCTTCTGTTTCTTTGAAAACTCTCATTATTTTACATTTATTTTGGCACACGTGAAGATCTGGATAGAATTGGTCTTCAGTAACCCATTCTTGTCGTATAAAGAGGCGATAATAGGATCGGGTGGTCAGGCTCACTGACTTGGTTGACACATGTGATCGTATGCCAGATGCGTTGATCGATGCTCGTGATGTTGATCACCGGACTGCCTGGTCCAGATTCGATTATTTACTGACCGCCGCCATATGGCTGGAATATTGCTGAGTGCGTCGTTAAACAACAAACAAACATTTACATTGATCATTATTTTTAAAGGGCAATGGTATTAATTCAACATCGTGTCTGAGATTTAGTACACGTACAAAGGTATAGCCGATAGAGCAGTACTTAGCTTTCGGGTATTACGTGCGGGGATGTCAGGCCAACCACCTTGGAGAAACAGTTGACGGATTTAGATAGAGTGGTGTCCCCTTAGCAACGGCGCTTTGATGTCGCAGCACCAGACGAGGCCGCTCCATGCCCGCAGGTGATGTCGCAAGGGAGGTATCAGTGATGTTGTCAGACGTCATTACCAGTGAGGACGTGATCATTAACTACCTCAGATGCTGATGGTTGACCGTGAGAATGCTGACTGGCGAGATGTCATTGAAACAAGGAAGTTGTGCTCATGTCGACACATCGACCTAATGACTTACCACATGTCATATCATCGAACTGACCAAACACTAAACGTGTGTGTGTGTGTGTGTGTGTGTGTGTGTGTGTGTGTGTGTGTGTGTGTGTCCTATTGTTATAGCTACTATATAATGTTTATTCTGAAAATGTTCTTCACTAGTACGTCATATTTACGTTACAGTGACCGAATATTTCATAAACGTAAATAACATTTTCAACAGGTATTTCAAGTTAAATAAAACCGACAAACCTTGGTCTTTTAAGTATTCGGAAACAGATCAGCTCTTATTCTGGTCTAAATATCTTGTCCCTAAATTTCGCAAGGTTGTTAATTGCACTTTTAAGAAAACCTCAGATGACATTTGCTTCCTTTTTGGACAAATTTATTCTTTTTAATCGCTAAAGAGATGTAACTATATGTATAAGTATGATCAGCGCGTTCAGCACCACATGGATCAATTCAAGTGAGTGAGTGAGTTTAGTTTTACGCCGCTTTTAGCAATATTTCAGCAATGGGCACACCAGTAATGGGCTTCACACATTGTACCCATGTGGGAAATCGACTCCGGGTCTTCAGCGTGATGAGCGAACGCTGTACCCACTAGGCTACCCCGAACGCCCCGATTAATTCAAGAAATGGTGTGGTTCAATTGTTTTTAGTCGTGGTGGGGCTTCGTCACACCGGCAATATTTCAGCCATATAGTGACGGGAACAAAGTTAGTATATCTGTCACGAAGGACAGTAAAACTTTAGCAACGTATCACAGAATGCAAATCTAAAAACTAATCATTTCCAACTCTAAAAATGCAACTCGATATGACATATATTAACATTAAAACACGGGCTATGGACCACCAACAACCAAAGCTAGGCCACTTTACTGGGGATCCAGCAGGATTTACACCGTCACTTCAGCCACTGGTATTTATAAACAATGCTGGAAATTAAAACAATACAATTGAAGCAATAAAATTCCGGTTGTCTGCAATGTACTATAATACTATTATGTAATCATAAGGGGAAAATCTTTTTACGATGATTCAACCCCAATAGAGAGCAATATAATAACTGTTTTTGATTACATCAACCTCAGTTAAAACACATCCATTCAAAAACTACTGAACAATCCTATCTCTTTTAAAAAATGAGAAGTGATAGTGTTAAAAAGATCCTTTAAATGTTAAACTTTGTAATATTTATCCCTTATGAGTGAAAATTCTACACAGTCCAGCAAAACGTGCTTGACCGTGATTGTCTCATCACAAGGGATACAAAATGGAGGATCTTCCCCTTTCCTTAAATATTCACTTGTATATCTGCTGAGGTCAATACGACATCTTCTTCGTATGATGACCTCTTCAAATCTGGACTGACAGCCCAAGTAGGTGTAACCGATATTTGGTTTTATTGCATGTAATTTATTGATACCTACTTGGGTGTCCAACTGCTTTTGCATGGTATCTCTGATATAGCACCTTATGATAGGTTTCATATCGCTGTATGGGATCTGAAGTGGTGTCTCAGATTTGTCGAGCGCTGCTTTGGCAGCAATATCTGCCATTGTGTTACCATGAATTCCAACATGGCTTGGTAGCCAACAGAAGACGATGTCATATTGGCCAGAAACAAGTTCATTATGCAATTCAATAAATCCAGATGTTCACATGCCATGTTATTTATGGCTTGAAGGCACGAAAGAGAATCAGAAAATATTATATACTGGTTAGACTGTGATTGGCATTTTATTAGGTTACGTGGGTTGATGTGACTTGAGTACACCCTTTGGGTAGAGACTGCTTTCTAGAGACAAGCTTTTAGAGACAAACCAAAAGAGTTACAAATTTCATGACGATAATGATTTTCAGTCCTTTGACCACCCTTGTGGCATTCCTTAAAGAGGTTATTATCCTGACATACTTCATTGCTTTCCGATCAGACATTACTTTCCTCCCAGTTTAAACTGACCGTGTTACGCTGGAATAATGACTTAATCCCTCACTTCCTCACTCTGAAAATATTAAAAAAAGGATTTAATTCAGTAAATTCATCCTCTCCCGCTAACAGTAGAAAGCCGTATGTGGTTTTAACACAAATCTACCATATTCATTACTACCAGGGGCGGTGGGGTAGCCTAGTGGTTAAAGCGTTGGCTCGTCACGCCGAAGACCCGGGTTCGAATCCCCACATGGGCACAATGCGTGAAGACCATTTCTGGTGTCCCCCGCGGTGATGTTGCTGGAATATTGCTAAAAGCGGCGTAAAACCAAACTCAGTCAGTCAGTACTACCAAAATGCATCTGATATCCTGCTCTTGCGTATGTCTATCGCTGAAATATGTAAAGTTACAATTCTCACAAAAATATAAATTGAACTGATAAAGTCCGTTTGGATTCTAACATCGGTCATATTCTGGATGAAAGCAGC
The DNA here is from genome assembly GCF_003918875.1 of Haliotis rubra. NCBI lineage: Eukaryota > Metazoa > Mollusca > Gastropoda > Lepetellida > Haliotidae > Haliotis > Haliotis rubra. The sequence goes on along the minus strand of NW_025767227.1, from coordinate 226,852 downwards.
GTCTCCTTGGAAACGTAATCTAGATGGACTACTACAAAAAAACATTGTACATTAAGCCTTCTCTTTTTATCCAGCTTGTATTTGTTGTGACGGAAAGAAATGACTTCTGAGAACTTCTGACGCAGCATCTTCGACTTCAGAAAGAAATCTCTACGTCATCTCATTTCATCAACCATTCCCAGTGCCACCTTTCTCCTAGGAGGGCAGCGGATAAGATTTTAACAGTCCCGCAGCCCATTGCATAATCTTGATCCATGGCAATGACGTCTTCGACAGAAGAAATAGGCCAGCTCTGACGCACGTGGTGTAATGGTATGTTTCACGGCACTATTCCAGAGATATTTTATCGGTTCCGCTGAAACTGATTCAATTAAGCTGATCCTACCTGACCCACCGACGAGCGCCCTAATTACTGGGTGTTTGTGCTTCAAACATCACAAACCGTATTGATCGTCGCTGTGATTCCAGTAGTAGATGCAGACGAAGTCGTTAATGACGTTACAGCCAGACCGGAGAGCCCACGGCGACGAACATCTGCGGTAACCGATCGGAATTGCTTAAGAGGAGGACGGGGCTGGAATATGTTTTTACATTAGGGTAGTTCATGTTGAATTATATTACCGTCCTGTTGATTTGAGAGTATTTAATCTAATATACGTAGATGAGAGCCGGCTCAAGGACATTAAACAGTCACAATTACAGTCTTCCAGCAACAGTTGGTTGAGCAATCCAAGTAAACCGGTTTTAAGTTTTCTTTTTGCTGGGGGTGCGGTCGTGTAGTATGGTGCTCAAAGTGCTCACTGGTCACACCCAAATGTTGGGTTCGATCCCCACGTGTCTACAATGTGTAAGGACACTGTCTTACGTTTTCCCTTCTGTCATTGCCGGACATGTGCTAAAAGAGGGGTAAAACCAAACTCACTCACTCGTCCACAGAAGCATTATGGTGTATTAGTGTATTGTTTGCTGTTTTGCGGAGTTCTCAGCATTCGAGTGACGATACAGGTCTCTGTAAATAATCGAGCGTGGAACAGCCAAATTAAGTGACCGGCATAATGACCGTTGATCTGAATGCGATGACATCAAGCTATTACGTCAGCGAGCCCCACCACCCGACCTCGTTAGTCGCCTGTTAAGCCTGGGTTACTATAGACGAATCCTAGCCGTACCTTCTCGAGAGTGTATTATATGAATTGGATTGAGAAACCAGTTTCCACAGACCAGCAGACGCTGGTATTTTTACGACAATATGAACGTGTCATGAAAAGTGAAACCTCGCTAATCCGAACGACGCGGTCTTTATGTTTAAGACTGACAAATACTCGGTACGAAGAAATATCCATTCTTCTGTGATTCATACTGTAAATTTCATCGTACCTGACATTCAGTGTAGGTAATGTTAAAAATCTATATTTGGATTTTTATCCGTATTTGGGTTTTTAAGAGTTGAAAAATATATGTTATTTACTTATATCTAAAACAGAAACCTTTATGCCGGTGAATTCTTTAAACTTCTGTTAAAAGGCTTATCAATATTTCTGTGCTCACTAGGACAAAGGTATATCATTTGGATGGCTTCAAGACAGGAGTGGAAGGTGTGATTGCCGAATAAATTCGCCTGTATAGGAAATGCTCATGAATAATTTTAATGCTAAGTCTGCAAATCCGAACACGCTATTAATAGATTCCGAATCCCGGGTTTTATAGCCTTAAGTACCACATGGATAATATGTGTGCAGTCCATTCCTGTTGTCTACCAGTCTCTGATATCACTGGCATATTTCAAAGTCGACATGACACCTTCATGCTTGATCGCATTACGTCATTAACCTGCCAATGTCTGTTCACCGAGTCACCAAGTAGGGGCAGTTTGATTTACATTACACAAAGAAGAAGCTGAGATCAGACAAACCAGTGATCGACGGCATGAGCATCGTTCTACGCAATTGGGATACGATTACATGTACCATGCTGCAAACTAAACACAAGGACTTGCGAAGGGACCGAATGCTTTAACGGCAAACTTCCCCACGGCCCCTTTTCCCGAACCTAAGTCTTAACGCAGGTTGTTTTCTCTCTGATATACGTAATACATTAAAAGCCTGGCACCGATTCATTAAGAACAGGTGCGTGTTTATTGAAGATGAAGATAGCAGTCGATGCGTGAGTGAGTGAGTATGGGTTTACGTCGCTTTTAGCAATATTCAAGCAATATCACGGCGGGGGACACCAGATATGGGCTTTACACATTGCACGAAGTGGGCAATTGAACCTTGGTCTTCAGCGTGGCGTGCGGGCGCTTTAACCATTAGGCTACCTCACCGCCCCTCCATCGAGGTGTACCGTTTACAGACATACATAACAGCTCCAAAACAAATATCCTGAGTTCTACATTCCCCGACCTTTGCCCCCCACGTAACGCCTGGCTGCATGTATGACAGTTGGTTTCCGGGACAGCCTGGCAGATAAGTGTGCCCGACCCTCTGTGTATACCTCATTACCCAGCCCTGGGTCAAGCGTTACCCCAGGCCAGAAGAACGGGAGAATTAATCATCCCGTCTCTTATGTATGAAACCCCTCCGGCTACAAACGCCACGTATGTATCAATGAATCAATCATATTTAGGTTCATTAATAAAATCTACATTTCTTACATCTCCACAGAAGTATGTAGGTACGCGTCCATTAATAACTGTGTTTATATTGGACCCCGTTAATCCAGACAGCAGGGTTCCCATTGACATCGCCTTGGGAGCAGCTTACCGGATTAATGAGCATTTTCACTCTGTGGACATGTCAGTGACGCATTAAGAATCCTGTATGGATTAAAGAAGGTTCAGTGTTCATGTTTTATATCGATATCTTGGAGCGTAAATGTGTTTATGTGTTTCAGCGGTATGTAAGTCACCAGTGTCTTTATTGTGTTGAAGGAAACCCTGTAGAGACCCTGGCGATGGGCGTTCCCGACTTGAGGGGAACAAGAGAGCATGGGAATGGCGGTGGCACATGGTGGCACTTGGTGGCACTTGACACATGACTAGCGGATCCTGGCACGACACTGGACCACGAGTTGGAGGAGTCTTGAACCTAGGCTGTTAGTGGATAGATGTCAATCTTCACTAATAAAATGCAAATCTTTCTCGAGGAAATAAAAATTAAAATATTAATGAATCTATCATGATGGGAGACATTAATTAAATATACACCCGCTCAAACATTAAAGTAAACGGTAAGAAGGCATTTTTCTTGTCTTTCGGTGTTTGTAGACTATTGGAACCCGGAACCCTTGTCTGTACATCGAAGTCGACACGTAGATCTTGAGTTCAACGTTTGAGTTCAACTCCATGACTTTCAATATCCTTTCGTCAAAGTGTTTTTTAAGCCACTTCATGTAATATGTGTTTCATGCACAATCGTATGTTCGTCAAAGGGTGATAACTGCATTAAAATCTGTGTACCTCGGACAGCTGTCTAATTCGGACTTTTAATCGGTCCCAAGCCGGTCCGAATTAGACAGAGTACACTGTATATGTCAACGAGAACCCGTTACAGTGAGTGAGTATGGTTTTACGCTGCCTTTAGCAATATTCCAGCAATGTCACGGAAATAGGCTTGACACGTTTAACCCATGTGGGGAATCGAACCCTGGTTTTCGGGGTGACGAGCGGACTCTTTAACCATTAAGCTACCCCACCACCCCGAATCCGTTAGAGCAGCGTGCCCGATAGGTAATGATAGGTCAGAAGGTGACAAGGTCACGAGGTCACGAGATCATTAACACACACACACACACACACACACACACACACACACACACACACACACACACACACACACACACACACACACACACACACACATCACGAAGACGATACAAAAATACAAAGGATCTTAATCGGGAGCGATTTGCATCGCCGTATGACTATGTGCCTCCCGTGCATATTTCAATATGTAACATGCATTTACACACTGTACCTACTCGATGATATTACCTAATGTTTTGGGGGAGCGTTTGCAAGATCTTTTCAACTTACAAACTGTTGTAGGGTGGTAGAGTGTATAAGCGTTAACACGATCACGTCGTATCCCGGGTTCGCCTTCTCTCAACAATCTATAGCTATAAGTCTGTTTTGGGAATCCCCCACCATAATATGACATGTGAAACATGGCTTTAAAAACAACTTACTCACTCCAAGACGGCGCCAGGGGCGGTGGGGTAGCCTTGAGGTTAAAGCGTTCGCTCGTCACGCCGAAGACCCGGGTTTTATTCCCAACATGGGTACAATGCGTGAGGCCTATTTCTGGTGACCCCGCCGTTGGAATATTGCTAAAAGCGGCGTAAAACCACACTCTCTCGCTCCAAGACGGCGTCATGAATATTGCACAGCGTGACACGTGATGGTCATGTGTCGTGCTGTCGGGGGCTGGAACAGACAGCAGTCTGACACATGATGTCTTCCTGACTCTACTTCACAGACACACCGACTCCTGATCCTTGTATACACCGGGAAGTTTGTATATTAATCGTTCCGAGTCCATGTTTTGCCGCTGCTTCGTGTTAGAGCATGCCCCATGTGTCAGAGCCGCGGGGAATACTGAATGGGCTGAGGGAAACACGCCTTCCTTGGACAAAGTCTTCTTGCATTACCTCATCGTTGACTGACTGACTGACTTTTAGCAATATTTCAGCAATATCAAGGCGGGGGACACCAGAAATGGGCTTCACACATTGTGCCCATGTGGGGAATCGAACCCGGGTCTTCGGCGTGACGAGCCAACGCTTTAATCACTAGGCTACCCCACCGCCCCCCTCATCGTTGACGTAGTAGTAGTAGTGTAGTAGTAGTAGTAGTTGTTGTTGTTGTTGTTGTAGAAGTAGTAGTAGACTTAGTAGTTGTTGTTGTTGTTGTTGTTGTTGTTGTTGTTGTAGTAGTAGAAGCAGCAGCAGTTGTAGTAGGAGCAGTTTACGAAATGTAGTTTACAAATTTCGTTTGCTAGCTATGCCTTAAAGTTACTAGCCCCCCAAAATAATCCACTAACCCGAAATTTGAATGTAGAAACTAAGCAAAACATTTCAAAAAGTTAAAATGCCATCATTTTCAAGTCATAATCTTGCATGACTTAAAAGTGCATTATATCTTAACAAGTCGGAGAGAGTGATGCATTAAAAAAATGGCCCATGAAAGTTCACTAGCCAGTCGGGCCTGTGACTTGGAGATTTACTGGCCCGATTGTATTTTTACTAGCCACGGGCTAGCGGACCAGTGGCTATTTCGCGCGCACTGAGTAGGAGGAGTAGTAGAATTAGCAGGGGTAGTAGGGTGGTAGTAATAGTAATAGACGTAGTGGTAGTAGTAACAGCAGGCGTAGTAGTAGTAGTAGTAGTAGTAGTAGAAACAGCAGTAGTAGTGTTGGTAGAATCAGTAGGCATAGTAGGATAGTAGTAGTAGTAGTAGTAGTAGTAGTAGTAGTAGAAGTAGTAGCAGTACCAGCAGTAGTCAGTAGTGGTAGAATTAATAGGAGTAGTAGGCTAGTAGTAATAGTTGTAGTAGTGGAATTATTATCATCAGTAGTAGTAGTAGTAGTAGTAGTAGTAGTAGTAGTAGTAGTCACGACCTTGAGCTTCTTCACGAGGGAATCTCCATACTGAAAACAAACGATTCCATGGCATGTCTTTTGGCTTGACAACTGCAAAATTCTCTATCTGAACGTGACAAGGTAGGAGATTGAGGATCAGTCGGTGTACTTGGGAAGGAGTTATTGACCATCTCGTGGAAGGTCGAGCCTTCACGTCCTTAGATTACAGGGATGCACCTGTGAGACAAACTCCACAATGTTAATACAAGAAAATACAAACTAAATAAAATACGGGTGTTCTGATAAAGGTCGCAATAAAGTCGAAGCCACCAACACTTCTGCCGCGTTATTTCGAATTGTTTTTGTGTTATTGATTGGATGAGACAAGCTGTTCAGGACGTTCACACCCCCGTACGCACAATACAAGCCCCCTCGCTCCTCCGTCAATAGCTTCTACACGCCAATGATAATGGGAGGACGTGGTTCGATGTTGCTCTTTTTAACAGAATTGTGTGTGCACTTTTATTTGTCTAATGGTTTTCTGCTGAACCATGTCAAGGCTCATGATGAAAACAAGGTATTCCAGAGTTTTCTTAGAAGAGTCAAAGATGTTGGACATGATGTCAAGGTTGATTTTGTTAATAATTTTGGATTTCTGGACGGTTCAACCAACTGAAGTATCAAATTGCCAGAGGCCTAGTTACTTAAGGACGACTACGGCTTCAAGTTTAGGTGCAGTATGGGAGTCCTTGAATGAGTTTCGGCTGGCCTGAAAAGGGAGACAATGAGTGAGTGAGTTTAGTTTTACGCAAGACTCAGCAATACTCCAGCTATATGGCGGCGGTCTGTAAATAATCGAGTCTGGACCAGACAATCCAGTGATCAACAGCATGGGCATCTATCTACGTAACTGGAAACCGATGACATGTGTCAACCAAGTCAGCGAGCCTGACCACCAGATCCCGTTAGTCGCCTCTTACAACAAGCATGGGTTACTGAAGATCAGTTCTAACCGGGATCTTCACGGGTCGAAAAGGGAAACAGGGGCTTTCTGTTTGTTGCTAGGGACCAGTCACTTCCAACTCGAAACGACCGGTGTGTGATTTGGCATCAAAATGTAAATATAAAATGTTGATAAGGCAATGAGTTTAAGTGAGGCTCAGAAAGAAATTCCCTTTCATATAAAGAAAAAATAGCCGTGACCATTATATGAATAATAATTTGGTATATTACCATGACAGGTTAACACCTTTAATGTGCAGCAAAGGGTGATGATTGACTAGAGATCAAATAGTATGTGCATTTAATCTCCTTGTTAGGTCTTTGTGGTCTTTACCCGTGAAGATCCGGATTAGAATTGGTCTTCAGTAAGCCATTGTTGTCGTTAGAGGCGAATAGCGATTCTCCTTCCTGCCATGTGCTGAAGAAACTTTTTTTTACTTTCGATTCTGGCTTCGGATTCAGCCATCTTGTCTTCTGATTGGAGGAATCAGGAACATACGTATGCTACTGGTTGGGATTACGACGGTCGACTGATACGTTCTGCGTTTACATCCAGGGAATTTGAAAAAAATATAGGAATTATGCTGAGGAAAATACATGATGTTATAAAGGAATATATAAGGTAAAATGAACACAATTTCAGCTGAAAGATCTGTTTCGGTGCAAACAACTCAGTAAACTGCGCATGGATCTTTGGATTCGGTTTGGTTGTTGTTTAACGTCTCACTCTCCAGTATTGCAGCTATATGGTTGGTGGCCGTGTGTAAACAATCGAGTGAGTATGGTTTTACGCCGCTTTTAGCAATATTCCAGCAATATCACGGCTGGGCACACCAGAAATTGGCGTCACAGGGCGTGACGAGCAACCGCCTCAACCACTAGGCTACCCCAGTAGTAGTAGTAGTAGTAGTAGTAGTAGTAGTAGTAGTAGTAGTAGTAGTAGTAGTAGTAGCAGTAGTAGTAGTAGTAGTAGTAGTAGTAGTAGTAGTAGTGAGTGAGTTTAGTTTTACGCGGCACTCAGCAATATTCCAGCTATATGGCGGCGGTCTGTAAATAATCGAGTCTGGACCAGACAATCTAAAGAGCAACATCATGAACATCGATCTATGCAACTGGTATACGATCATATGCATCAACCAAGTCAAATATTCTGACCAAGTCAGCCCGTTACTCGATCTATGGAGACAAAGTTAAGGAACGTGCAGATATCAAGGTCACGCAAAAACACGGCGTAATGTCATCCACAGAGATATGGGTGTAACTGTAAAGACAGATGTCCCGTTATATTCCACGGTCAAGAGTTGGTCTGCAGAGCTTGAAGGAGACAGGGCAACTTTCCCCCAACTGTCCTGTCAGGTCAACAGCACATTTACATCCAGAGAGTCCACGACGTGGTGGCTGACGATACACCGGCGACGAACCATTTCACTGAGACAGATTACATTCAACCATCGCACTAGCATTGGTGTCGGCCCGGGAAAGCGCCATTTCAATTTTTAGTAAACCCGGTAAAACGTCAAACCAGGTTCTGTTGGGTATAGCCGGGAAAGCGTCAACATGATATTTGCAAAGAAAACATCAGATTACCGTAAATGAGTTGAGCGTCCATGACTAAAAATTGTCTTCGGTCCTCCTGTTTGCGCCAGTTTATTAAACACAAGTTACAGTCAATTAGTGGTAGCATTTGACATGTTGCACACGAGGTAAAGCCTGTTCCTGGGAAAGTCTAGCTACTATTGCAGATACCGATAATGTCACCACAGATCGCTCTCTCCAGACAATGATATGAAATGTGTTCTGTACAGACAATCTTAAATTATGACCGCGTTCTCTTCTAATAATTAGTGTTCAATAGAAGCGACAAAACCCCTTCCACATTCATAAGAAATTATCGATTGCACAATTATGCTTACATCATGAGCATATATTTTTTTCAGCAGCATTACAGCTGTATGATGTTGTTTGTAAACAAATCGGGCCTGAACCAGACACTCTAGTGATTGTCACCGATACGATTACAGAGCATGTGTTTATGAATCACTATGAAATACTGATGACACCAGGGGTTCGCAAAAGGGTGAGCGTATCCTGCCCCACCGGTGGCACCCGGCATAAACATATGCTAAGTAAACCAGCCATTGCCTTGGACGCTATCGATGAGTGTGGTTTTTACTTCCTTCATACCTGTAACGGGTTGGGGGTGGGAAACGTGGTCGTCAGGTCATTTGCTGCCCTATCCCAACCGTCAGTTGTGAGTTGAGTTGAGTTTTACGTCACATCGGCATTATTCCAGCCATATAGTGACGAGAACAAGTTTACATTAATAAACATTGTAAGTACATACTCGGAATGAGTTTTATTTCAAAAACAAATATTCATTACATTGTCATTTAAAAGCAGAAAAAGTCATAGCTCTAAATTTAAAGGCAGGCAATTTGTTAGTCACATTTCACAGTTACAATTTATGATAGTTACATTTCACAGTTACAATTTATGATACAGATCAACTTCCCTCAGGTAGTTCACTATCACATGAGCGCTCACGCGGGAGAACAGATCTTTCAGGTTTGTTGCATCATAATGTGAGTCCCTTGCTGACGATAAGTCCACGCAGTCAAGCAGAATATGCTTGATGGTGAAAACCTCATCGCAAGAGACACACATGGTGGGTCCATCCCCATCCGTTTTCAGCAGATAGTCATGAGTAAAACGACTGTGGCCAATACGACATCGTCGTAAAATTACCTCATCACGTCTTGACTGACAACCCAAGTAGGTATAACCAATTGTTGGCTTCAATTCATACAGTTTATTTCTTCCTACTCGAGTGTCCCACCTTTTTTGCATGAGGTCCCGAGTATAGCTTTTGATAGTGGGTTTGAAATCACTGTACGGGATTAGCAGTGGAGAAAAGGGCTGCTCAAGAGCTGCTTTTGCTGCAGCATCGGCTCCGTCAGTTGTGAAGAGATATATAGACGGATTTAAAAGAAAATGGTGGTGGTCATGGTGGTCGTGGTGGTGATGATGATGATGATGATGATGATGATGGTGATGGGAGACGAACATTATTACCATTTAGAGGGAGATGGCACTGTATATTAGTAGACAAAATATCATGTATCAATTCAAGGGGACGAACATTGTATATTAACTGTGTTGAATATCATGGGAAACATGTTAGAATATATCAGTTCAGATGGAATTAGATATGGTTTGAAAGTGCGCTGGACTCATTAGGAGAACGAATCACCAGAGTGCTTCCTTAATGTAAAGGCTTTCAACGGAGATTGACGTCAGACTCTGCACGCTATCAACATATCATCGGCCATTACGGAACTCCTCTCGCCACGCCACCTAGTGAACCGACCTTGTCTCTGACGACATTTGGAACAGCCTATGAATTACGCTAATCTCAGTCCATCCTGTCTCTCTGGCTTGCTTGTTCTGGTAAACTGGCACTAGATCTGATTAGTTTCAAAGTACAAGAGCACCAGGGTTGTGCCGTTGGCATCGAGGAACACTTCAAAGACGTCACTTCCGGAAAACGTAAACAAGAAATGTTGACTAGCTGAACGTTGAAATTAAACGTACTTTTCGAAATATGTGTTTTGCGTACAAGTGTCTCAGATTATGAAAGGTGTGTTTGAATTTTCGTATCGATTGGTGAGCCTGTGTTAACGGTACAGTTGTCCAATATGTCACTAGGAATTGGCTTATGTTGGTGGGGAGCCCAACATGAAGCGGGGTTTGAATGTTCACCTCTTCTTTGTGAACTTGTCTTCTTTGGTTGTTCTCATAGGATTCATAGAGATGACGCATTTCTTTAAATACTCGGTGGGGTAGTTTAGTAGCGTCCCGTCGATTCTACAGATGAATACAATGTGTGAATCCCATTCCTGGTGTTCCCCGGCGTTATATTGATTGAATATTGCTAAAAGCGGCGTTAAACTAAACTCACTCACTCATTCCTAAATGCAGATTGCTAAAAAAGTACCAAACATATCTCACTTCAAAAATAGAGATAAAGTACTGTTTTCAGACAGAACGATAAAGATACTTTAATAAAGACAAATTCACAGAATTCTTTACTAAATGGGAAATTTTTGACGCCTTACTTAAGGAATGTTATACTTGGTTGGGTTTTTATTCGTGAGAAAGTCAGCAATTTACGACAAAAACCAGAATGAATATTTTATTTATATATTTAGATGTATTCTCCAGGAATACATTTATTGATTGATTGACTGTTGTTGTTTTACGCCGCAATATTTCAGTTATATGGCGGTGGTCTGTAAATAATCGAATCTAGATCAGACAAACCAGTGATCAACAGCATGAGCATCATTCTACGCAATTGGAATACGATTACATGTGTTAACCACGTCAGCGAAAGTAACCACCTGATCCCTTCAGTCACCCCTTACGACAAGCATGGGTTACTGAAGATCAATTCTAACCCGGATCTTCACGTACCTCCGGGAATACAAACATTTTACCACTTCTAATATGGGCCTGACAAACCGAATACAAACTGAGTGTAAATCTTGGATTTGAACCGATGATCACAGGTTCCTGGCAGTATGGGAGACACAACTCCCACGGATTAGAGGGAGCCTTGTACGAGTCGGTAAGCCCGTTCATACAATGAATATTAATATGGAAGTCGATCTTCGATCTACTCAGATACCTATCTGGAAACAATTTATAACAGCAACAAAGTACCTTTTAGACACTTTATGTCGGCCTTGATATTTATTACATATTACATTTCACGCAAACTTATGTAAATGTTAATTAATTGTCAGATTCAATAACCCGTTACTGATGGATGCGTCACTATCATCAGATTAGCCGTGGTGTTGCCTTCTCTAGACAATAAAAGACACCATTCTGTTTGAACCGTTTTGGTGTAACATTCTTTTCCGTGATGATTGCCGTCCCTGTGTTGACGTTTTCGCCCCAGGGGTCTGTTTGGGGATTGCCAAGACTGTTTTATATCTGGCGCTGATGGTTTATATCAACAAATTATACACGCGTCGGTTTGTTTTAATGTATATCATTAGGTTTATTATCTATTAGAACGTCGTAATAAACCAGATCCATTGTTATGAAACGGTGCAGTAAGAATTCTTAACTGGACAATTCGATAGTCATATATCGTGGCGGTTACTGTCATGTTTGATATACATTCCCATTAAATGTAAACGGCTGACCGAGTAAGAAGACACTTATATATAACGATATACGACCTTGGACTTGTAGGACAGGTATCAATGGTCAGTTATAAAACTGCAATTCGATACATAGATGTATTGCACACTTGTTACGTATATTCTGAATGGGGAAACGGTTTGTGTCCTTAAACTCTCTGTCTTGTTAAAACCTAAAAAAATGTCATAATCACAATGCAATGATAAAACGCCAAATTACAAAAGCGAACAGATAATTTTGTGTGGTTATAAACACGGATGTGCAGATACCATTTAGCAGAGAGGGTGTACAACTTCTGTCACGCTAAAGGTCAGTTTGCTGTACACCATAAGTTCAAACTTTAATTTTAATACTTATTATTAATAGTATTAAAATATTATGAAATCTCAAAATTTATTGCCTTTTCTAATTGTAACTATGCAAGTTTTCATTCTTTCTGGTCATCCTTCCATTTACTTTTTCGAAATACTATAACTGACTGACTGCAACTACATGTATTTTGTATATATGTGTACTATATATATAAGAGGAAATGTACACATTATGTATTTACATCAACACTACTCACTGTACACTTAAAATACTTTCAATTGAAGAACTTAATGCTTCTGTAATGGAAATTGTAACATAAAAATGGAAATAAAAAAAATTAAAAATCAGTTCAAACTTTTAACATACATAGTGGAATCTGTCTATTACGGACTGGGACCGACTCTTTTGTATTGGATTGTAAAGCAGTCCGGATTAGACAACTTCTGTCCGTTACCGTAGACACTGCCACGATGAGTTACGGTATATTTAAGTTAATAAGCCGAATTTTGAGGACCAAAAAATAACAGTCTGTAGTGGGTGGTCGGCTTATCTATGGATTACACTTTCGTCAAACTTTTTCCAGGGGGTAAGAAAACGATATCCTATAGCTTTGCGTGAACAAACAACAGAAGACGACTTTCTCAGAAAAGACGTCAAATTTGCAATTAAACATCACTAGACAAGATTATTTACCTTTTCAGTTCTAATTTGTTTCTGCTAGGCATTGTCTTATATGCAGGGATTAAGATTACCGTGTGTATTTGTCTCGTATACTGACTGACTGACTGAGTATGGTTTTACGCCGCTTTTAGCAATATTCCAGCAATATCACGGCGGGGGACACCAGAAATGGGTTTCACAGATTGTACCCATGTGGGGATTCGAACACAGGACTTCGGCGTGACGAGCCAACGTTTTAACCACTGGGCTACCCCACCGCCCCTATGTCTCGTTTACAGAGCGACCTACTGGCGATTTGGATAAAACATACCCAATAATATCAGGAGATGAATTCTGATGCAGTGATCGGAACAATACAGTATCTGAAATTATTATTTTATTAAGATAAATATATTCTAGCATTGCATCTTTTTAATTTCAGGTTTTGCTCTATAAATGTAAAATATTTATGATCATAACTAAGGTTATGTGCCAGCAGTTTTGTGTATGGCCGGATAGTTTTTATGCATGGAACAATTTGACCTATCACCGATGAGGTTTTGCGCGATCTCGCTATTTCCACCGCGAAAACAGTTTGTTGACATGTGATCGTCCAGCTACACCAATTATGACTTTTAGCGAAACAAAATATCTATACGTATCCAATTTCTGAGAACTACACTTCATTTCGGGGCATGAGTAGACTCAATATGATAGTGATTGCTGTGAATAATGCGGGCCGAAGTTATAAATATCGGAGAGAGACACCATTTCACTCCAGCTAATAGAAACACTCTTTTTTTAACATTTTGAGTTTAGTTTTACGGCGCATTTAGCAACATTTAGCAACATTCCAGCAATATCACGGCGGGGGAACCAGAAATGGGTTTCAATAATGTACCCATCTGAGCACTCGGCGTGACGAGCTAAAACCCTCACTAACAAAAATAGCAGACTTCGAAGTTTGTCAATCCAAACAAAGGGAAACGTTTACCAGGGTAACGAAACCAAACAAAATCAGCAAGGTGAGCTGGTGTAATTGTTTCAGACCAAGGAATCTTGAAATCAGTACATATGTTCGTATAGAGTTATAGTGCTTTGCCCTGACATTTACTGACTATCTGAGATTGTCAGTGTTTATTTCAAGAGAGACAGTGATATTGCCGATGGTATTTTATATAACACATCAATTTACTGCTTACCTGTTAAAGACACAGCTGCGTTCATCTCATCCCACGCTGTGATGAAATTGTAATCGGTTACTCCGAATCAAATCATATATGTAAAATGCTGACCATTGACGGACATACACGGATGTTCACATGAAAAGCTAGGGCGGTGATTTATCGTATATATAACACAGGGGTAATAGGAATCATTGGTAAGGTATTAATCTTTAATAGACACTGACCATGATACATAGCCTGGTGGACACTACCTGTCTGTCGCCACAGTATCAGATCGAAGAACTGTACAAAAAAGTGTGAAGAAAGCACGAAGTGAAGCAAATCTTCGACCATCTTCGTGAACCCACGAGTAATAACTGCTGACAAAACACGGGCTCTGGAAAAACCAAACTGACGTCTTCTAAACCACCAAGGTTAAAGATTAGCAAAAACAATGTGTGTATTTTCATTGGACCAGATTCCATTCCGAAAGCGCATGTTCAAAGCGCCAACAAAATTAACCTTGTCGAAGTGCACTTGTATTCTAATTGGGCGGTGGGGTAGCCTAAAGGTTAAAGCGTTGGCTCGTCACGCCGAAGACCTGGGTTCGAATCCCCACATGGGTACAATGTGTGAAGCCCATTTCTGGTGTCCCCCGCCGTGATGTTGCTGGAATATTGCTGAAAGCGGCGTAAAACCAAACTCAGTCAGTCAGTCAGTTGTATTCTTATTCTCATCTTCCTGGGGCGAATGCAAACCAAACAGCGTCGCCAGGGCTAACACCTATCGGGTACCCATTTACAGCTGTTAGACAGAGGCGTATTTCAAACAAAAAAGACTTGCGTAAGGAGACAGGCTGTGACATGTGACTTTAGTGTAGGGTAGGATCTAATCCCTGGACACTCTCAGGAATCAAACTGCCAAACTCGGTCCCTTATCCAACTATTGTCTAAGTGTACTACACGAGAACCTTGCCACATCTGTGTGTATGTTCAGGAGCGGTGGGCACAGTCAACTACCGTTGTATCGAAGCTATAGGGATATAAATGGACAATTATAATACTTCGAGTTATCCGATGTTCGACACAGTCACAACTGGTTACTTTAGAAGAAGTACACAGAAACAAACCATTTACTTTGACAAAACCGTAACTTCTATGCATCAAAGTTCTATAGAACGGTTTTTGACGGCATATCCATGTGACCTCAGCATACTACTAAACCACATACAATTCTAACAGGTGTTCGGACATGTGACTGGGTATGTGGGTACGACCTTCTTGAGAATGTTACACAATGTACCGTCTGTTTGGTTTGATTATGTCATGCATCATTAGACAGAGCCCAGTCCTTGTATCCAGTTGCCGTCGAGGTGTATCTGTCACACATACTATTGTGTCGACGGCATGAATAGTATATTGAGTTCCCGGAGGCCTAGACTTTAAAGCAGATGTGCTATTTTATTGTTTATTGGCATATGGAAATCACTAAGAGATATATTTCTCCAAGATTGACGGAGCTCGGACATGTTTTTTAATCGACATAAACATGGTTTTAGTGCATGTTGTCCTCATGGTCTCTGACCATGCATACATGTTCACACAAGCCAGATACAAGAGGTCATTTGTGTCAGTTATTAAGACACGGGGTGTCGCAAGATATAGAAAACTAACTATAACGCGATATTGCACAAATATTCCGGCCAAGTAGTGGTAAAAGCAGTCGTATCTTGAATGTAGGTCATGCAGACCTTGACACAAATATACCCAATACAGCCCATGCGAGTCTAGAATACGTGGCAAGTCTGGATCCCCACATTTTCCAAATTGAAAAAGTCCCTGGGCTATGACAATTTAGGAATATAATAATTATTTAGGAATCGTTTTTTGTGTTAAATATGTATATTTCAGAGGCTGGATGAGTCGACACTTGTAACTACTCTAGATCTGACCTGACGAGGGAACGAGTTCCTGTCCAGGGCCATTAGCTGACCCCAAATACCCACAATACCCAGAATACCCACAATAGTCGGACCAGGGGCTAGATGAAAATACAGGCCTGATGATGCAGGGCGAAAAGCTTCGGAGTGATTGTTGAAGGCTTCATAATCGAAATGAAGTCGTGGTTTCGTTTTTGTGACGTTCAGAACTTTTAGCTATACTCAAGATGTACCCGGTTGTGGCATTGCGTTTTAAAAACAGAACAGTTACCAAGACAACCAAACGTAATTGTTAACTTGTGATCAGAAAATCAACACCTTCTTATTTAAAAAGTTAAAAACAACTTTTGTATCTCGTGACACGTACTGAATGACTTATATCGATTCGTTTGCTGCCCTGCATGTGTGTTTTAACATGCGTTCAAGAGCCCTGTTTGCATTATCTAATGGATCTAAAGTGGATCTATCAATAATGCTCATGAATCACTTATTTCTGATGTGTATATTACGGAAGGACATTAATGCCATAGTCTTCTGAACAAATATATATAAAAAGTTAGACTGTGGCACTAATACTCTTCCATAGTATATGGAGTTGTTTTCTTGAAGGGCACGCGCTGACATGTTTAAACGACCTCGTCCTTTATGCTGGTTGACCCCGAAATCATGCTTGACTGTTCTTAGTTGACATTTATACGATGCTTGACTGTTGGAAGTTAACATTGATACTATGCTTGACTGTTCTTAGTTAACATCGATGCTGTGCTTGACTGTTTTAGTTAACATCTCTACCCTGCTTGGATGTTGGTAGTTAACACTTAAATAATGCTTGACTGTTGGAAGCTAACATTTATACTATGCTTGACTGTTGGTAGTTAACACCTAATTATGTTTGACTGTTGGAAGCTAACATTTATACTATGCTTGACTGTTGGTAGTTAAAACCTAAATTATGCTTGACTGTTGGAAGCTAACATTTATACTATGCTTGACTGTTGGTAGTTAACACCTAAATAATGCTTGACTGTTGGAAGCTAACATTTATACTATGCTTGACTGTTGGTAGTTAACATCGACACTTTGCTTGACTGTAAGTAGTTAACACCTAAATTATGTTTGATTGTTGGAAGTTACCATCGATACTATGTTTGACTGTTGATAAAAGTATATAAGGGCACACTGTTCGCAAAACTCACTTTAATTCAGTTAAAGTCAACTTATCAGGGAATCTCGTGAACATACAACATTGCTGTCGTTTGTGTTTAGATCCTCTCTCCATCGACTCCCTCAAAAGTTTGCGGTCACCAGTGGCTTCACATACAAATGGGTCTAATTTAACGAGCTACTAGTATTTGTTATATTTTACCAATGAAGATCCGGGTTAGAATTGGTCTTCAGCAAGCCAAAGGTCCGACAAATTCCCCAGCGCGATACCGAACCTTGGAGTAGAGGCGGGTTTAGACGACGCCATATCCGTGGAGGAAACAGATCTGAACAATAACCGTTAACTGACCGTTAACACATAGCTGGACATACGCTTGTTCTACTGCTGGTGATAATACTGCATGGAAACGCATTAACCCCTGATTAACCCACTATAGCTGTAGACCTAGCTGTAGACCACCGTAGGTGCTGGGCCCTCCGTTCATGTAGACGCACCTACCTCTTGAACTTGTTGGACCAACACATATCAAGGTATGTTCAGTAGGCCAGTAAATCTCGGCCATGGTAGAAAAGGAGATGTGAGAAGTCGACCTTAACCTGACCGCTTGACTGCCCGCTTTTTCTAAGATGATTTTACCATTCCTGGTCCACAAAGTGTTGGTGCTGCTTTCATTGCTGAGATGTACATATTTTACAGAAAAAAACAGTTCCTAAATCATAATCATAAAACAATATCAAAAATAGATTAAAGTGGAAATCCTCATGATCTAGACTGGCATGGGCTTTCTTGGATAAATTTGTTTCAGGGTCTGTATGGCAGACGACAGATATCCTTAAATAGGAAACATGATAGCATAGCATGATGACATATTTGGTACGGAAAGAGATTACATTAACCTCAGGAATATTCATTACAGACATAGCCTTGCACCTCAAGACCAGACTGCCAGTCGAAGGCCGACCTTGACAGGTCCTTTGATTATGTTGTGTGTTTGAATGTAGTATTGCGTGTCCATCAAATGATTGTAGGTGTATAAGATCAGCTGGGTGCGGGCTGTTGGCATCATATTCAAGGATGTTGAACATTGTGGAATGCTCTATAAGTTATACAGATCAGGGGTATCTTGCTGACATAGTGTGTAAGTTATTGATATCACTACAGCAGAATAATTAGTTGATATCGTCTGTAACTTATCACTGTATGCATATCAAATCTCGGCCATATCAAGTGACGATTGTTGATATTGTATGAAGCTATTGACATCATGTGCAAGTTGGTGAAATCGTGTGTACAGAGTTGACATCGTGTGCGGGTTATTGAAATCATGTGTAATACCTGATTTTGTTCAAATTCGAGACCAAAACAAGAAATATTCTCGTCTTAATATGATTTAAATGTATCAGCTCAATATCAACGGTGACTAAAGTCTATGTTTTTATATTACAGTACGGACAATATAGAGTATCAAACAAGACTTTGGAAACCAGTTACATGATAAAACGAGAAACACTGCCGATATCTAGGCATGTTATCATAAACACAGCAAGCCACATGGTATAGTTGCACATCATCATAAACAGAATATTGTCGCGGATGCCGAGCGCCCTGTAATTGTGCATCAACAACTGCATAACAAACTCTGATGGAATGCACTGAAACACTGTCCTTTCAGATGAGTGTTTTTTAAAAGTCAGACTATGTCATTACGTGCCTGGAGAATGTCATGTCTGCAACGGCTCACCTTTGACATATAAATCCATTACATAAACACGGTGGCCTTGACCGGGCGTCCCCGTACCAAAACAGGATTTGCTTCCGTACAGACCGACCCAAAGGATTGCTAGTATCGATCAGCAGTATGTTTTGATATTACATAAAGGCACAGATACTGCTGCTATTCTGGAGATCGATACAGATCTCCAAGTTAAAAGTTTACAGTTTACAACGAGAGTGTTCCAGGGGAAGTACCGGAGATGGCAGATAATGACAGACAGATGTAGGTCACTGAACTCCATTTCATCAACATATTGACATATGGTGTTATATAAGCTGTCGGGATAGATCGATTGTACACTTGTAAAGTCCCCACCATTTATCTCGGTGTAATGGAACTAGTGTAGCACAAGAATATGTCAATATATATGTGAAAGCTTGTACGTGAAGTTCTGGTTCATTCGGGTTAAGCGCTGTTATGGCTGCAGCGTATAAACATACATGTTTGAAGGACGATGTCAAGGTCTTGATTTATTAAAACTCGGCCATAAAGTGTTTGACCCCAATTATTCAATTCAAGCATATTTCGTGAACAAAACAACGAATGCACATTATGCAACAAATGCACTCTTGAAATTAGGATTTTATCCGAACGTTACAAACATTGTCAAAACATTGCTATGCTGAAAACAGTTGCCAAAATACTCCAGATTTGAGGGAGAACGCACAACTAAAAACATACTGTGTTTGTTTCACTTTGAGTCATCATCAAACAAGGGTGTGTACGTTCTTATACTGTACCGATGTTGGGAGTCGAACAATATTATCGGCCGTACGTGCAAACGCTTTACCCACAAGGCTACCATGATGGCGTTATGAAGCGTTAAGGGAGCCATGGAATTAATTCCTTCTTATCGGACGACGGGGTGGCCAAGTGGTAAAAGTGTTCGGGGAGAGAACGGGTTCTCCGCATGAGTCCAATGTTTGAAAACCGTACCTGCTGTGTTTTCAGCGCGTCAACTCGATGGGTCAAAAAAGCACAAAATAATGTTTGTAGAACATATTTACAGTTTGATGGCATACCAAACATCATAATCGAATCTAGCACACCGGATAGTTTCACGGCTAGTGGCAACAACACAGAGAAATGTGGCACCAAATATCACTGGGACAACAGTTTCCGCTTAACCCCACTGGTTCAGAATGCAGAAAATCAGAAAACATTATTCAGTGTCTAGCTTTGACCCCCTGTGCTTCAGCCACTATTGTGACATCACTGGTTACTGTAACGTCACAATATGTTGACATTATTCAGTGTCTAACTTTGACCCACTGTGCTTCAGCCACTATTGTGACATCACTGGTTACTGTAACGTCACAATATGATGACATTATTCAGTGTCTAGCTTTGACCCCCTGTGCTTCAGCCACTATTGTGACATCACACTTGTGACATCACTGTAACGTCACAATATGATGACATTATTCAGTGTCTAGCTATTGTGACATTGACCCACAGTGCTTCAGCCACTATTGTGACATCACTGGTTACTGTAACGTCACAATATGATGACATTATTCAGTGTCTAACTTTGACCCCCAGTGCTTCAGCCACTGTTGTGACATCACTGGTTACTGTAACGTCACAATATGATGACATTATTCAGTGTCTAACTTTGACCCCCTGTGCTTCAGCCACTATTGTGACATCACTGGTTACTGTAACGTCACAATATGATGACATTATTCAGTGTCTAACTTTGACCCCCAGTGCTTCAGCCACTATTGTGACATCACAGGTTACTGTAACGTCACAATATGATGACATTATTCAGTGTCTAACTTTGACCCCCTGTGCTTCAGCCACTATTGTGACATCACTGGTTATTGTAACGTCACAATATGATGACATTATTCAGTGTCTAACTTTGACCCACTGTGCTTCAGCCACTATTGTGACATCACTGGTCACTGTAACGTCACAATATGATGACATTATTCAGTGTCTAACTTTGACCCCCAGTGCTTCAGCCACTATTGTGACATCACTGGTTATTGTAATGTCACAATATGATGACATTATTCAGTGTCTAGCTTTGACCCCCTGTGCTTCAGCCACTATTGAGACATCACTGGTTACTGTAACGTCACAATATGATGACATTATTCAGTGTCTAGCTTTGACCCCCAGTGCTTCAGACACTATTGTGACATCACTGTTTACTGTAACGTCACAATATGATGACATTATTCAGTGTCTAACTTTGACCCCCAGTGCTTCAGCCACTACTGTGACCTCACTGGTTACTGTAACGTCACAATATGTTGACATTAGTATCTCTCCGCCAACGAAGCTAGTTAGCAGTATGAGTCACGCACAATATTTCTGTTTACTAACAAACATGTCTGAAGAGTGATATTGTATGCTAAAGAGAATATCAATCTGGTCAACAGTCGCTGATGAAAGTGTAAGAAATAGGTATGCTGCAAGTTATATAGACGAGTTATGAGATTATGCACTCACTCACTCACTCACTCACACATACTCAAAAAATCTATTGACCCACATGTCTACATTTATCATACAAATCTGGGTTACGTGTTTCAGATCATCCTGCGCCTGTCGCACAGAATGACATCTTGTAATGATGCGATATGTCTGAGTAAAAGCATCTCCTAATGCCGTGACAGTGTGATGGAGCAGCCACGCACCCAGCGCCGCCGCCGTCGTGTCTTGTTCCGGAATCTTGAAACGCTGATCCAGCGTCTACCAAATCCACCGGAATGACGGCAGCAACATACTGCAAGGGATATGTAGCCAGAATAATGGAACGCGGTGTTGGGTTAGGTTAAGCGGGAACAGTTGCTGATTGATGGGTGTCAGCGAGGTAGGGTAAGCGTCTGGGTGTCAAGGCTATTGTGAAGGTATGGGGGTTATCAGGGAGGTGTCGGGGCCAGCATGAAGGTATCCCGGTTATCAGGTAGGTGTTGGTGCAACCTTAAAGGTATAGGGTTATCAGGGAGGTGTCGGGGCCAGCATGAACGTATCACGGTTATCAGGGAGGTGTCGGGGCCAGCATGAAGGTATCACGGTTATCAGGGAGGTGTCGGGGCCAGCATGAAGGTATGGGGGTTATCAGGGAGGTGTCGGGGCCAGCATAAAGGTATCACGGTTATCAGGGAGGTGTCGGGGCCAGCATGAAGGTATCACGGTTATCTGGGAGGTGTCGGGGCCAGCATGAAGGTATCACGGTTATTTGGGAGGTGTCGGGGCCAGCATGAAGGTATCACGGTTATCAGGGAGGTGTCGGGGCCAGCATGAAGGTATCACGGTTATCAGGGAGGTGTCGGGGCCAGCATGAAGGTATCACGGTTATCAGGGAGGTGTCGGGGCCAGCATGAAGGTATCACGGTTATCTGGGAGGTGTTGGGGCCAGCATGAAGGTATCACGGTTATCAGGGAGGTGTCGGGGCCAGCATGAAGGTATCACGGTTATCAGGGAGGTGTCGGGGCCAGCATGAAGGTATCACGGTTATCAGGGAGGTGTCGGGGCCAGCATGAAGGTATCACGGTTATCAGGGAGGTGTCGGGGCCAGCATGAAGGTATCACGGTTATCAGGGAGGTGTCGGGGCCAGCATGAAGGTATCACGGTTATCAGGGAGGTGTCGGGGCCAGCATGAAGGTATCACGGTTATCAGGGAGGTGTCGGTGCTACCTTGAAGGTATAGGGTTATCAGGAAGGAGTCGGTGCTACCTTGAAGGTGTCAGGGTTATCAAGAAGGTTTCGGTGCTACCCTGAAGGTGTAGGGTTATCAGGAAGGTGTTGGTGCTACCTTGAAGGTATAGGGTTATCAGGAAAGTGTCAGAGCTGCATGGAAGGTATAGGGTTATCAGGAAGGTGTCAGTGCTGCATGGAAAGTATAGGGTTATCAGGAAGGTGTGAGTGCTACCTTGAAGGTGTAGGGTTATCAAGAAGGTATCTGTGCTACCTGGAAGGTGTTGCGGTTATGATGAAGGTATCAGTGCTACCTTGAAGGTGTCAGGGTTATCATGAAGGTGTCGGTGCTAACTTGAAGGTGTCAAGGTTATCAGGAAGGTGTTGGTGCTATCTTGAAGGCGTGATCTTGCGTTCCCTTGTATGCCGAGGATAGTGACCAATCGGAGAAGATCGTTTGAGAGAAAAGTTTGGTGGTTTCATCCCAAGCAGCGTGACACCATAAACTGTCAAAATATGGTGCTTGATGATCCCGTGCCTGGTGCCTGGTGTTCAATAGTAACTAGTCGCCTTGGAACGTGTACAGTTTTTCTGAGTAGTCTAGCACAATAACCGACATTCTAATTCAACTTAGTATGTAAATTTCCGACCGTATAATCAGCATATACGGTCACAATTTGTAAACCTATTCACCAAAACCTTTGAATGTATCCCTACACTATTGGGGTAAAGCTGTTTTTCGAGGTGTCATTTGCAGAAGCTCTAGGTCAGTTTAACTCCCCTATCCCACTAAAATGCATGGAATTTGTGTTAAAAAAGACAAAACAGTATCATAAATTTAATTGTAAGTTCAAACAACTTACTCGCAACGGGCTGTTGACCCAACACTGTAAGATCACGAAATACGATTTATGACGTCATTATGGAGCGTGACGTCACCTGCTGTGACGTCATTTGACAACAGAGCATTTTGTGGCCCGTAGTTTAGGAATCACCGGGCCATTATCATTTGCAGCGGCCCGCTCATTCCTGATAACTAGAGGGCGGTTTCATGATAATTCCGTCCTTTTTAGCTATAACACTATAATGTATTCATCATTGTCAGATTTAGTCAGTGTGCACATAATAAACGTGTTGAAGTTTGAAAGGGAACTACTTTGTCAGGCGATGGTGTAAGTTCAAGGAGTGATATGATTTAACTTTGACCTAGAAACACTTTTACCTGGTTTACATAATGAATTTTTTTCACGAAACAAAACAGCGTAAAACGAGTTGAATTAGAATGGGCAAAACTGTACTGCGTTTGACAAAATGGGGACGTATACCGGTGGTACGCGTCGCCGATATAACGTTAAATTTGCGGCTATATAACCACCGGTATACGTCCCCAATTCGTCTAACACAGTAATGTTATCCCCTAAATTAGTCTGCACTCGTACAAGTAGACAAAACACACACACACACACACACACACACACACACACACACACACACACACACACACACACACACAGAGCTATTGAACGGCGACAGACGCCATCTCAAACGCCTACTTGTTGACTTGCCATGACTCGTTTATTCACAAACCATTCCTGACAAAATATTGACGATACACCGTATATTAACGAGATATATCAGCTGAGAGCTGTTAATATACGGTGTATTTTGACAACGAATTACTGACCATGATCTACACGACGTACGGTTTCTAAGGTTCTTGTGCATATGCCAGGAGAAATAACTAACTTAATCCACAAACAGTACGCAGCTTGTCCTTGACGTGATATATGTTGTGACGCTACAACAGACGTTCTATCGCAAAGCGAACGTCGTCAGACAGACAACAAACCACTACCACAATCAGCATGTCAACAAAATAATTTGTTCTCGCAAAGCGACCTTAACTAGTCTAGACTGGTTGTCACCTCCCGTTACGCATCCTCCCTCAGGTGTGCTACTATCCCCGGTTTTCAAGGCTAATAAGACAGTAATAGATGGAACCAAGTTCTTGCCGCATTAGCTGCCAGATGCATTTCAACCACGATTGATGAACTTTACAGACTTCTCTGACGTCATCGACACGGGTTACCAGAACGCAAGAATTGATGGTCGAATTCCCAGCTGGGCTGCTTCCGGCCATTATAGGGTGATAAAGGTTCTCGTCTGGATATACCAGCACACCGATTTCTTACTGGGGAGATGGTTCCACCGATAAACACATATGTTACGACCACTCCTTAATGCAGGAAGAAGGCAGTGTACATAATTCATAATAATATCAACTTTTGCGGCGGATGTAGACAGACTGCAGTGTATATGGACCGTAATTCTATAGCTTGTCACGAACACGGTCTGATTAGACATATCATTCCCAGCCCCGATCGATATATGATTCCAGAGAAGTAGAATCGAGATGTCGTGTTTCGTATTCACTCAATGCCTGGGCCCGGTTGTTCAAAGCACCGTTATTTTAACGTACCGTTAAACACTAACGACCCGTTAAATAGCTAACGAAAAGTTAGTTAACAGTACGTTACAATTTGGTTGCAGGAAGGTGTTTTTAACAGGCCGTTAACTAATGGTATGATTAGAGGTTAACAGCCTGTTAAGGACCTAACCATTACCCACAATTCCTTGCACACTATCCCATGATTCCCTGTCAAAATGGCATCGCAAATGATCACCTCAGTAACATCTGACTGTAAGAAATGAAAAAGAAGAAAACATTTCAGCACCAATGGAGAAAATTTAATTCAGTCAATGTATCAAGAAAATGCTTAAATTTTAAGTCTGAATTCCTTAGGTTGTCCCCATGGAGCTAGACCTAGAACTGATGCTAATGGTAACATTAGTGAGCTAATTTACCCCCTCCCCTTACGTTAAGTTAACGTGGGCTTAACGGGCCGTTAAAGGTTAACGGCACTTTGAGCAACAGGCTTTCGCTCTCTAAACTTTAACGGTCCGTTAAAGACTAGTTAACGGTCCGTTAAAATTTAACAGGCTTTTGAACAACCGGGCCCTGGTCAATAACACGTCTTGACGATGACGTCAGTTATGACGTAGTCGTGTTTGAGGGTGAAGGTCACTTACGGCATCAATGTATTAATCAGCAGCCTCACCAGGATCCTCTGATCATGGGTTTAAATCCATCATTATGATCTTTTATCTGAGTTCGTGGTTTTCACTGAAGTGGAACAATTCTGACCTGGCTTAGATCGTCCTTCACTCAACTGACACACTGTGATCAGGCTAAAATAATAATTGCAGCAGCAACCATTTACTCAGATCTGCTACCAGGCAGTCTCCAGGACAGACTAACGCTTAAGCCGAGTATATATAATTTGGACAGAAACAAATTCCTTGTAGTTCTTGAAAGGCATTTAGCAGTTGGGCAAACATGAATGACACGTTTTATGGGTACGGCGTTTCAGAGCTTATACTTGCACCTTCAACAGGTTAGTTCTGAAACGTCGTATATAACGAATAGAGCGGTTCAGGGACTGAAACAGTCAAGGATAAAATATGTCAGCACATCCGAGCAAAGGCATAGAAAAAGGAAATGAATAAATATAAAGTTTTGTAGACCCAGCGTATTTCACTACTTGTACGTAATTTACTGCCTGTAACATGATTTGCTGCTTGGATCACTGATTACTACTTATTGCAACATATGTATAATGTATATGTATAACTCCAGTGTATATGGGTCAGAGGCCTTTTGTACAATAAACATCTTTGACTTTGACTTTGAATCACAATAATTTGTTTACCTTGCTCATATATATAAATATACAAGCATTCCATAAACACGAACATAATATATACCAAACTTCTTTATATCTTAATTGCATTGTCTGAATTAAATACCACAGACAAATTGCTTGATTGCAAATGTTCCTAACCCGCATGTATGTCAGTGTGTCTTTCAGCCACCTTCTATTCCGAGATTAATCAACTACCGTGATCGGAAATCATGCTTTGTTTAGCAATTGATTAAGCCTCTGGTCGTGTCCTTTTAGGTCATCTTGCAGGACACCAGTGATTGGCCTCCGACAACACCACGTCGATTCCTGGGCTACTGACGCCTTCCTGAAAGGTCAGAGACGTTTTAAATGTTACCAGCTACGGGACATGAAGCGACAACGACACTTGATTTAGGAGAAGCACCTATGGAAGTCCGATTCGCAGCAATAATGCATAAGCTATTAAGGAAACATCTATTTCACACTCGCGTGATTAAGGTATTTTTCTCAACAATGTCTTGACCTTTGTCAAATATACTGCTACTAATAATGTAGCTTCTGATGATTGCCTCTATCAGTGATCAAACCTCCCTATTACCTGATACATTTGGGGACTATGTCGTCCTTGAAAGGCGCCCTTGGCCTGTTATTTCTACCTTTAATTACAGTCAGGTGGGGGTGGCGCCATTGTATCATCGATACTGAGTTGCCTCCCTTAGTCGTACAAGGATCCCTGAGTCTTCACTTCAAATTCCAGATGCTTACTAATTACGATCCTTGTAAGCACCAATAGCAGGTCAACCCCCCTACGAGGACTGACAGTGATATAACTGGAGAATACTAATCAGAATACTAACGCAAAAATAATCAGAGGGGTAAAGCCATTCTAAAAGTCACCTTCGGTGATTGAACTTGAACAAAAAGTTTTTAAAATCGCAATAAACACAGAAACTGGGGTACATGTTTCTGATGACTTTATCTTTCACCCAGCCAGTTATTGCAGTTTTCTGGTATTCTCCTTTACTACCAAAACAGTTTAATACCTCGTTCTGTTTCTATCCTTTAACAAAAGTACGCCTAACTTTAAAGACATGGGTGGGTTTGATGCACACACAGTCTACATATTCACTGTGCAATATTCAAATTAGATACTTCACATCGCGTCAAGGTTGAAGGTGACAGGTTGTTTTGTATAAGAACTGATTTACTGAAATTGTTTTTTCTCGGTGTATTAGATTAAAGGACAACGTCTCTTACAGTGCGTTGTTAATTAGATTAGAGCTGCACACATAAATGAGTTACTTGTTTATATCGGGAACGGGATCGCTCTAACACTGTCTGGAGCTTGTCAACCATCTTATTAAGCATTCATCATTACATGTCTATCATACTCCACAGCATGACATGCTGACAGGACAAAATAATGTAATCTTATCAACACGTCTCGTATTTCATGAATAATGTTCTGAGAAACAACACCACCTTTATAATGTTTGTAGAGAAACGTCCAAGACGTGAATCAGCTTGCCGGAGTTGGAGTGTATGACTGTTGAGAGGGCAATGTCCTCATAAAGACCTCAATCCCAGGGGTTCAAACAGTGTGAATGTGCATGGATCTGATGATTGGGAACAATGCCATTGCCTTTGAACGCACCTCTGTACAACCTGGTCCCATAGGAGGGCCCCGTAATGGTTAACAATGATCAATTATTAAAGGATGCCTCTGTCCGATTGAAATCAGTTAACTTACTTTAAAACTCACTTGCCTTGAACATATATTCATTTCACAATTGCTGTGCATTGCATTGCGCGAAATAGCCACTGGTCCGCTAGCCCGTGGCTAGTAAAAATCCAGCCGGGCCAGTTAATCTCCAAGTCACTAGCACGACTGGCTAGTTAACTTTCATGGGGTCATTTTTTAATGCATCACTTTCTCCGACTTGTTAAGTTATAATGCACTTTTAAATCATGCAAGGTTATGGCCTGATAAAATTATGGTATTTTAACTTTTGTAATGTTTTGCTTAGTTTCTACATTCAAATTTCAGGTTAGTGAATTATTTTGTGGGGCTAGTAATTTTCAGGTATAGATAGCCTGACTGGCAAACTAAATTTGTAAACTATTTCGCACACTGATGCATTGCATCATTAACTTTGATCCGTACAGATATTAACTCGTCTGACGTAACTGGTAGTACGTATGTTGCAGTAGATACGTACTGATACGGAGTAGACGATAATAATGTATACGTTGGTCAGTTAAACCTATTTTATGAGAAAAACTGGAAATGGTTACATTCTTGAATATCTTTCAAAAATGCTAAAAACAAACAATATTTATGCATTAAATTTATTTGCGTTAATGACATAAAAGTCCATTTTCACTTAACGCATCCCGCTAGCATTAACCCTCCTCTGTCGTGGGTTTAACTACAATCGTTGTACATCACTCTAGAGGGGAGGTATCACCAGCGGCGAAATACTATCATCCCTTGTTCTTTCATCGTGACGAGAATGCTCGGTGATTATGGATATCCTCATCAGTTGTTTATCCTAACAAACATTCTGTCGCACGGAAAACAACAGGACAGTTTGCAACTGCATTGTCAACTACTGCTGTTTACAATAGCAAGATATTAAAGAGGAACAAATATAACATACATAATTCCAAAACCATTATACAAGTACATAAATAGAGATTATTACACGAGCAAGTGTGTCATACGACTCGTTTCGTATACGTTGTACGAGACACTTGTTCGTGTAATAATCTCCATATATGAGAGTGAGTGAGTGAGTTTAGTTTTACGCCGCACTCAGCTATATGGTGGCGGTGTGTAAATAATCGAGTCTGGACCAGACAATCCAGTGATCAACAGCATGAGCATCGATCTGCGCAATTGGGAACCGATGACATGTGTCAACCAAGCCAGCGAGCCTGACCACCCGAACCCGTTAGTCGCCTCTTACGACAAGCATGGGTTACTGAAATTCATTCTAATCCGGACCTTCGAGGGTCTTTTTACATGAGAGCTCAAAAGGAAGTCCTCGGGTGTAACTCAAGCATTACGATATAGTGCCATACAGTAGATCTCGGATGTAACTCAAACATTACGACATAGTGCCATACAGAAGACCTCGGATGTAACATTAAGACATAGTTTTACACTAAACAATTGGTGCCATTGTCAGTTATGGCTGTGGAACCATGTTTAACTAAACCTATATAGGCGTTTTCACATGTATATTCATGTATTCGTTGTTTTTATATTTTTTTATATTTCATCATATTTTGTCATAAACTGATGTGCGAAAGAAAGTACACAGGTTGTGTTTCTTCCAATAAGATAACAATAACAAAACCGTTTCATGAAATGGAAAATGTATGTTGAAGCACACTGCAATATACGTGTTTTATCAGCAAAATGACATTGTAACAATAAACAGCGATGTAGTGATGACCACTGCAGACGGTTCCTACGATGCTGAAAGGTCAAGACCATTCCACGCAGCGGTCGGTAGGCCCATACATGCCAGTAGGACGAAGTCGTCTTGTCACTGTGAATCGGCTTACGCGATGACCCAATGATGTGGCTGCTGATGACGTCACCGTCAACATCCAGTTGCGTAGGTGAATAACCCGCAGATAGCGATACTCTTGGGGTGTTGTGACTCTGGAAGGTCCACTTCTGGGTCGATCACATGTCTGGCCTGTCGTACTGAAACGGTTAAACAGCCGAATTATGGTTTGTCTTGTGCAACCCAATGTCCTTGCAATATCGCTGTTGAAAGCACCCATTTGTGTCATTCATTTGGCCCGTTCTCGTTGCACCGACGTCAATCTTGGCATTTCCTCGTGAGATTTCTGTTAAGTGATTGTCTTCACGACAAACAGGTTTTATACTCTCTGTCAGAAAAGTGCTGGTGCATGGGACAATAATCACAATTTTGCAAAAATTCGTGCAAAACACGTACAAATGTTTTTGGTTGCATTTTGGCAAATGAAACATGATGGTTGCGTTCTATACAATCAATGTTTTTCAATAACTTGATTAGTTAGAACGCATATTTCGGATTGCAACAACAATTACACCTGTGTACTTTCTTTTGCACGTCAGTTTATTTTCTTCATATTCTACATGTAGAATCCTTATCCTTGCAACTCGTTAAGCATTGCATATCTCTGTCATATATACACAAATCACGCACAGCAGCAGTCTCGTACCCAAAGCGTCGGATTACCAGACGGCAGATGAAGACAGCGGGCATCCGGCAGCACTGATGGCACCAGTCTCTCTTCTACTGTAAATGCCATGGTCAAGCCCGGATAAATATTCCCTCCCCAGCAGGCGCTTGTAACGGTCGACCTGACCATAAATCTCATCAACTCATGTTAGGCAATCGTAAGATTACCATCTTCCCAGCGCCCCCTGCCGTAAACGGCACTTTGTTACCAGCTTGGGTATGTATGACCACCGGCTAGCCTGTAATTAAGCTCAAGTTAGGCTGTGCTGAGATTATTTTCCTCTCCTACTGGCAGTAAACTTTCTCATCAGATAAATTGGTAACATGAAACGAGTAGAGCTGTAAGGTAAATAACTTAGGTGTTCCGTCTCCGACACACCTGCTTGAAAAAAACAAGGAGCCCACATCCGCCTCTCTCTTATAATATAGTAACTTTTCTTCTTATTTTATGTCTAAACGTCTTCTTTAAACGTTCTATATTTAATGTCTGGACAATTGTTAGATGAAACTAACCGTGAAGGTCCGGATTAGAATGACCTTCAGTAACCCATGCTTGTCGTAGGAGGCGACTAACGGGATCGGGTGGTCAGGCTCGCTGGCTTGGTTGACACGTGTCATCGGTTCCCAATTGCGCAGATCGATGCTCATGTTGTTGATCACTGGATTGTCTGGTCCAGACTCGATTATTTTCAGACCGCCGCCATATAGCTGGAATGTTGCTGAGTGCGGCGCAAAACTAAACTCACTCACTGTAAGATGAAAAAGTGCTGTCATATTATAGCGTTCTATCTCGTATGCTCTGCTGTACTCGCTGGGTCCAAATGGCTGCCTGTAATATATGTTTTACAGTTTAATACGAATATACTTTCCATTAATGTGTCATGTATACTGCGTATACCAACATCTATATTCCCAGTCAATGTCTTGCATTATCATGTCCGCATGTCAGCGGTATATTCAGTTTAGATTCCCGTGAGTATTACCAACTCCACGTATCTCGTTATTTGTTTAACGCCGAACTCGGCAATATTCTAGCTATACGACGGTCGCTTGCAAATCATCGAATCTGATCCAGACAATCCAGTGATGGAAATCATCAGCATCGTTCGTCATCGCAGCTGAGATACGATGACATGCCTCAACCACGTCAGCGAGCCTGACCACCTGATTACATTCGTCGCCTGTGACGACAAGCATGGGTGTTGAAGACCAATTCTAACCCGGATGTTGATGGGTTTTTACCTTCAAGCAATGATGATTCAGTTGCAGGTCAGTTAATACATATGTTCATACCGTCCACCTATCAAAGTATATATGACTAGATAAAAGCTTACAGAATAAGCTATAGCAATAATGAACCTGGTATTAATATATATTGTGCTTTGTCATCATGTGTAAGTACGGTAAGCTACTTATATCACGAACACGCTTATAACGGAAAAAACAGATATAGAGACCTAGGTTTGGTACCAACCGCGTTATTTTATTGCATATAACGAACATTCGTTATAACCGTAGTTGTACTGTACTTTACAAAAGGTATTCATACGCTACAAGACAGCCTTTGTACCAAGTCCATGGCCTTACTCGTCGACCGCTTCCGTGGTGTAGTGATTATTCCGTGGTGTAGTGGTTAGAGCGTCCGCCCGGAGAGCGGAAGGTCGCGGGTTCGATACCCGACCGCATCATACCAAAAGACGTTAAAATAAGGTACTTTTTGGTCCCTGCCTGGCGCTCGGCATTAATAGGTACAACAAGGACTGGTCGGCTCGGAGTCAGTATAATGTGTCTGAGTGGGGTATTCATGCTTCACTGCGGTATGGTATCTCAAAGGGCTAGCACTATAAAACCAGCTTCAGTCTGGGCTAGTACAAGCAGCCGCACATACACATACACACGCATTCACGTCGTCATATGATCGAAATATTCTCATTCGGTTCAATCGAGCTACTTACCGTATTGTCCGAAAATATTTTGCTGTGAAAAAGTACTGAAACTACCAGCATAAATGTCATATTTCTCTTTTGAACACTCTGTGTCTGTGCTCAATGCATGCATTTCATTACTGAAAGTCGTTTTAAAAATAGTCTTTATTGGTTAACCCAAACAGCGCAAATACAGTTGTCAGTTACGATTTACCACACATGCTTTATGTTGCTGTGAACATGATTGATTCATCTGTTAACTTACGTTACTTGTTACTAACGTTGTTATCCAAGTACATTTTGCATGATTTGTAAAATGATTCTGTGCGCATTGTGCGATAATACTGTATTGTGTAATACATTGGTTGTATTTCAGGATTCAGAC
The DNA here is from genome assembly GCF_003918875.1 of Haliotis rubra. NCBI lineage: Eukaryota > Metazoa > Mollusca > Gastropoda > Lepetellida > Haliotidae > Haliotis > Haliotis rubra. The sequence continues at coordinate 194,094 of NW_025767227.1, read as the reverse complement.
GGAAACTGTGGTACGATATTATTGATGACTGTCCTGTTTGTCATTACTATATGTGGACTGATGCAATAAAAGGAAATACATTTGAAGGAACTGTAAGACTCTGTCTGAATAAACCCAATGAGGTGAGGTGAGGTGAGGTGAGGTGAGGTGAGGTGAGGTGAGGTGAAAATGCGTTTAACGTCGTGCTTGAGAATATTTCGCTCATATGACAACGTGAATGTGTGTGTATGTGTATGTGCGGCTGCTTGTACTAGCCCAGACTTAAGCTGGTTTTATAGTGCTAGCCCAATGAGATACCATGGCGCAGTGAAGCATGAATACCCCACTCAGACACATTATACTGACTCCGAGCCGACCAGTCCTTGTTGTACCCATTAATGCCGAGCGCCAGGCAGGGACCAACAAGTACCATATTTTAACGTCTTTTAGTATGACGCGATCGGGGATCGAACCCGCGACCTTCCGCTCTCCGGGCGGACGCTCTAACCACTACACCCAATGACCCAATGAGCTCACAGTTCTGTCCTATCTTGTTTTATAGCAAGCTCCCCCAAACTAATTCCCCATATCGAGGCCTGACAGCATCCTGAGCTGACTATCAAAGCTGTCATATACTTATGGTTATAATCAATCGTTGGGCAAATCCCAGATGCGGTTGAGCGAGTGTGGGTTAAAACCGGATTAAGGAACTACTAAGCAGAATCAAGATGGTTGACACCCAAAATGGATCTCAAACATTCCCGTTTGAGACAACGAACACGGGCGTGATATTCGAAGTATATAACTGGGCTAATTACTGGCCTGTTAATACAATATAAACTGAAGTGCAAAAGAAAGTACTCACTTGGAATCATTTCTAAAAAACAACATAAATATTTTGAAAAGTGTTTTGATTTTGACTTATTTTTGATCTATTGAAAACAGTAACCCCAAAACAAGAGTGTGTGGTTTTATTTGTAGGTCGGTTTAGTTTGAAGATGACTACAAGTCACATGTACACAAACCGTTGAGAGCAGTTTACTTAATCAAACGACAGTTATGGCCAGTGGTGAATGTATGTATGCATCCCGAGGGCATACATGTGTCTGAGTACTACACTGGCGATGAATTAACGTGGTGTGAGGCACTCCGGGAAGACATCAGGCAAGTATCTTCCCCATTTGCGAGCCTGAAGCAACACTGTAAAATATTACTTCCTCTGCTAATGTGTTTCCCAAAAACATCTTCACGACCTTGAAACGGCCTTGAAAATAGCGAATTCACCTCATAATAATATTCATAATCATACCATATTATTCTGATATTCCTTCGGTGTAACATTACTGACTGTCAACATTTTTCGTTGAATCTAACCATTACCGCACACACAACACATATATAATTTTTGGTTTTTACTACCGTGGAGTTTTGTAAGCTTCCGATAAGAGCACGTAGCTCCCTGATCAATATTAGCGAAGTTCGTTTGCCAGGAAACACGACGAGATCGACATGTTTGACGACGTCCAAGTCTTGAGAACGAGTGAAATTTAACAAAACACCTGTCGCAAAACCAGGTCTATTGACCGTCTCGTCCCGGTCCAGGTTGCGCTTCAAATTCGAAAATTCAGCTCGTGATGCTATACAGTTCCCGGTTGTCCACACATTGTCACGCTTCCAGATAAACGAGGTCACATTATATGGTTTTGTTTCTCGGCAATATCATTTTTATGGTTTTTAAGTGTAAAGCACAGATTTTTGTAAACCATTAGTGAGCTTGTATGGTTTTGCAGGGCAATGATCGACTTTGTAAGGTTTTGTAGGCTAAAACGACTTTCTATGGTTTATAGGGTAATAGGTAATTAAAATAATTGTGCAGGCCACAGTATGACCTTGGATAGAGCCCATGGTACGTCCTTGTCCAACTTTATTTGGTTTATTCCAAGACAGAATGCTAGTAACGCTTCCAAGCTACTGTATAATACAGGTCAACCGTCCATGCATCGAAAATTAAGGTTTCTCAAAAATGAATTTCTGTTTGATTAAATTATATAGAATGCCATACATGTTGAGACAATGTGACAATATAAGCCTAAATTGAAATCAACTTCGACTGTTCTTTATTAATTTATTTGACGATATTAATGCATCCATATGTGCGAAAGTGACATAAATACAATCTGTCGGGTCTGTGCTAAGTTACATGTATCGGTTTTTTTCCGAAATGCATGTAATTAATTTTACGTCTTCAGTAAAAACGTCCAAGCATTAAAAATGACAAGTTATTCACAGTACAATGGGATGTAGTCGCTGACATAGATTAATGACTACTTTCTTACAGGATTATACAACACGCCAACTGGACTAACGCTTGGTCCCTGATTGCATATAATTTTGATAGAAATTCCTCCAAAATTGAAAAGGACACCCAGTGAGATGGGAGATTCGGAACCTGAAGAAATTTAGACTTCATTTCATTTAGGGCTTTAGCATTGGGAGTATTCGGCAGAAGGGACAATAATGTGGTTCAGGGACTGTGAGACTGACTAGATACCAACAACCAAATACCCCAAATGGCCTCACGGATAACTTGGCCCGATATAGCGGGCGGATTGACGTGACGAGAATAAAACACCCACAGCGTGGACGATAACCAGCATAGATTAACATACAATGGAAAATAATAAGGCATAAGTATGTTATCTTTCCCAATATTAACGCATTTCCATTCTGAATAAGCATTTTTTTATTCAGTTCCCTAATAAAAATGACGTACGTTTCAATGAATAAACATGTTTACAACCCTTGATGTAACACTTAGTTTACATCTGCATAGATGACATTGGGGTTTGTGTGCTAACCCTTATTGTGAAGAAAAATCCCCAACGGTTACAGGCCAAACCACAATGTAAAGCCGTCTACGTTATCAGCATGTTTTCCACTAAAGGGTGTAACAGGGCATTTGTTTACGTTGTATCTTTCTACATTAACGAAGTCACCGAAAAGGACAGTGACGTAACAACAACAATACCTCCTGTTTATAAAACAGCCAAATTCAAAATGTACCATTGCATGCAAGAAATGAGATTATCGGCTTGCTTCGAGCATAGTTCCAATACTACGCAACAATTGGGCTACTGTAGAAAATGCGAAACATCTTCAAAGGATGGGAAGTATTTTTAAGGCAAATGAAATCTCACACAGACATCATAGGCATTGCCATGGTATCTTTTCCCAGTAAGAGTTGCAAACATCTGACAGCTTCCTCCCCTATGCGGTATATATCGCGCCAGGGCACACTGCCGGGTTCCCCAACAGAAGTGTGCTTGCTCAAGGCCGCGCAGAGGATATGTCTGACGTGGAATGACGTCACGCACAAACATGGCGGGCAAATACTTGATGAGCTGGTGTTTACATTTCGTGTTTGTCCCTTTAGCAACAATGGGATATTCTTGTTGGTTTAGCTTCTTATCAGTAGGATAACTTTTCAACTGGGGTCTGACTCCACGCGAGCACATTGAACCCTGTGTAAATAGACGGCGAAATTGGGCCAAGGACTTGTGGGATTTGAAGAAAAACGTTCTGGCATAGACAGCTTACATGGCCATAAAATAGTGATTGATGATCTGCCTAAAGCAAGTTTCCCACCAAGATGCGACAGGTAGTGATTGCCTAACGTTAAAACCGCCTGGATCAGCATTAAATACACGAGCTGTCAGATTGGACAGAGACCTACATAGAGTCACTTTCTGTTTAGAAACCTTACTGTGTCATTGTCAATTGTATCGCTAAAATATTGGGAAACTATTTAGATATAATTTTTTGAATACAGGCGTTTTGAGCATCAATTACAGTACATGTATATGTTTCTCGAAAGTAAAAATTATTGTTGTCATTTGTAAATAATGTGTACCTGTACCTTTTAGATATATGTTTGCCAGTAGAGTCCACAAAGGCATTGTAATTAATGTCAGCTGTCACAAGATTATGCATTATATAATGCATTTAATTTACATTTGAGATATCTTCTTTGGGAGTTATTTTAGAAGTTGTAAAGATGAAGGAAAACCAAGTTCTATGCAAGTGAAAACGGTGTCAGTACCTACATCGAAACGTCGCACTCACTGCAATAAAGAAGTTGACTATCCATAGAACTTGGTTTTCCTTCATTAGATATATCAGTTGTCCCGAGAAGAATATTCATTGTTAGCATACACTATACAGTTTAATGGCCAGTGGTCCCGTGAATATACGTTGTAATGCATGCATTGAACGTCATCATCGTTGTCCCAAGTATGTCAAGGTTTTAGACACAGGCATAACATAAGAAGGCATAAGAAGAACAACACTACCGTTCTGGGTAGTCATCAGTTCCGCCATCAAGGTTGTGGTACACTAGTTCCAATGCTTCAACATCAATGACAAGGACACATAATAACAGTATTAAAAGGAATGCCATCATGAAGGAAGTAAAGGTATCTGTGTGTATGTAATATCTTTTACACTGCGTATATAAGTTGCTTAATTAAATAATTTGATAGTTTAACTTGCGTACCTGAGTTCACATTATATTCTATATGAACAAACAATAATAATATATTATATACATTTAAAACATTATCCCATTCATGGGAAGGCAGTTTTTGTTAAGAAGAAACAGTCTTGAAATTTATCATTACAACCATTATGTCCAGATGTGTTTAAAGGAATTTGTTATAATTTCCAGTGTGCTTATTTTGTGTAATTTCCTCAAGGTCACATAAATGCATGGTATTATTACTTTTTTTACTTTTTAGTGTGGTATATATACTCATACCCCCTCCCCATCCCAACCCCACACACACCCCACGCCCCCATTCCACACACCCCTCCAATAAAAGAAATTGAAGGGGTGACAACCATTATTGGCATGAGTATATTAAAATTATATATATGGTATATGAATTCCAATGAGTATTCTTACAAGAACTGTCGGTTATACATTTTCATTGCATATTTTAATTATTTGATGCCTTCACGCGAATGCTTTACAGCATACAATGGGTCTTGTCTTCACTAAAAACTTATGATTTTACTTTCGCTGGAGAAAAAAACATCACAGGCAAATGCCAGATTGGACGTCGGAGCTTGCGACAAAATCGCACATGAAATTGTGAGGTACATGTATAAAGCACCATAAGTAACAATAGGAATGTTAATAACACAAAATGAATGTACGAGATACGTGTATATAGCAACGCGAGAAACGTCATTTCACATAACAAAATGATGAGCTACATGTGTACAGTAACACAAATATGAAATTGCAGAGGAGAAAACAAATATCACGGTAGATGTATATTGCAATATATATATACACATGCACTTCGAGTCTTTCTGAACGCGTCCTCGATTCTTTAAATTTGCAGATCGTCGTATTTTTATGCAGTTTCTATGCTTTCTATTCCGCATCGCTGTGTTTGTATGCACAGTCACCTCTTAATGTGTATATTTCAATGCTTTTCTGCGCAATTCAGATTTTTTTTCTGGTAGGCCTGTAATACCATTACTGTTTACTATTGATCCGGGGCAGTGGGGCATTTCTGGTGTTCCCCTCAGTGATATTGCTGGAATATTGCTAAAAGCGGCGTAAAACTATCTCACTCACTAATATTGATCCATACACGCATGCTACACTTATGCCGGAATGAACTATACACTTAATAACTTAAGATTATATAAATGGATTATACGCTATAAAATTCCCGTCCTGTTGTATCGATAACCCAATATGAAAGTTGCCTCGATATGAAACAGTGGAATGTCAGTATTTACTCGAAAGGTGGACAATTCAATCTACGCTTGGATGTTGCAAGGAAAGAAGCTTATTTGTCTTTTCGCTTTTCCGCTGTTTTCTTTCCTTTCTTGAGAAAATGCATGCCAAGTTGCAAGGAACAGCGGCAGTGGTAGGGCGTAATCGTCCTTTACATAGACTAATGAGGCAACACTTGTCAGGAAACAGGAAAACGGATTGGCGATGTTGTGTATTTACCAGCGGTACACAACGGTTCGTAAATCTACGTCGTCCGAAGGTTCAGCGCTTGTTTACATCATCATGATTCCATGTCTAAATAATGCTGATCATTACCGGTGCCATTAACATCGCTTGGCATAGTTGAAATATTTTAAAGGTCACTACTATCGTCAATAAAAAGTCGCAAGAAGGGCACAATGATGAACTGTTGGTAGATACAGCCAGCCGGCTAGTGCTTTACCACGGGGAATAGGCATCGTCACGTGTCACTCACGTTCACAAGAGTCACTTGACGTCATAGTCCATTGACATATATCTTGTTTAACGACCCCCTGTGGTGATGGGGGATATCTGATAAGGGGGACGGACCAGGGGGGTGGATGCGCCATCGAATGGGGGACAGTCAAGGCTGTGTTCTTTCTCCGATAATCAGCTTCAGCTATGAGGGATAAGGGCTGATGGAGCTTGGTGAATCCTCGTCCATCTATAACCACTGATTGAGTCGTTTGACATAGTGTCAGAATACACAGACACATATATATGTCAAGTGAAACTAGTTCGTAGCACAGTTAGAGGTCTGGAATTTGACAACGACCTTCAAATAATTCAAAAAATGCAGTAATTACGGATGGTGGTATTAACACAGCCGAGTAGAATAAATGAAGATAACGACAGCCAGTGAATCAGACAGTCGAGGCTGACATTATCGACGTTGTGTTTGCTTCTGTTCAGTTTTGTTATGTTTGTGTGAAGGTCAAGGTCAATCTCCCAATTCAAACAATAACGGTCGCTTGTTGTGAACAAATACAACAATCTAAAGCCACTGTAAACTTCAATGAAACGCTAAACTTTCAAAAAACGTTACAATAACATTTAAATCGAGATGTCGAAGGAAAGTCACAGATTTCCCGTTATCTTTTTTTTAGAAATGCTGTAAACATTATGTTTTTGTTATATACACAAAAGGATTTCAAAAGATTTGGACAAAATGATTATTGCTAACTATTTTTCACAGTTTGAATTCAATTTGAAATAAACATCACCATCTTTTTCCTTCGTTCATCACTTTGTACATTTCATCAAACACTATCACGGCCAAACCTGTCACCTTGACCTTCCAAAATTGATTACATAATCCATAAAGCTGATGAACTTCAATTTATGTTTTTCAGAACGTACATTAGATGCAACAACCTTATTCATAAAAGTTTTCGTACTGGACATGCACAAATATCCCAATTTGTGAATTAAAACGTTGTTTGTTGTTGTTGTTTTCTTTTAAAAGCACGAAATACAGTTGAATTTGCTTTTGAAAAAATAAAGTTCAATGACTTTTCAAATGCCATAATCTCGACAATCAAAGTAATTATATTTTCCCGACCGAACTTATCGAACTCTTGATGATCGTTTCCAACTATGGATAAGCTGGAACATGGATATAGTTTCCACAGAACTCTTTGTGAACAAATTCTCAGTTTACTTTTTGTGTCCGATTGTTATGTTTGTTAATACGATGCTATTATTATGATTTGACTATGTCCAGGCAGAATCCTGCATTTTCCGAATTCATTCTAAAATCATATATATCACATATCACATAATATGTTATGTAGTAGATATCGCGTACAGCTGCAGCTATTTCCCAGCAATATAAGGGCAGCATGTAAACAATTGTGCCATACAATCTGGACCGAACCAAACCAGTGATTGATATCATGAGCATCGTTCCAAGTCTCAGAGTTTTATAACAACAAAGTCAGCGAGCCTGACCACCCGATCCCGTTAGCTTCCTCCAGCAAGCATAGGTTAATGAAGACCAATTCTAAAACCAAAATGTCTTTACGGGTCCGCAAATACAAAACTCCTCGTAAATGCACATTTGTTTCACTACATGGTGGTAGCCTAGTGGTTAAAGCGTTGGCTCCACACGACGACCCGGGTTCGATTCCCAACATGGATACAATGTGTGAAGTCCATTTCTGGTGTCCCCCGCCGTGATATTTCTGGAATATTGCTAAAAGAGGCGTGAAACCACACTCACTCACTCTTCACTCCATGGACAATACCTAACGTATGAAATACTAAGTAGTATAAAAAGTTATTGTATATTTTCTTGGGTGAGATGTAGCGGCATACTGTAGTGCTTCCCATGAACAATGTGATGATTATCAACAATACTAAATATAATTTAAAAATGAAATGTCTATTTAATTATGAAGTGGGGCGTTTCAACTACAATTCAGCTTCCGTAATGATCAATAGTCTATTGTACACAGCCGGTGGCTTTGTGAAGAAGCTCAAACTTGTTCATTTCCCGTTACATCAAAGAAACATGCTTTACTTCCACAGAGCCGGCAGATGAAAGGGTCAGAAATCCATGTGAAACCTGCCATTCGTTTTATCGATGTTGCGATATGTTTTATAAGAAATACTTTCAAAGCCTAAAGATATTGTTTCATTGCATGTTCCGTCTTATCACAGCATGTCTGGAAACACTGAAGACCTTTAACAAAGCCAGGATCTTGTAGCCGCGTCACGTCGTGAATTATACATGCCGGGTAATATACACGCGTCATTATTTTTCAGAGATGTTTTGTTGCAACTTGCATTTTCAAAGATGTACTACCATGTGGATCATTGAATCTCGGTTGATATCGCCAAACACACAAAGGTTTTAAGTTGTGAATCTTCAGTTGTCCTTGTCTCATACAGATTTGCTTACAGGAACTGTAGGCAACTGCAAATGATTTACTAACCATTCCGAGACATTTTCATTGATTTTGCTCAGACAAAAGTAGCTGTGGATGTTTTCATGTCATTGCCCAATTATCATCCAATAACTACTGTCAACGAACAGAATTGAGGTCAGGGTTTGTCAACGTTCCTCAAACTGTGTAGGGGCGGTGGGGTAGCCTAGTGGTTAAAGCGTTGGGTCGTCACGCCGAAGACCCGGGTTCGAGTCCCCACATGGGTACAATGTGTGAAGCCCATTTCTGGTGTCCGCCGCCGTGATGTTGCTGGAATATTGCTAAAAGCGGTGTAAAACCAAACCAGTCAGTCAAACTGTGTACTTGTGATGGAGGCGAAAAGGCTGCAGGTAGTCGAGTAATTCGAATGAGTAGAATTACTCTTAGTATTTGAATGATTCAAACAATAGGGTAAACCATCACTCACTCACTCATTCATGAACCCACGCACTCACTCGCTCACCCACGAACCCACTCACTCACTCAACAGAGGCGAACAGGTACGCGCATCTTTATAAATAAGAACACCTGGTGTCATCACGTATACAATGTAATATATACACGGATGCTCCTGACATAGTCGGACCCATACAATCGTCTCTGCTTGTTAGCACAGATGTTATCAAAATGACTATTGTATATTCAAGCATATAATATGCAGTCAGTGACAAATTTAGATTCGTTTAAATAACACAGCGGATATCCTCAACTCAACTGGTGTGAGATCCGTAAGATAATGCAATGAAAAGACCTACCCACGTGCACTTAACTTTCTTTAAAAGCGACCGGTTGACATTTTTTTGTAACACAGTGTACTTGGTTTTAACATAAAATAGATAGAAGCAAACATGCAAAGTCATTGTAATTGTGTTGTTGATACGGAAGAGTGCTTCAGGGCAAACATATACTTATCTAGCGAGGCGATCGTCAACAAGTACGTGTTAATATAGTGGAAATTGTTTCCTGATCAAGGTAATGATTTCAAGGTGAGTGACTTCCTAGTTGTCATATCATGCTGTTTGTTAACTGCACTGGTGGCCGAACAAAGAGAATTTGTAAAGTCGACCAAAGCATTTCACGAATCCTGAGAACTCTTTCCAAAACATTCATACATCAGAGGCAGAAATATCTTCACAGAAATTTTCCATTTGGACCCGTACAATATGTTCCCATATTTGTAAGCAGTTATTTGTTTTGCCTGTGTTTTATGACGACTGCCACCGTTGGGATAGAGCACAGTGACCTCTTAGCGAGCACCTGGTGTCATCACTTTTTGACAGCGTTTCAGAAACACATCCTCAAGACACCGTCGGTATCGTACAAATCGACAGAAAGTTCCTATGAATGTGGAAATGGTTTTGTAGCTTTAATCACATCAAGAACTAATCCGTAATAACAACATTTGTATATGATTAAGGATAGGTTTGATTGGCTATGGACGATTTAATCAGGGAAACACTAATCCCTAATGGCGGAAGACAAGGTGATGGTATTTGTCCTTTTGCTTTAAGGTCAACATGACATTTATTTATTTACTTCCCTAAAAGTAAAGTCAGTACAGTAACACAACACACAGCACATTCTTATAAAGTTTATAGATACATATATTACCATTCTACTCTTTAAAAAAAGGAACCTATAATGATATAGTACACATCTAATGTGATTGCTTTCAGTAATGTCACTAATAGACTTCTATTTGCAGGCAACATTACCACCCTCTCAGAAACGTCGTTAAAGTAGGGTGTTTCTACTCGACGCATAGTAACAACGATTAATAGGTATGTAGCAACAGATTTGATAACTCGGCAATGACATTAAATAGAAACGACAAACAAGGAATCCGTATCAACTAGTGATGATACAATGTTTTCCCTTACAACGGTGGCACCCGTAACATCAACATGAGTTAAATATTGGATAGATTTACTGAGGATTTACCTTGGATGTTGTGACCAATAAAAGTGCTTGAGCAAGCGCTAATGACGCCTTTTTGAAATCTTAGAAAGATAATGCTTGGCTGTGTCAAAAGTTGTGGAATCCATACCTGGAGTCGAGATGCTAGGATAGTGCTCGACAGGAAAGGACAGCTGATCACTGGAAAGCTTTTTTTCCATATATTTCTTTACACGGCACGGAAACCTCGATTTTTTTATACAAGTGTACCAATTTTATTATGTTTGCTATCATTAGCAGGAAAATTAGCCATGTTCTGCGATATACAAGGACTATTCAAGCAGTCCTGGAAATGTCTATTAATGCTACCAACATATCGGTAGTCCTATACAGTGAGCATTGATGCATATATACGCAACAATCAAGAGCCCAAGGCGACGGCCAGTCGGTCGGATGACGTCCTGCGACCTTGACCTGATTATCGAGGGAGAAAGTAAATCCTGGTTTACCACGGTTCTACAACGCTGCTTGGTTTGAGGCCTTGTCATTCAGACCCCATCACTCATTCAGGACGCTGTGTGGAGACTATTGACGGCTCACACAGCTGATGTCTGACATATACAGCTGCATCGCTGACATTGACGTGGACGTTAACATTAGTTACAGATTCTCCCGCTGTGCGTCTGTATCAGACGCCTACACTCAGCATCTTTGAACTGTTATATACAACGGCCAATCTGGAACTTGATGATATCGACATTGGCATACATGCTTCCTTTCAGGTCACAGTTAGATTCTATTTGAAGTCTAGCTTCAGTGGAACATGCCATAAGGTTCTCAATCCAATCATCTATCATTACAACAGTCTACCTTCAGATAGGTTGGAGCTAATGGTCATGGCAAGGATGACGTACATCAGACGTCCTTGACGTATGGCTTGTGCATCGCAAACTCTATATTCTCGTTATCAGCCAGGGTTGCTATCGGTGAACATATGTGCCTAACTGATATAATTTGTAAACCCTGAAGATATTAATTATCAGTCCTTAGAATAATCTTGGACCAAAAAACAACGGACTACTCATATTGCTAGTCATTCCTTGTGATCATTGTTCCAACTACACCTTCTCATATTGGGCCTGTGAGATCGGAGCTGGTGATCTGGTCAATAAATATCACCCTGTTGTATTTGACAAGTCGGTAATCAACCATCCAGTTGATTTACACCTGTTGGTGGAACGTTCAACCTAACGCTGGTGGTGTTACGGGAGTGCAGGTGGAACAAGCATCACACCTGGTGCATATGTTGTCGTAGCCGAATGTAACAGTGTGAAGCCAAGCCTCAACTTGGTCACATCCTAATATTGACGCCCGGGCCAACTGCTAACACAGAAACATCCTCGCTACTACCGTTTCCTCTAACAACTGTCAACACTGACGGTGGGCCATCCACTTCCCAGCCACAACACCGTGAGAAGACGTGCACGACCCCGCGCATTCATACCTCTCCTCAAGGATTGCACAGGTAAGACAAACTTTAACCTGTGTTTTGTCAAAGGCTGCGTGTGGTTAAAGCTGTATGGAAAGGATTTAGGAACTTTCATCCAAACCTAACTGTAGTCGTTGTCATAACTGTATCGTTTCAAACAAAATTATCTCACTCTTTGTTGGAATTGCTTTCTTTTCGTTGTTACATTTGAACGTTTGAGTTTATATTTCTTAACTATGTAAACGCTGCAGTCGTGATATATCGCCTTGCGTGGTAATACGTCAGTGCCACCTGTTAAACAGTTGTGAAACTATTAGCTCTGTATACATTACAGGGTCTGAAGAAAGACTTAAGACGGGGAACATAGTTACTCTGTTTGCTTTTTATTACATACACTAACATCAATGTCTGTGTTTTACAATGGCGCTTTGTTCAGTGTAATCAGTTCGGTATTTTATAGCCGTCGTGAAGCTCAACTCAGTTCAGGTTTCCTGCTGTAACCTATACATCTGCCCTGAGTGGGGGTGTGTTTGAACATCTTGAAGTCATTAAGATACAGTGGGTTTCGTGTAGCTGTAACACACGAGCTAAGACAATGACCGTGGCCATTACACAACTCAGATACTCACAGATGTGTATATATGTTGCTAACGTCATCTTGGAAATCTCAGTTCATCTTCAACACTGATTATATCAACTTAAGGTCGAAAATTGGATTTGTTTTCTTTTTTGGCGGAACAGCTATAAAATTAATTATTTTCAAAGTGGATTCTGTCTTGTTTGTAAACATTCAATCATTCAATTTTATCAACAAATAACTATAATCATTTACCCTAACACAAACAGTATATGTCCTACATCTGTCGTTAATTATTGAAGGCAAGGTGATGGTATTTGCCCTATTGTTTTCATATAAAGTGACACTTTCTCGTTACTCCCCTATATCAAAACTAATACACATACATGTACATGTAGTGACACAAAAAGTTGTCTTCCAACACACATCTTCCTGTTTACAACTGATAACTTAATGCATGAGGTCACAAAATGAAAACAACGAAAGTCGCTGATTGCAAGTCTTACGTTATCACACCATACGTTATCAGCGTAATTAGCGCCGTTCACATTCCGCTGTATCATCACCAAGTGGTAATTGTCTAGTCACATTCTTCTAGGGGCGGTGGGGTAGCCTAGTGGTTAAAGCATTCGCTCGTCACGCCGAAGACCCGGGTTCGAATCTCCACATGGCTACAATGTGTGAAGCCCATTTCTGGTGTCCCCCGCCGTGATGTTGCTGGAATATTGCTAAAAGCGGCGTAAAACTAAACTCACTCACTCACCTTAGTCAGTCAGTCACATTCTTCCAAACTGTGGCTTAATTTATAACTATACATCGTTATTTTACAAAGTAAATAGTATAAACGTACATGTTCCCCCAAGATGCATTTGTTAGTGATTTTTAATGCATGGCTACTTGTTCTTATGATTACTGTATTTGGCTATGAATAATTTGATGCCAATGACAACTTGTTATAAGGTGACTGAGGTCGTAATTATTGATGGTTATCACAGAACAAAGACTGAGGTTGTGAGCTGTAGGACAGCACTTCCGCTCACCTCTTCCTGTGTTGTGAACAAACACTTCCTGGCTCACGCCCAGGTTTACAAAGTGCTTATTAAGAATGACAGAATTTAACAGGAATCAGTCATGTTACAGTTTGTGCCCAAATACAGTTAAAAACATTAACAATTATGATTTAAAGTCAGCCCTACACAAAACAATAACAGGAAATATTTAAAAAGAAAAACGATAAATTTCATATCATGTTATTATAGAGCACATAAACCATTGTAGATTTACACACATAACTTTATGTTAATAACATAAATTTAATCAAGATTGGAAACTTGGTTGAGCGGATTAAAGAGGTTTCCTGGCATTCTTAAGTCACCGTCACATTCCAATCCAAAATGCTACCTGAATTGAACAAACAACAGTGTAACTGTCGCTGAAACAAATTCAAACTGTGAATATGCTGCATGCTACCGTTCTTTAGAGGACGGTCTCGCTTTAAGACAGGTTGCAAGTATCGTATTCATTGTGACACAGAAACGATGACCATGGTTAGAGGTAAAGATTTGAGGCAGAACCTTTGAAATATTGTCACCGAATGCCTCCACATATGACACGATTTAACCTAAAATATCTTCCCCAACTATGGTTAATCCGTGGCCCTCCTCAACAACAACCCGGGAAGGCCAACGGACTTTCCGACAGCCTTGGAGGGGATTTACTCCGCCTCGTTCCAGCATCTGTGTGCCACATTCCCCCCATCAAGTTCCGCGTTGGGGGAAGAGGCAATGGTCAACACCGCCATGTTTGAACAATCTGAGACTAGTTTGCTCCCCGTGATGTCACGCAGCTGATCACGTCTCTCCGGACAGGGACGTCGTAGTCACTGCTATCATCGTACAAGGTTGAGGATGTCGCGATATCTGGACCATGACGTAGTCGTGTCGATGTCGTCGCTGGTGGCGCTGGTCGGCGTACATGACATGCTTGCGGTGAGCTGGCGGTGACTCACTGGGAACATGACACTATGAAGAACCCACGACTCTTGTCACGGGCCCTGACAAGTCTCTATTGTCTCCATCTGACCTGACTGGGTGCTGTCTTACACCAGATCGCTGACTCAGCACCAGCAGCTCATTGCTTTCTACATCTGGAGCACGCGTGACATACAGATGATCACAAACCACCTTCCACAGGACTTTCAACCTAGTTGGTGCCCGTGATATTCAGCAACCCATGTTTGTTGTAAGAGGCGACTAACGGGATCGGATGGTCAGGCTCGCTGACGTGGTTGACACATGTCATCGGTTCCCAATTCCGTAGATCGATGTCAATGTTGTTGATCACTGGATTGTCTGGTCCAGACTCGATTATTTACAGACCGCCGCCATATAGCTGAAATATTGCTGAGTGCGGCGTAAAACTAAACTCACTCACACACTCACTAGTTGGTGCCCGAACACGAGATGTAGATGAACAGTGAATCTGATGTAATGGGTACTTGTATTACTGAACATGTATGGTGGTTGGATGGTGAGCATGGTGGCCGGATTGGCAGACAAACGGATGGGTGACTGGGTTATTGGGCTGGCTCGAATGACGGGTATGTAGGTACAAGCGTGCCAATAGTCAGTAGTGGATATGGATGGCAGATACATAGAAATGTTACATAGGTAGAGTGGTAGAAATGTAGAAAAGGTTGATGGTAGAGTGTGGATATGGATGATAGACATGTAGAAATGGTTGATAGCTAGAGTCGTGGATATGGATTATAGACATGTAGAAATGGTTGATAGGTAGAGTCGTGGATATGGATGGTAGATATGTAGAAATGTTACATAGGTAGAGTGGTGGATATGGATGGTAGATGTGTAGAAGTGGTAGATAGGTAGAGTGGTGGATATCGATGGTAGATATGTAGAAATGATAGATAGTTAGAGTGGTGGATATGGATGGTAGATATGTAGAAATATTAGATAGGTAGAGCGGTGAAATATGGATGGTAGATATGTAGAAATGTTAGCTAGGTAGAGTTGTGGATATGGATGATAGATATGTAGAAACGTTAGCTAGGTAGAGTTGTGGATATGGATGGTAGATATATATAAATGTTAGCTAGGTAGAGTTGTGGATATGGATGATAGATAGGTAGAAATGGTTAATGGGAGAGTGGTGGATATGGATGATAGATATGTAAAAATGGTAGATAGGTAGAGCGTCGGTCATGAACGGTGTGTATGTACAAATGGATGGTAGTTAGAGTGTTGGAAAGGAAAGGTGTTGAATATAGATGATTGATGGGTAGTGTTGGTAGATATATATGGTAGACAAGCTGATTGATAAGGATGGTATATGAGGGTATTATAGGATCTGATTGTAGATATAGGTAAGCGTAAGGTGATTATTGTGGATGGTATATATGTAAAGATAGCGAATAGATATTGATGGAAGGTAGTTTGGGAAAGAAGTAAGAAGAAGGTAGACAATAGGGAGAGATGTCTGTTACAAATAAAAGCTACAAAACCATTTCTACAATCCTTAAAATATACCATTGTTTAGCGTACGATCCGACTGTATCACGAGAATGTGTTTGGTAATCGCTATCAAATAATAATAAAACCATGTGTCCGCAAAAAGAATAGTGCCTCCTTCTACCTGATGGCATCCATCACAAACACACGCCAAGGCACCTCAAATGTTCATCTCAACAAAACCGGCATCAGAGCAAACGGGGTGTTTGTCCCACAATTCATCAAAAGATGGACAGAGGAGTGAAACGTCCTCAACCACACATAACGTCGTCGACTGTGAAGCTGGGAGATATATACAACACCTGTCATCGCGTCCATTAATTACCACGATTCATAAACAAATATGCTACCTGTGAATGGCTAGTCACGTGTACCTACAGGAGAGCACCTGGGGCAGTTAGTGGGTGCGTGAACGAACTTCATGGAGAGTGCAGCAGCTTTGAGGAGGGGAATGAATGAAAAGTGAGGAAGTTATCATAACAGATTATTTAGTTTACGGGATGGGACAAGATGGCTTCAGGGGACTAAGCAGGTCTTATTTATACACTATGATAAATAATATGGTAGGTTAATTTGGTGCGTTTATAGGGCAAAATCATGTTTATGATACTGAATGATAAAATTACTATGCTATTCATGTTAACTTGAAGGGCTTAGGTTCGAATCCCGGGTGGGACGCAACACAAAAATTTAGCAGAATCTGTCTTACTAAAATGGAATCCTAAATATAACATATATTTGGTGAAGAAATTAATACATATTAAAAGTATTTAGAATTTCTTTAGCTAAGTTCACATATGGAGGGGAGATGTTCTCTAACAATCTTGTAACAGACCTCTAACGTCGACCATTACTGACCCAGAAACTCGCTACTGCTCAAACATATACAATGACCTTGCAATTACCACGGCCCACTTTTGGAGAGTAGCCATGCATGTATAAGTGGACTCCACACACTGACCCAACATGGAGCAATAAGCGGGGTTTAGTTACAGAACCCTGTAGTACGCCTGCTTTGTGTCAGGGGAGATTAACCCCCGTTTGTGGATGACATATGTAGTGTGTATGTCAATGTAACAGATAGAGTTGAGTTGAGTTGAGTTTTAGGTCGCATCGGCATTATTTCAGCCATATAGAGACGAGACCAGGTTTGCATACATACACATTTTAAGTAACAGATAGAAAATATATCTGTAACAGATAGAAAATATATCTGTAACAGATAGAAAATATATCTGTAGCAGATAAAAAATATATCTGTAACAGATAAAAAATATATTATTTGTAAAACTGTATATGACCAAGTCAGTATTATATTTTTGATCATACAGAACATATCAACCAGTATTAATGAGTGAGTGAGTATGGTTTTACGCCTTCTTAGCAATATCCCAGCATTATCAAAGCGGGGGAAATCAGAAGCGGGCGCCACAGTATTTAAGAACCAACAAGAAAACTCCGTAAAAGTATTATGTGTTTAACCCACTTTTATGATTAAAACATATGAAAGAGGTAAGCAATGTATTCTAATATATCTATGAAGTCTAACATTATCTAAAGTAAACATATTCAGATAAAGCATTGTCCATTGCATCTGATGATAGTCAACATGGCAATCTGTAGCAATTTATACAAAGGCATCAACAAGCGCGGATAAGCTGTAAAGATAAAGATAAATGAAGAAATGCAATGAAGTGTGTTCTGTCCGTACATGTAGGTCACGTCCGTATATTCAAGGCGACGTTGTTATTGTTACATCGACTTCGTGACAAGCTTTGACGTATCACGGATCGTGCTTCATATCAATTATAACATCTGAAGGTTATCAAGTGTACAGGCCTAGGCTCTACGCTGACCTGCTTTGTGCTTTCTTATGGACGTGTGAATGTATATAGAATTGTTAGAAGTTAGAATTATGTTTTGACAGAATACAGACGCGAAGTCATATGGAACTTGACGTTATATTTTATAAGCATATATCATATCTTCATACGTAAGTAGGTATCTTATCTTACTATACTATTTTTACACCGAGAGAAGAAAAGGTACGTTCAAATGAGTGAGTAAGTTTAGTTAGTTTTACGCCGCAGTCAGCAATATTCCAGCTATATGGCGGCGGTCGGTAAATGATCGAGTCTTGACCAGACAATAAAGTGATCAACAGCATGAGCATCGATCTGCGCAATTGGGAACCGAGGACGTGTCAGCCAAGTCAGCGAGCCTGACCACCTAATCAAATGAAATTAATAAAAAATTATTTAATGATTTTTAAAACAAAAAAATCTAAAAAATGTGTCAGCCTAGACAAGAACCGTGAATAACAGCAACAGATTCTCATCGAAATCGAAACTTGTATCTATAAATGTACAATCGACTAACAATACTAATCTTTCATATGAGAATCGATTGCATGGGAAATTATATCTTTAACTATATACACCTATTTGAAATGACTGAGCAGCCATTATAGAATATGCACACAATGTACAAAAATGAAATGATTTAATCAAAACAAAATAATCATATATTTAACAATACAATCCATACATCTAGTCTAACCAGGTGGGCAGTGTAGATCCTCCCTCGGCTCCCTTAAGTCAATGTTTATTTCAAGTTTTAATTCAACTCGGTTTTACATTAAGTGGCACTCAGCATAAAATCACCAGAGCCCTTATCGTAAGTAAGAAACCTAGTTTCCTACTCAGCGTTTTAAGAAGTAAGACTGGGTAAATATTGTCTTTACGTTTACGCCAAGGAGGAAGGGAAGACCCCCAGGAGTGTATACCTAATGACGTCACAGATAGCCGTGTTTGACCAATGAGGCACAAGCAGAGGTATGTCGTTTGGAGGGAGGACAAATAAAAGGGGGACTTGACATGTCAACAAATATCAAGAAACCTCAGACATTTAAAGAGAATCGGATTCCTTGTTCGTTGTGACGTCAATAAAGTTCAAAGGTCATAAAATGTGGATTGCCAAGCTGAATGGAAATCTCTCTGCACACATACAAATTGTCAAATTTCCCCTTCAAATGACTGTGTTTCCTTTCGAAACAGTTATAGACCGTCGATATGTAGACTGAAATGTGGCTGCTATATTTCGCTGTAAAGAAATATATTTTTTAAATGATCGTTGTCTTTGTGGTAGATATTGTCTGCTAGATGCATTATGCTGGTCCGTTCACGATGACGTCAATGGTAAACATAGGTCCTGTTGAAGGCACGTTTTTCTCATCACAAACCAGCACCAAGATTTTTTCCCTCTCACCGAGAAGCCGATCCTGATTAAAAAAAACAACCGTTTCCAATTCGATGCGTTGTCTGAGAAATGGATTTTAACTTGATCAAGTTATTTCGATTTACACAAAAACGTAGTCAAGTAGGCCCTTGCGGCTGAGATCTCCGACGTCTTATCTGCAGTGTATTCTTGGACGTGTCGATTTGAACAATTGTCCCTTGATGTGGGGATCGGAATGTGTGGAATTCGTGATGCATTTTCCACAAACCCCTCGCCCCAGATCTGCAGATGTGCTTAACATTATTTACGTGTCTTGTAGATAATAACATATTACCTAAACCCAAACGCAAACGTAAACATCATTTGTACCTTTAGAATTGTATGTTCCCTCGCATTGTAGCACGCTAGACTGTGTACTTACGTGGAACTATGTCTCGCGTAATGTTTATCAAAATAAATCTTCATCAGCGTATAATACAAGTATGTCGACGCTCTGACAACCTGACTTATTTTTGGACAAATATAGAATTAAACAGACTAAAATGATCTGATGTAGATGTCGAAGGCAACAGTGTTATAAGCGTAAGAATAATATAACCAACACGTTGATGGTGAGAAATTGTTTCACATTCTTCATATTATTAAGGAGCGAGAGAACTCATTCATGGACATCTATCCATGCCTTTAATCAGGGAGGTTCATTTCTGTACACATCTGATGACGTCAATCGAAATAATTGGCATCTTAAAAGATTGGTTTCTATGGATACAGTAAACAAACTATATACCCGATATGTGGGACCGTGTTCTTATATCCGAGCAGAGCAGGTACCTTCAGAGCTAATTAGTTATAGATTAGATGAAATTAGTGAAACAAATGTTCCAGTCCAATCAATCAAACGTGACTCACATGGTATGAATGCACTCCCCGTCAGTGTTGATATCATTCCGTACTCAATGTTTATTTCACTTATACTTTCATGTCCTACATGTGGGCGCTGTCGTTCTCATTTTACACATTTTTTATTTTTTCAGTTTTTAAATAGTTTCAAACTACGAATTTATCACAGGTTAAATATTTGGGTAAGTTTCGCGTCTAAATTTGTTATCAAATGGTTTTACAGTGGAGACCTGTTAATATGGACACTAAAGACTGCAAAGATTTGACTCATATGACTAAAATAACGGTTTTCATACCGCTGCGGTTGAACTGTATTGAAAGACGCCAGCAACACAATTGATTTCTGTCCCCAAAATGGTTGTTTACGGAAATGAAGTCTGATTGTGAAATATTTGTTTCCGAATTAATGGCCATTACTTGTAGAGCCCTTTACAAAGGTTGTATATCTAATAACATGTACAATTAATTATCACGTGAACAGCACCCAATAAGCATGACATTATCGTTAGAATATCCCCTTCGTGGTATGATCAATACGCCTCTAAATAGCCATTGCGTCAATACAGTCAATCAGGTCGTATTTCTAACGACCATTAGTGATTCCCTTATAAAACTATATTGATCATAAACATGCATAACAATGAAGTGGTCCACAGTATGTGATAAATTTGTGAAATGATTTGAGTGATATTATTTCTTTTATTATGAACCTTTCTTACTAGTGTATTTCTTATTGAGTTAATGTTTTAATGTGTCCATCTTCGTAAACAGAGACATTTTCTTTTCTTCTTCTTCTTTTTGTTTTGTTTTTGTTGTTGTTTTCGGGTGAGGTTCGTCGTGGTTTGCTTTGATCTCCACTTTACTGCTTAAGGAAATGCTCAAGTAAAGTAACCAAAAAAAGTACATAGCTGTGACTTTAATGAATACACCGTGCCTACATCTTACATTCTGAAACATCAACATTATCGGAGGCAGATCAAGGTAATTTATGGGTTCGGGATGGGAGGCAGCGTGGAGGAAATCCTCGACAGAGTAATTGAATTCACATGAGTGTTAAATCCATGACGTCAAAGCTGTTTGTTGTAACACCTCCCCACGAAAGTTATTGATTTCATCTCAGGGAAGCAGATGATAGACATTACTTCATGTATTCCATCTCATCCACACCTGGTCCTCCCTGTAGGTGTGTCCACGGATGACGCAGGTTCCATGTGATATTCCATGTCTCTTAAATGTCTCCAAAAACTGGTTTATTTAAGTCGCCATATGAGTGTTTTTCAAAACTGATTGTTTTATCGACATTGTGAAACATACAACAGTATGGAAAACAGCTTCTTCTTTATGCGTAAAACGACATTTCGGTGTAGTTTTTTTACACCGTTTTCAAGCTGAAAGCGTGACGGACCCGTGTTCTAGATGCAAAAAGATTATTTCTGAATCTTGTATATACTCCAACAGTTATTAGAAAAGTATTTCTACCAGTGTTTTCTTACTTTTATACAGTCCCTTGTTGAATGTTCTGGTCGAGTCAAGTGAGGTTGGGTAATCTTGTGGTTTATGTGATTGATAGTCACGTCGAATATTGTTGGAATACTTCTAAAAGCGGCATACTCCCTATGTGCCGTAAAACAGCATTCAATCAGTCACTTAGGTTTTGTTGGTGTAAGTTGGGCTCCTGGTTGCGCTCAAACTGTATCCATGGACAGCCGTCTTGACTTCATTGTCAAAGCTAACCACATTAAATTCGGTATCATTAAATACAGTTGTGGTCTTATTTACTTACTCCGTCGACAGTTTGTAGATTGTTTGTTCCTTAAACACTGAAACTTCCGATTAAGACAAATAATCATAGGCGGATCCAGAGGGGTGCAAGGGGGTGCACCACTTTGTCCTGAAAGTTTATGACCATTGAAACTATCGTTAAAACGGGTGAAAATGAACTGTGCACACACACCCACCCTTTCTCAAAATGCTGTATCCGCCCCTGAAAATAACAGTTATGCATTTGTACAGATACTGTTACAACGTACTGAACGTCATGTAATTAGATGAAAAATGCACTGTATCACACGTGACGTTATATTAAATAGGTCATCGATACCACGAATCAATAAACAGATGACTTGGCCATTACAAGCCCAACAACACATCTGTATGTGAAGAAGTGCGCCGTGTATTGCGCATACGATCATACAGATAACACCAGTTTATTGCAAAGCACCTACTCCATGTGGCGGCGTTTTGCCCGCCAGCTGTCAACTATTAAGGAAATCTTCGTATACGATGACGTTGACGGGACAGGGTGAGGCTGCAGAAGTCGTACTTTCTACCGTATTTGATATTTTAATAGAATTTCCTAAGGCTTAATTCCCTAAATATATCATACATGCTTTACGTACGAGGTTTGAACATCCAATGGCTGATTTGTCTTAATACCCGGATGTGGAAGTATGTATGTATCGAGGTTTCTCCTTACGTTGACACGTTAACACTTCAGGGAATAGTAAGGTGAATTAATCTTTTTTTTCTACTTTTACCACATACGTATTTCCGTCATACCAAGTTCTCAGTTTTACATTTTGTCCTGTATATAACTATTCTACATGTGTTTTTATTAATACAAATTGTGTGTGCAATTTACCACTTAATGGTCACATAGTTCAACAATAGTCGTTTCACCAGTTATACGCCCGTATCATTGTAAGGTTACATTTAATATTTTACATCATATGCTTAAGGTATTTCAATTACTTTAAATAAATAACGTTACCATTTTGAAAACATATATTATAACTCGTGTACAATTTTCAAATATTTATCGAGTGGGGATTTGGGGTTCCCAGTAACGTATACTGGTCTTAAGAGGAGACTAAGTGGATCGGGTGGTCAGGCTAGATGCTTATAATATCAATCACTGGATTGCCTGGTCCAAGCTTCCTGTACATTTTCAGGAGTATTGTTGCGTGCGGCGTTAAGCGATAACAAACGTAAACAAACATGGAATAAGTGTCGTCCCCGTTTTGACATTACTACTGCTCTTTCAAACCCCTTCACGGTGCAGGTACAAAGGACACCCGCCCTTACCGTAGAAGGAGTGAGCTGGTGACTCCAGCTGTCCACCCTTACAATGGTAGCTCGCCCGCATTTCTCTCACATTCACATATATATACGCAGACAATGTTAAACCCTCGTGTATATTTAACACCGGGCAAGCCCTGGCAGCATTGTGGGTGGGAGGACACCAGATATTGCTTCTCACATTGTATCCACGTAGGGAATCGATTCCTGGTCTAACGAGTGAACGCTCTAACCCACATGACTACACCACTGCACCCGGGGAGAATAGTGTCACTTATACGCCAGGCTCGGGTAACAGTACTACGTCAACATGACGTGTCGCTATTCTTATATCAGAAAACACATTGTCAACGATTAGCTTTCAAAACTACTGTTGCTTGTTTTGAGTGAGTGAGTGAGTTTAGTTTTAAGCCGCTTTTAGCAATATTCCAGCAATATCACAGCGGGGACACCATAAATGAGCTCCACAAATTGTACCCATGGGGGAAATCGAACCCGGTGCTTGTTGTGAACGCTACACGTATGTAAAAGGTTGACATCAAAGTAATATTTCTTCCGGAAAAAAATGATTTTGTAATTCATGTTTCACGATTTCATCTGTGGGGTCTCCGGTTACTAAGCAACCCATTATATTTGTTAAAATTTAAAGCTATTTTCATTAACAAACCCGTAAAAAACATCATGTCACGGACGTTCTGAGAGACTTTGGGTGAATCACCGCTGAGGTACTGTGTAGTAGGGTGCACGTGACTATTGAGGGCGAAACAACTATTGCTAATAGCGATAGTCTATTGGAACATACTATTGCGATAGCGATGGTCTATTGGAACATACTATTGAGATAGCGATAGTCTATTGGAACATACTATTGCGATAGCGATGGTCTATTGAACATACTATTGCGATAGCGATAGTCTATTGGAACATACTATTGCGATAGCGATGGTCTATTGGAACATACTATTGCGATAGCGATGGTCTATTGGAACATACTATTGCGATAGCGATACTCTATTGGAACATACTATTGCGATAGCGATTGGAACATACTATTGCGATAGCGATAGTCTATTGGAACATACTATTGCGATAGCGATGGTCTATTGGAACATACTATTGCGATAGCGATATTGGTCCGATATTGGAACATACTATTGCGATAGCGATGGTCTATTGGAACATACTATTGCGATAGCGATGGTCTATTGGAACATACTATTGCGATAGCGATGGTCTATTGGAACATACTATTGCGATAGCGATGGTCTATTGGAACATACTATTGCGATAGCGATGGTCTATTGGAACATACTATTGCGATAGCGATAGTCTATTGGAACATACTATTGCGATAGCGATGGGAACATACTATTGCGATAGCGATGGTCTATTGTTTATTGGAACATACTATTGCGATAGCGATGGTCTATTGGAACATACTATTGCGATAGCGATAGTCTATTGGAACATACTATTGCGATAGCGATAGTTTATTGGAACATACTATTGCGATAGCGATAGTCTATTGGAACATACTATTGCGATAGAGATAGTTTATTGCGACCAACTCATGCAATACTATTGCAATAGTTTCTCTCTCCTTGAATTGTTTCATTTGAAGTCATTCCCCAAACGAATGTATAGTTCATATGAAATAAAACATAAACTCAATGAAGCTGCAAGTCTGCACCTAACATCCTGTATTTTGCGCTGCGCATTTATCAATTACTAAACTATCGATAGTCACACATACTATCGATGAATCAATGGTTT
The DNA here is from genome assembly GCF_003918875.1 of Haliotis rubra. Taxonomy (NCBI): domain Eukaryota; kingdom Metazoa; phylum Mollusca; class Gastropoda; order Lepetellida; family Haliotidae; genus Haliotis; species Haliotis rubra. Next base: position 168,881 of record NW_025767227.1, on the reverse strand, counting down.
TTAGTTTCTACGATCCATTAATTGTTATCGGAGACTCAACAATTGCAATCCATCGATAGTTCAAAGCATCGATACAGCCCTACTGTGTAGTATACACGTAGTGAGGGAGAGGGAACGTGGGAGGGCCTCGCCTGTCTTTAACTACCATTCACACTGTCGTCCCGAGCCTTTCTTACATACCCTGCTAAATACCCTGGCATATATGTCTGTTTGTGTCATTGTAACGATGAAAACCACCATTCACCTCTGTACTAGGGAGTGTTGTTGTTGCCAGGTCGACACGGATCTGTATTGAGGGAACATAACTTACGAGTAGCCATTAATCACAGTGTACATAATACAATTTGTTAGTAGGTTCATTCACGTTGTTTGTTGTACTATAAACAGGTACGAGTACCAGGGTGCACCGAACAGTCCCTTTAAAGACCATATCCCACGGACTTTCTACAACTGTGTCAGTAAACTGAGGTCGCTACCCCGCTCTTGGAACGCGGGGTTCGTGAGTGTATCCAGGGGGTATTCGTGGGTGTATCCAGGGTGTGCTCGTTGCTCAGGAGTGTGTTACTGAAATAAAATCGAAATAGTACTCAACATTTTTTTTAAAAAAAGAACAGATGTCCGTAAAAACTCCTTTTTATTTCTTATCAATTTCAAACCGGCCCTTTTCTCAATGTTTATAGGATCAGTGTTTCAGGGTTAGCTCTAATAAGCAATGATAATTATTACGATGGTTTGGCTGATTTAGGGGTGTTGTTGATAGATGTGGGTGGCTAAGAGGGACATCAAAAATTTAATTTGCATCTTCCTTGCCCGAAACGCATATTTTTATTTATATACGTGTCGTATAGGTGACGAGTTTCACCATCCAAACAACCTTATTTGTGAATTATGTTCAGATAAACACGTTCGTTTAAAATCTCATCAACTCGTGGTTTTCACCAGCTGATATTTGCTGGACGTCAGAATTCCTCCAGATACATATCTCACCGCAAAGTTCATATTTTTCGGTTCACTAGACAATCGGTTTAAAATATCCCATAATTTAGTATATTGGTATTTGAAGCTGATAACATCGGGGCCCGAAACAGGTAAGCGGTGTGGCGTGAAGCTTGTCTCCGGCCCTGACTGGCTCGCGCTGTATATACGACGGCTTTGTGTGATAGCATTTGTAGCAAGCGCTGTCCGCTCTGTTTGCTTGCATCCTAACTCCCGTCAGAGCGTGTCCCGGAGCGACACCTATCAAACGACCAGACTGCTGTAACTGTCAGGAACAGCTCCTTGCTCCTCACGACTGACGGCCTCAATTAAATCTCTTACAGGACCAGAGAGGCGCGCGCCGGGAGTGACGTCACAAGCTCTAGCCTAGTTAACGGAAAACATCGTGGTGCAACCAGAATCCTTCTTCCGACCGAGGACTTGCGAGGTAGGTTTGTTTGCCTTTCTCACTACCGTAGGTAACTGACAGTGAGTTTCGTACTATGTACAACAATTTTGCCTACAAATCAAACCTTTTAGATTTTTATTTCAATTATATTATTTCAGTTATGCATATATGCCTGTTGATGTTCATTGATTGAAATATTGTTGTACAAACTGAAGTATGACTCTGATTTCGATTGCATGATGTTTCATAATACAACAATGTTAAGGAATGCCGATATAGTCAATGTGTTAAAAGGTTATTTGAATTGGCCATCATGTTTTCATAATATTTTGAATATTTATTGATTGGATTCATTTATGATTTACAGTTTAGTTTGTACAATTTAATCTAATCAACCACATAATGATTTCTTTTACAAACTGTTGTGTAGGTTTATGTATGTAATGACAAAATTAATACGTTACTTGTAAGGCACTTAATGTACGGCGAAATGTGTTGTATAGTTGCCATAATCCCCTAAAGTAAACTCTACAAAAAGCAGGCATTAATCTTGACTAAATGATAAATAAACATGCGACATACCACAGATTTTGAGATTACTCTATGATAATCTTATTAATAGAGGGATTAGTCGACTTAGTGAAGCCTAGACCGTGACGAAGAGTTCGACACATGTGACGAGCGACATTCGTAACTTGTAAGAACTAGACAATCTCTTCCGACTGATTATGCTTTGACTGACATGTGATTATCGAAGATTAATCAGACTTGGCTAACATACCTAAGTTACATTCCCTGTAGAAGTCTAGTGAAGCGGTTGACTTAGGTACAATTACAACTAGGTCGGAAGTCAAGTAGATGTATGTTTTGGGCCGTTTACTTGACGAGGTGAAATTGGACACGCCTGCCGCACGCGGACGTCGGAGAAAGCAGTGCTGCTGACGTCATGTCCTTTGTATGCTTTGTGTTAAAGCTGACGTGTGTGTCGTTTTACTTTCATTTCCCGAAACGAATTATTACACGCACTACGTGTGTCTTTTTCCGACTCGTGATGAGGTTGTCAAACGGAAATGTCTTCCTGGTTTAATCAGGCAAAAACTGAACGTTAATCAATTGCAGGAAGTGCAAATACCATCTACGGCATGCTTGAAGGAATTGCTTTGTAGAAACCAGCAGGAATGTTTGCAAACCTATAGAGCTCTATACAACTGTTGATTTAACCATAGCCTGACAGCACACAGTCCTGCCTGATAAGTTTTAGAAGAAACCGGGATTATAATCTGGATATATGCAAAATAAATAATCATATGTTTTGAATTATTACTTTGATTCATATTGTATGCTATGGAGGCAAAGTAAATAAAACATGTCCACCTGCGTCACAGCTGTGAAATATCATTGCATCATAACGTTGCGTGTCTCGAAGGACATATCGTTCAATAAAATAGAGTGGGTGTGATGTCTTAATCGAAGACTCTCGGCAGATGTCGTTAAAACGATAACATTTGTACCGTTAATTTTGTGTTAACATCCAAACTGTGGCCAGATCGACAGTGGGGAGATAGATCTTGCCGTGACTCCTTGTTTTCCTGATTTAGATATTGACAGGTGCTCTTCATTTCTATATGATATGTGTCGATATGTTCTATTATCGTCCCCGGATACATCTGCAGCAAGCACATAAAAGATACCAATCGTAAGAAAAGCACAAAACTCCCACGCATTAGTTGAAACAGCTTGACTGCGTGCATGTGCCTTTCAATGAAATGTGTCAGGATATGCAAGTAAGCTTAGCCTCTTTGGCAGTTACCCAAGTCTGCAGTTCATTTACGAAAATGACACGTGTTGATGATGTGGAACAGAGGTTCTCTCTCGAAACATACAAATATGTCTTATTGGGCTCCGTATTGTTAAAACCGAATTAGTTTGAAGATACTTATCATGGTGCGCCTCTATCTGATTACATGTGAAAGATGTCTGATTACATGTGAAAGATGTCTGATTACATGTGAAAGATGTCTGATTACATGTGAAAGATGTCTGATTACATGTGAAAGATGTCTGATTACATGTGAAAGATGTCTGATTACATGTGAAAGATGTCTGATTACATGTGAAAGATGCGATCACACGACTCCCGGGGGACGTTGAACTCAGTTTATTAAACTCCAGCTAATTATGCATGTGACTGTATGAATATGTAACACGATAACGGGAGGCAGATTTATCTTCCAATGTAACTGAGGCGACGTGACTGAGTGCTCTGGTGTCACTCTCGTTTCAGTACGTGACTTGAAGAAATAAGAATCAGCTCGAACTCCTTAAAACATGACTTGATGTATTACATCTAGGTCTGTGTCACTATAGTGTCTGTAATACCTTTGTTAAGTATTAACTAATTATAGCAATAACATAATCCAACTAATACGTTAATAACAATCACATCAAAAACAAATATGATTTATACGTAAACTAAAATACTAGTATATATTCTGATAATCACCATCAGCATGATAAAAGTTTCTAATTTTCTGTGAAAATATACTTTTATATTGTATATTTTTCAAATACTAGATCGCAAACAGGTGCTGAATATATTAAGCAGTAAAAGGCCCTTGTAATACATTACAGGCAAATTAAAGAGTTTAAAATTAGTTATGGCATCAAGAATATCGTTTTAATGCAACCAGTAACTTCACATCCGATGTATATTAGTCTTTTATAGATCCCTTCATGTAAAATTCCGTCTGATGCAAGTACTGACGTGTCCTAAAACCAGAGCACCTTGTCAGCCGCCATGGTTTAACTTCGGTTCACGACTACTTCAGTCTAGACATGTCAACTCTCTGACTAAACACCCCATCCTCTCTTTCAGATTTCATCAGCCGTCCACGATGTTGATGTCAAGTGTTTTTTGGATGATGCTGTCTTACCCTTTCACCGTCGTGATGACTTTCCTCAGCACTGTCGTCCTCACCGCAGTCGTCTACGTGAAGTCGCTCTTCAGACCCAAAGAATCAATTCCTAGACTGTACTTCCGGGACTCCGCCATGGCGCAACACATCATTGCCAAATGCACGTCACTTCGCCGACCAATGAGACTTCCGGTCTGGCTACAGAATGCGCATGTGCAGACACTTTGTGGCTTCTTTTTAAAACTTGTCAGAACTCAGTTCCGTAGGGAATATGTGCAGCTTGAAGATGACGGAGTTGTCGCCCTTGACTGGACAGCGACGTCACGGTATATGGGCAACGCTACACCTATCATCATCCTAGTGCCAGACCTCAACGGCGACGCTTCTAGTATGGCACAGTACTGCAACGTCTTTACCTCCAGAGGCTACCGCGCCGTCATCTTCAACCGTCGTGGTCATGGCGGGTCCTTCTTGACCAGTGCTGGACTCAAAGCCTACGGGTGCTGTTCGGATCTCCGCTGTGCCATACAATCTCTCCGTCACCGCTTTCCTGGATCCTCAATTGCCGGACTCGGGGCTGGAGCGGGCGCAGATCTTCTCATGTCCTACTTAGGGGAATTCGGATCTTCATCCCTTCTGTGCTCAGTCACGTGCATTTCACCAACATATGATTCCGAGGATGTGTACATGAACAAAATACCTAAACTATACGAAATGACATATCTAATGCATTTGAAAAAGATTCTGGGACGCTATTCTGAGAGTTTTTCTAAAGTTGTCGATGTGGATGCGGCACTCCGTGCGTGGAGCTTCAAGGACTATGATTCCCACGTGTACAGCAAGCTCGCCGGATATCCGGGGCTGGAAGAATACTGGGAAGAAAACTCGCCCATGCGAGATGTGGACGAGATTTCAGTTCCTGTTTTGTGTATTAACAGCATGGATGATCCCATCAGTGTTAAAGAAAATATTCCTTATGACTTGTTCAAATCTTCTCTCAATTTCTTCCTGGTCACAATGGAGAGAGGTGGACACTGTGGCTTCTACGAGAAAGCCACAGGGTCAGCATGGACAGTTAACCCGGCTCTGGACTTCATTGAATCCGTGTTCAGTTTCCCTTCAGCTATTCCGTCGAAGCAACGAATTGTTGGAGAAAGAGCATGGAATAGATGAATTACCTCCCTTGTCGCTGACGCAGCGTGATCTAGTCACGTGACACGACTCTTCCCGAGTCTTGTCGCAGCCGTTGAGCTCGAAATGGCTTCTGAGGAAGTGCTGACGAAGCCATGTTTGAAAGAACCGCAAACACCAAAGAAAGACCGTGAAATGCTCAGACATGGTTGAAGGCAGAGGAGTCAGAGATGGTGAAGGAGTTACCTACAGGACTGTTATCTGTTACACTCCAGCTGACGACGTTGTCAGTGACGTCATGAAGGTGATGACGTAAACTACAGAGGAACATTTGCTTGATCTGCTCGATGACATGGCTCCAATGGCCAGAACACACACCTTTGTATTTCGTTTCATGGGGTTAAATAGGAGAAAGTATTACAAAGTGTGTCTCAAATGACCAAAAGTTTCATCATATTTCGCGACATCGATGCCATCAAGAAAATTTGTTGATTTGAGATATAAATTGCAGTAACGCTTGGTTGCACCGAGATGATTGCTTTTACCACGCTACTATCCAGGCACAACGCTATAGTGGCCGTCTACGGTCTTGCAAGTACAGAATCACAGCAAGGAATTTGAACAAGGTCAATAAACAACTACAAATTACAACCGTTGACCTTCAGTGGATAGGTGTAATGTCAGGTCTGAGTGAGGAATGTTATTAGCCTAAAAGGCATTGTATTGAATAACAGCACCCATTTGACGATATAGCAGCTGTAGGCTTGCTTTTGGGTCGTCTGAAGAGAAACGAACAGGCCCTTGTTAGTGCTGAATTAGTCGCCTCCGACTGTAAATGATTTCAGAAAAGAAAATTCCATCAGATCTTATAGAATGTATCGGGGAATACGAAGGTATATATCAATCTCCGGGTCATGGTAACCATGGCAACATTTTACAACGTGTTCATGCTTAGATGATGCTTTGTAAACTGGTTTCGTGAAGTTACAAAGCAACTGTGCGGTATACTGTGACCCCGGTGCTCAAGGTGGCCTGTCTGAGGGGTATACACAGTCAGGCTGGCCCTGGTTACATGCGGTTACATTTTGTTACATTTATGTAAGTGATCTTATGATGTAACGTTCGCTGTTACTGCCGCAATGCTGACATTCCTGTGAACATGTTTATTTGTCTGTTATGTAAATATCTATAATAAATTATTATATTACATAATTTTATAATAAAAATGAATTGGATTATAAAGCTGGTTTGTGTTTATATATTGGTGATGTCTGTAAGGATTACCATGGTGCACACGTATACACTGTGTCTCTTGGCAGTAAGGTACCGTATGTATCACCACGTGCCTGTGTGTCTCTTGGCGGTAAGGTACCGTATGTATCACCACGTGCCTTTGTGTCTCTTGACGGTAAGGTACCGTTTGTATCACCACGTGCCTGTGTGTCTCTTGGTGGTAAGATACCGTATGTATCACCACGTGCCTTTGTGTCTCTTGACGGTAAGGTACCGTTTGTGTCACCACGTGCCTGTGTGTCTCTTGACGGTAAGGTACCGTTTGTATCACCACGTGCCTGTGTGTCTCTTGACGGTAAGGTACCGTTTGTATCACCACGTGCCTGTGTGTCTTTTGGCGGTAAGGTACCGTATGTATCACCACGTGCCTTTGTGTCTCTTGACGGTAAGGTACCGTTTGTATCACCACGTGCCTGTGTGTATTTGACTGTATAGTACCTCATGTATCACCACGTGCCCGTGTGTCTCTTGCCGGTAAGATACCGTATGTATCACCACGTGCCTGTGTGTATCTTGACGGTAAGGTACCGTTTGTATCACCACGTGCCTGTGTGTATCTTGACGGTAAGGTACAATATGTATCACCACGTGCCTGTGTGTTTCTTGGCGGTAAGATACCGTATGTATCACCACGTGCTTGTGTGTATCTTGGCGGTGAGATACCGTATGTATCACCACGTGCCTGTGTGTATCTTGGCGGTAAGGTACAATATGTATCACCACGTGCCTGTGTGTTTCTTGGCGGTAAGATACCGTATGTATCACCACGTGCTTGTGTGTATCTTGGCGGTGAGATACCGTATGTATCACCACGTGCCTGTGTGTATTGTGACGGTAAGGTACGGTATGTATCACCACGTGCCTGTGTGCCTCTTGGCGGTAAGATACGGTATGTATCACCACGTGCCTGTGTGTATCTTGACGGTAAGGTAACGTATGTATCACCACGTGCCTGTGTATCTCTTTGGCACGATACCGTTTATATCACCACGTGCCTGTGTCTTGGCGGTGAGATACCGTATGTATCACCACGTGCCTGTGTGTATCTTGACGGTGAGATACCGTATGTATCACCACGTGCCTTTGTGTATCTTGACGGTCAAGGATACCGTATGTATCACCACGTGCCTGTGTGTCTCTTGGCGGTAAGATACCGTATGTATCACCACGTGCCTGTGTGTCTCTTGGCGGTAAGATACCGTATGTATCACCACGTGCCTGTGTGTCTCTTGGCGGTAAGATACCGTATGTATCGCCACGTGCCTTTGTGTCTCTTGACGGTAAGGTAACGTATGTATCGCCACGTGCCTGTGTGTATCTTGACGGTAAGGTACCGTATGTATCACCACGTGCCTGTGTGTATCTTGGCGGTAAGGTACCGTATGTATCACCACGTGCCTGTGTGTCTCTTGGCGGTAAGATACCGTATGTATCACCACGTGCCTGTGTGTATCTTGGCGGTAAGATACCGTATGTATCGCCACGTGCCTGTGTGTATCTTGACGGTAAGGTACCGTATGTATCACCACGTGCCTGTGTGTCTCTTGGCGGTAAGGTACCGTATGTATCACCACGTGCCTGTGTGTCTCTTGGCGGTAAAATACCGTTTGTATCGCCACGTGCCTTTGTGTCTCTTGACGGTAAGGTACCGTATGTATCACCACGTGCCTGTGTGTCTCTTGACGGTAAGGTACCGTATGTATCACCACGTGCCTTTGTGTCTCTTGGCGGTAAGATACCGTATGTATCACCACGTGCCTGTGTGTCTCTTGGCGGTAAGATACCGTATGTAACCCTCACTCACTCACTCACTCACTTACTCTGTAGCGGAATGGATTGGACATCTTGCCGAAGAGAGGAAGGTCGATAAACCCAGAACAACTCTGGTGTGAGACGCTGCTCATACTTTTGATCTCTGGTTTGTCGGGTATAAGCTTGTTTATTTATAAGCTTTACAGAAAGATTACCAATATGCACAAGAAGGAAAGGTGTAATGTCAATTTGGCATTAGGTAATCCGGTAACCCGGATGGTGATACCCTCGCAGTCACTTTCGTCCTGTTAATGAAATATTTCTAAAACCCCTAAAGCTCCCACCCCTTCCCCAACTCACTCACTGACGCACTCGCTTTCTTAGTCACCTATCCATGCACTCACTCATTCACCCCCTCACACTAACCCATTCACCTGTCTTGAGGACACGTGGGTGTTCTCTTAAAATTAGCAGTCAAATGACTGCAGCAATTGCCTGAAACATGCCGTGTTCTGTCAACACCCTTCAAACCTGTGAAGTTGCGTTTCGCCAGTATTTACTGTAGGTAAGCATTGTCGTCCCACGCGCATCCTGGGTGGTGAGGCCAATCGTCACGTGGTACAGGGCGCAGAGTCTGGCCCAAACCCGAATGATCCGGTTCTTGGTTGATCGGTTTGTTTGTTGTTTAACGCTGCACTCAGCAATACTCCAGCTATATGGCGGCGGTCTGTAAATAGTCGAGTGTGGACCAGACAATCCAGTGATTAATAGCATGAGCATCGATCAACGCAACTGGGATACGATGACATGTGTCAACCAAGTCAGCTAGTCTGACCACCCTATCCCGTTAGTCGCCTTTTACGACAAGCATGGGTTGCAGATTATCAATTCTAACCTGGATCTTCACGGGTTGATCCGATTCTGTGAGGTACAGACAAGCGACTGCGGTGTGTAAAGTACGATGCCACCTGAGTTTACATACCTGAGAAGAGTCTGAGAAGCGGCACTTTATTGTTGACACTGTTTCCTGTTTCCGGAGTAATATTTAACCATGATTATAAAGTTAGAAAAAAATCTTCTAATTTATTTTCGAAACGAAACCAATCACAGTGCTAGGTTTCATCGCAGGATGGGAAAACCGTGAGGTGAAGTTGTTTGTAATCTTGAAATATCGTCGATATGAAAAATTATTAATGATTGTCGATATGAAAATTGGATTATCGATAATATCGTACATTAACTTTGGTGAAAGAAAAAAGGTTTAATTCTCTCACAAGATGCAATTTTAGGACTTTATTCGTGGTCTGCTTCTAAATTATGTTCAGGACGTTGTTTTGTTAATGATCCATGCAAAACATGTCACCGGGAACACCGAAAGCAGCAATGCTGAGAACATTGAAATCGTCACTGCCGAGAACATCAAAATCATCACTGCCGAGAGCATCGAAATTATCACTGCTGAGAACTTCGAAATCATCACTGCCGAAAACATCGAAATCACCACAGTTTCAGGCACTTGATGTAACCTCGCAAAAACATATCAGCAAGTGCCGAGTACCCATCTCAATACACTACGGTGGTATGAGAGAGACGTGTAAAGTGGATTAAACTTATTTGCATAACGCGTGTATAAGCAATGGAACGATGTACCGTTCCCGGTACAACGTGATAACATGAGTCCCGATGGATGCGTTGCTGCATAAACAAGTCTTTACTTACACATGTAAATACATATTACATATATACTTTATGCCATATGTGGCCATAATGGGTTGATACCAGGGAGCACCTAACCCAAATCACTGACATTATTGACGCGGTTGTTGTACCACACTTTGATGACCATCCTTTGAACACAAGGACCATGGACGACAATACAAGGCTACACCATACACGTACCGTTGGTAGCATCTCTACCTTGGCCCGCCAGAAATATAGATCTCAACCCCACAGAGCATGTTTGGGACATTATGGGTCGCTGAATATGTCAGAGATATCCTCCTGTACAACATTGTCTTGTATTGGAACAAGCTCTACACCAAGAATGGTACGCACGACCTCAACGTCAAATTCAACGCGTGATACTGTCATTGAGGAGGGTCAGGGTGTTATTGCAGTTGGAGGTTACACCAGATATTGACATTATGCTCTGTCATTGAGGAGGGTCAGGGTGTTATTGCAGTTGGAGGTTACACCAGATATTGACATTATGCTCTGTCATTGAGGAGGGTCATGGTGTTATTGCAGTTGGAGGTTACACCAGATATTGACATTATGCTCTGTCATTGAGGAGGGTCAGGGTGTTATTACAGTTGGAGGTTACACCAGATATTGACATTATGCTCTGTTATTGAGGAGGATCAGGGTATTATTGCAGTTGGAGGTTACACCAGATATTGACATTATGCTCTGTCATTGAGGAGGGTCAGGGGTGTTATTGCAGTTGGAGGTTACACCAGATATTGACATTATGCTCTGTCATTGAGGAGGGTCAGGGTGTTATTGCAGTTGGAGGTTACACCAGATATTGACATTATGCTCTGTCATTGAGGAGGGTCAGGGGTGTTATTGCAGTTGGAGGTTACACCAGATATTGACATTATGCTCTGGCATTGATACTAATGTGATTTGCTTGAGGACTGTTTGCCAGAATCTTGAAATGTTTTGCCATGTTTACTTCTCTGAATATTTATACGTTTAGGTTTGCCACTTAATTATTCCTTGACGGTCAATTTATCCAGATAGTAAGGTAAATTGCGGGGTTTGTTATTGTTAATGGTAGCATATTGATACTCTGAAACATATGAGGTGTCACGAAAAGTTTTCCTGGTATATATGTTATATATATTGTATCTGTACCACCATTGAATATGTACTGCAGCTCTATTTAGTTCTCTAGCTGACATTTCTGGGGATTTGTAAAATTGTTATTTGTGTAATATTTGTGTTGTTTGTTGGTTTCAGGCCAGATTGTATCACGGACAGATTCCGGGTTAATTTGTTTCAACTTGGAAATCGCCACGACACATTTCATAAGTAGTTTGGGGCGGTGGGGTAGCCTAGTGGCTAGAGCGTTCGCTCATCACGCCGAAGGCCCGGGTTCGATTCCTCACATGGGTACAATTTGTGAAGCCCATTTCTGGTGTCCCCCGCCGTGATGTTGCTGGAATATTGCTAAAAGCGGCGTAAAACTATACTCAGTCATTCAGTCATAAGTAGTAGTAAATGAGAAGTGATACAGTAGAGCAACCCTTTCAGATTTGCAATACAGAATACACTGGCGGTGATGAACATCTTTTAATACTGCAACTTGTCATTCTAGATATGTTGCTTTGTTGTCGCACTATTCCATATAATAAAGCAATATTCCAGGTTTATAGCGGCGGTATTCTAGATATGTACGCCATGGCTACTTCGTAAGTAGCTCTTGGAAGTAAATGTTAATTCAGACACACGTGGCTGTGTGGGCAAGCTAAGATGTTAAAGCGATCGCTCTTCACGTGGTTTCATTGTCAAACCCACTTCTGGAATGCTCCGCCGTGATATTGCCGGAATATTACTAAAAGCGGCGCAAAACCATACGCGCTCACTCAGACAACGTTGTCGTGAATTGGTTGGTATGGCAAAACGCTTGCTTACATTCCGCCCAGACTGCTTGATCCGGGTATGTCTGCGCGACACATCACACCGTCAGTATGCGAGGATGGGCGACATTTCCCGAAGCACTATATACACATGCGTGTGAAGAAATTTGCGTATTTTTTTTAAAATTTCAATTTCAGTCACGTGTGCCCAAAGGTCATACTACACGCGAGGTCACGTGTACTAGTAGATCTAACAACTACACGTTTCACTCCGAGACACAAATATGTTGAAGTATAAACGAGAAAAACCCGTTATCAAAGACAATCTCCTTTGGCATACAAATGCGTCTAAATTCGGTCAATTGTTATATGCTAAAGTCAGAATCTAAGTCTGCATTTCTTTGTTTTTAGTTGGGATTTGGGGATCATGGTAATGTATATATATAATATTCATCCATGAATATCTCACGACTGGCAAGGGGATGGCTATCACAATGTGGCACGACGACGGTATCCAGTACTTCTTGTTGCTAACGTTGACCATTGGAAGTCCCAAGTGCTGTAATACACTTACAGTCATACGAACGTAATCCTACACCATCACTGAGCCACTACCAAAAGGTTCAGCTGCATGGATCGTCTTCTAGTGATATGACTCGTTACGACGTCTCCATACGCGACAACGGCCGTAGGTAAAACGTAGAAGATAGGGATTTTCATCAGACCAATCAACCCGCCAGGAAAGAATCCAATGAGTCCGCCATGTCGTGAGGTTTTGTCGAAGCCTGCACCACGCCAGACGTTCCTGTCTGTGTCCGTGAGTGAGGAAGGGACATCTGATCGGAGCACGTTTCCTCTGACCAGCAGCCCGCAGTCCCCCGATGGTACCTGTGGACAGTTGGACACCCACTCTTCATTGTCGTTGCAGAACTTCGGCAATGATCATAGGATTGCGACTTGCCCGACGAATTAAGGTTCGGTCATGACGGTCATTGGTCTTCCTCGGTCTTCCAGGTCTTGGACGATCCTTTACGTCAACGATCACCACTTGGTTTCCTCCGTCGTCGTGGTTAATGGTCCAATTAGCACCGATGTTGCGACAGGAGAGCGTCTTGCATGCAGTCTACGTCTTGGTCTTGCCACGCCAAGAAAATTAATCTTTAGTAATGTCGTCCCTTGAATCAGTTCAGAAAACTGTAGTGCACGTGCGGCAGTTGTGAAATGGTTTACCCCCAACGCCCGCAGCACGTGAACATGCGACCAAAAGATTTTGAGACATTGTTTGAGTGAGTGGGTATGATTTTACGCCGCTTTTAGCTATATTTCAGCAATATCACTGCGGGGAACACCAGAAATGGGCTTCACACATTGTACCCATGTGGGGAATCGAACCGGGTCTTCGGCGTGACGAGCCAACGCTTTAACCACAAGACTACCCACCGCCCCGAGACATTGTGTGAAGTACACTGGGGTATGATCGCCTGTTTTGACCAAAATGTTAAAAATCGCCCTTGGACTCCGGTGGTGCTGATGAGTTTAGATCTGCATTTCTTTGTTAATGCTTAAGTGAATATACTGCGTTCGGAGTGTAACTGCCGTAACGTCGAATATTTCCAAGGAATGTTGCCCTCAGTACTCTATAGTTCAGTGAGGGCGCCCTAAGTCTGATTCGAGTGATTCTAAGGGATTTTTATCTTTTATTCCGTACACTACAACCAGCGGACCACACAGCGATCTAGGCGATAAGACCATTGGAACTCCACACTCCGACATCAGCTTACAAATGTTGAAGCATTGAGTTCGCTTTGATAAACGAGGAACATCAAACATTTAGTAGTTGAAACGTCAATACATCAAAGATATTACAACGTACAGACACATATCAAAAACATTGATCTCCACGCGTCGCAATCACATCAAAGCCTGACCTTTCTTACCTCTGTCCTACTACAAAAATGGGTCACTAAGTGAGTGAGTGTTTACTGATGCGGGCAGTAATGTGACAGGAACATCACTCGACAATATTGGGGTGAAGATGGGTGAAGGTTGAGGAAGCTTGCATGAGACTGGGTAAGGCTCGTGACTTGACCTTTCGCGCGTTGCAGCTGGAATGTGTGCAGGATATGTACGGGATCTTGGACACATATAGGTCAGGTTGTGTTTGGCTGAGCAGCAAGTCCAATTAGAATGGTGGAGAGTGAAAATCTGTTGAGTCAGCAGTGTCACACGCACCTGAAGCATGGCGAAAGTGCATCGATCCACGCCATCGGGCTGGAAGAATTCTGTCTATTATAGGGTTTGCGTTTAAACCAGGTACTCCCGTATCATCGATTGCCTCAGCGTGATGATGTGAACACAATGATTACTAGCTGGGGGATGTTGACGGTCATTATGTGACGCTGGTGAATTTTCCACTTTTCCATTCCCTCTCTCCACAACTCGCCTTTGACCCACCTCAATCCTCCTTTCCCTTGGCTCTTATTTAACCCTTCCTTCATTTTCCCTCTGCACTTATGTAACCCTTCCTTCATTTTCCCTCTGCACTTATTTAACCCTTCTTTCATTTTCCCTCTGTACTTATGTAACCCTTCCTTCATTTTCCCTTAGCACTTATTTAACCCTTCCTTCATTTTCCCTCTGCACTTATGTAACCCTTCCTTCATTTTCCCTTGGCACTTATTTAACCCTTCCTTCATTTTCCCTCTGCACTTATTTAACCCTTCCTTCATTTTCCCTCTGCACTTATTTAACCCTTCCTTCATTTTCCCTTGGCTCTTATTTAACCCTTCCTTCATTTTCCCTCTGTACTTATTTAACCCTTCCTTCATTTTCCCTCTGTACTTATGTAACCCTTCCTTCATTTTCCCTCGGCTCTTATTTAACCCTTCCTTCATTTTTCCTCGGCTCTTATTTAACCCTTCCTTCATTTTCCCTCTGCACTTATTTAACCCTTCCTTCATTTTCCCTCGGCTCTTATTTAACCCTTCCTTCATTTTCTCTCGGCTCTTATTTAACCCTTCCTTCATTTTCCCTCTGTACTTATTTAACCCTTCCTTCATTTTCCCTCTGCACTTATTTAACCCTTCCTTCATTTTCCCTCTGTAATTATTTAAACCCTTCCTTCATTTTTCGGCTCTTTAACCCTTCCTTCATTTTCCTTCATTTTCCCTCTGCACTTATTTAACCCTTCCTTCATTTTCTCTCGGCTCTTATTTAACCCTTCCTTCATTTTCCCTCTGCACTTATTTAACCCTTCCTTCATTTTCCCTCGGCTCTTATGTAACCCTTCCTTCATTTTCCCTCTGCACTTATTTAACCCTTCCTTCATTTTCCCTCTGTACTTATTTAACCCTTCCTTCATTTTCCCTCTGCACTTATTTAACCCTTCCTTCATTTTCCCTCGGTGCTTATTTAACCCTTCCTTCATTTTCCCTCTGTACTTATTTGACCCTTCCTTCATTTTCCCTCGGCTCTTATTTAACCCTTCCTTCATTTTCCCTCGGCTCTTATTTAACCCTTCCTTCATTTTATTTAACCCTTCTTCATTTTCCTCTGTACTATTTGACCCTTCCTTCATTTTCCCTCGGCTCTTATTTAACCCCCCCATCATTTTCTCTCGGCTCTTATTTAACCCTTCCTTCATTTTCTCTCGGCTCTTATTTAACCCTTCCTTCATTTTCCCTCTGAAATTATTTAACCCTTCCTTCATTTTCCCTCTGCACTTATTTAACCCTTCCTTCATTTTCCCTTTGAAATTATTTAACCCTTCATCATTTTCTCTCGGCTCTTATTTAACCCTTCCTTCATTTTCTCTCGGCACTTATTTGACCCTTCCTTCATTTTCCCTCTGCACTTATTTAACCCTTCATCATTTTCTCTCGGCTCTTATTTAACCCTTCCTTCATTTTCCCTTGGCTCTTATATAACCCTTCCTTCATTTTCCCTCTGCACTTATTTAACCCTTCCTTCATTTTCCCTCGGCTCTTATTTAACCCTTCCTTCATTTTTCCTCTGCACTTATTTAACCCTTCCTTCATTTTCCCTCGGCTCTTATTTAACCCTTCCTTCATTTTCCCTTGGCACTTATTTGACCCTTCCTTCATTTTCCCTCTGCACTTATTTGACCCTTCCTTCATTTTCCCTCTGCACTTATTTAACCCTTCCTTCATTTTCCCTTGGCTCTTATTTAACCCTTCCTTCATTTTCTCTCGGCTCTTATTTTACCCTTCCTTCATTTTCCCTCTGCACTTATTTAACCCTTTTTTCATTTTCCCTCGACTCTTATTTAACCCCGTTCATTACCTATCTTCATCTCTCATCAGTTACCCTCATCTGGTGAAACACAACCAAATATATCAAACAGCTCCTCCTGCAATGCATGCTGTAACAGGCCACATTTCACTACCATTGGAAGCACTCCTAAAATCTCACCAAGTAATATGCAGTCGGCTGAAGTCAAACGTCCCATTTACATGCATCTGTGAACATACGTGTGTATATAGGCATACGTGTGTGAATGTACACAGGTGTGAACACATGTAATGTGAACGCGTATACTTACATGTGTATATTTACACCAGGAGCAACTTTGCACGTGGTCTGGAGCAGGTGCAAATGTAAATTTACACAGATGCAAATTTGCACTGTATGTGAATGTAATGTGAATGCTTATCAACGTGTCTTCACCTGTATAAATATCCAATGCATAATGCAGACAGACTGTTACACAATTGTTACATTTCACAAGAAACCGTTCAGGCATGTATTTCATAAGGCACTTAACAGACCACTAAGTACAGATGCACTCTGTTTAAAAGGTAGTTCTCTTCTGGTGTGTCTCAGATAAGCAAACTCTTTCCATATTAAAGCTCGTTAACAAAGTAAGGAATTTTCAAGGTTTGTGTCAAGCTAAATTACACACCATACTTAATTTCATATGAACTCGTTGTAAAATGTACACAACCACACATGTGTACATATCCAAGCGCAAATTTAAGTTGTGCAAGTTGTGCAAGTGAATGGGGCTAATAATTGCGCTAACAATGTTGTCTCCAAGCTTCTATCAGTGCGCGCCAGCCAGCAAGTTGACACTAGGTTTCTCACACTGCAGGTGTACGTGTGTGAAGGTATTGATAGTGATTTGCCCCCTTGAATAACTGGGTTAGAATTGGACTTCAGCAGCACATGCTTTCCCCCGTGAAGATGTGGGTTAGAATTGGTCTTCCGCAACATATGCTTGTCTCCAGTGAAGATCTTAGTCAGGATTGGACTTCAGCAACATATGCTTGTCTCCAGTGAAGATCTTGGTCAGGATTGGACTTCAGCAACACATGCTTGTCTTCAGTGAAGATCTTGGTCAGGATTGGACTTCAGCAACACATGCTTCCCCCCCGTGAAGATGAGGGTTAGAATTGGTCTTCCGCAACATATGCTTGTCTCCAGTGAAGATCTTGGGTCAGGATTTGTTTTCAGCAACATATGCTTGTATCCAGTGAAGATCTTGGTCAGGATTGGTCTCAAGCAAAACACGCATGTTTCCCGTGAAGATCAGGGTTGGAATTGGTCTTCCGCAACATATGCATTTCGTAATGGTAGGTTTCGCTGGCTGGCTTTGGTGCATGTCATGACAGCCCAACTGCGGGGATCTATCAATGGCCATGATGTAAATCACTGGACTGTCTGATGCAGGCCATGTTAGTCCAACTGCGGGGATCTATCAATGGCCATGATGTAAATCACTGGACTCTCTGGTGCAGGTCATGATAGTCCAACTGCGGGGATCTATCAATGGCCATGATGTAAATCACTGGACTGTCTGGTGCAGGCCATGTTAACGGACCACCGTCACGGACCACCCTCATATAGCCGAAATATTGCTGAACCTGGCATTAAACAAACAGAACAACAAACCATACACGTATTACTGGATCAGCAAGTTTCTCATTTCATGCAGTTATAATAATAGTCCACGTGAGTTGCACTTTTCTGTGCAGGGCCTAGATTTTCGAAGCTCTCCCAGCGCTAAGATAGTCGGAAGTTAATGTTAATGTATGGCACTTACGACTATCTTAGGTAAGAGAGCTTCGAAAATCTAGGCCGTGGATATTAAGCTCAAAGTGCACAACCAGTACCCTTGTACTGAGGAACAGTTGGCTCCCTGGACGGTGTATAGCGTAAACTGAATGTGATTGCTTAAAGGTGAACGGTCACATAATCACATTTTCCTGGGTAGCCATTACGTGCTTAGTGAACAGAGGCATACTTCAGACGCATTTGCCTGAGGAGGACCTGCGCCCTAGAAACTGTCAGAAGCCGTGCAGTCTAACACGGTCACCCAACCACCTACTCTCGACCCCAGTTGCCTGGCCTCGTCGTGACCTGGGGGTATATGACTTGTGATATTTCAGTTAAGTGCAATAATTTAAGTATGAGCAGAAGGTTTTGCCTCTTCGTCAATTCTACAAACTACTTTTGTTGCCTGAGAGGTTTTAAAAACCTCCTCACAGGAGGCCAGAATCTTTTCTGAAAAAAAAATAGAGTAAGCACATGTCCTTTTCTGGGATTTAAACATTAAAAACAACGAAATGCCTTTAACGCCTACCTTTCATTTATCAAACTTACGCCCACCGTGATTTACAAAACCTACGAGTGTATGTGGCATTAATTAATTGTAGGCATGGTTTTCGTTAATGGGTTCATTAGCCAATAATATATCTGACCCGCCTTGGTCCGGCCCGGCCCGACTTTTAGGCCATCCCAAAAACCTAATATCAGTCAACCAAATATGATGTACTGTATGTAGAATAGTGAACCAACACCCAATATGATGAACTGTATGTAGAATAGTGAACCAACACCCAATATGATGAACTGTATGTAGAATAGTGAACCAACACCCAATATGATGAATATGCTGTATGTAGAATAGTGAACCAACACCCAATATGATGAACTGTATGTAGAATAGTGACCCAACACCCAATATGATGTACTGTATGTAGAATAGTGAACCAACACCCAATATGATGAACTGTATGTAGAATAGTAGACCAACACCCAATATGATGAACTGTATGTAGAATAGTGAACCAACACCCAATATGATGAACTGTATGTAGAATAGTGAACCAACACCCAATATGATGAACTGTATGTAGAATAGTGAACCAACACCCAATATGATGAACTGTATGTAGAATAGTGAACCAACACCCAATATGATGAACTGTATGTAGAATAGTGAATAGTAGACCAACACCCAATATGATGAACTGTATGTAGAATAGTATGTAGAATAGTGAACCAACACCCAATATGATGAACCAACACCCAATATGATGAACTGTATGTAGAATGAGTAGAGACCAACACCCAATATGATGAACTGTATGTAGAATAGTGAATAGTAGACCCAACACCCAATATGATGAACTGTATGTAGAATAGTGAATAGTAGACCAACACCCAATATGATGAACTGTATGTAGAATATGAATGACCCTGTATGATGAATATGTAGAATAGTGAACCAACACCCAATATGATGAACTGTATGTAGAATAGTGTGAACCAACACCCAATATGATGAACTGTATGTAGAATAGAATAGAACCAACACCCAATATGATGAACTGTATGTAGAATAGTGAATAGTAGACCAACACCCAATATGATGAACTGTAGAATAGTGAATAGTAGACCAACACCCAATATGATGAACTGTATGTAGAATAGTGAATAGTAGACCAACACCCAATATGATGAACTGTATGTAGAATAGTGAATAGTAGACCAACACCCAATATGATGAACTGTATGTAGAATAGTGAATAGTAGACCAACCCAATATGATGAACTGTATGTAGAATAGTGAATAGTAGACCAACACCCAATATGATGAACTGTATGTAGAATAGTGAATAGTAGACCAACACCCAATATGATGAACTGTATGTAGAATAGTGAATAGTAGACCAACACCCAATATGAACTGTAGTAGAATAGTGAACCAACACCCAATATGATGAACTGTATGTAGAATAGTGAATAGTAGACCAACACCCAATATGATGAACTGTATGTAGAATAGTGAATAGTAGACCAACACCCAATATGATGAACTGTATGTAGAATAGTGAATAGTAGACCAACACCCAATATGTGAACCAACACCCAATATGATGAACTGTATGTAGAATAGTGAACCAACAACCAAATATGATGAACTGTATGTAGAATAGTGAATAGTGAAGACCAACACCCAATATGATGAACTGTATGTAGAATAGTGAACCCAATATGATGAACTGTATGTAGAATAGTGAACCAACACCCAATATGATGAACTGTATGTAGAATAGTGAATAGTAGACCAACACCCAATATGATGAACTGTATGTAGAATAGTGAATAGTAGACCAACACCCAATATGATGAACTGTATGTAGAATAGTGAACCAACACCCAATATGATGAACAATATGTGAATATGTAGAATAGTGAACCAACACCCAATATGATGAACTGTATGTAGAATAGTGAATAGTAGACCAACACCCAATATGATGAACTGTATGTAGAATAGTGAATAGTAGACCAACACCCAATATGATGAACTGTATGTAGAATAGTGAATAGTAGACCAACACCCAATATGATGAACTGTATGTAGAATAGTGATCAACAATATGATGAACTGTATGTAGAATAGTGAATAGTAGACCAACACCCAATATGATGAACTGTATGTAGAATAGTGAATAGTAGACCAACACCCAATATGATGAACTGTATGTAGAATAGTGAATAGTAGACCAACACCCATATGATGATGAACTGTATGTAGAATAGTGAATAGTAGACCAACACCAATATGATACTGTATGTGAATGAATAGTAGACCAAACTGATGAACTGTATGTAGAATAGTGAACCAACAGTGAACCAATGATGAACTGTATGTAGAATAGTGAATATAGACCAACACCCAATATGATGAACTGTATGTAGAATAGTGAACCAACACCCAATATGATGAACTGTATGTAGAATAGTGAATAGTAGACCAACACCCAATATGATGAACTGTATGTAGAATAGTGAATAGTAGACCAACACCCAATATGATGAACTGTATGTAGAATAGTGAATAGTAGACCAACACCCAATATGATGAACTGTATGTAGAATAGTGAATAGTAGACCAACACCCAATATGATGAACTGTATGTAGAATAGTGAACCAACACCCAATATGATGAACTGTATGTAGAATAGTGAATAGTAGACCAACACCCAATATGATGAACTGTATGTAGAATAGTGGACCAACACCCAATATGATGAACTGTATGTAGAATAGTGAATAACACCCACCCAATATGATGAACTGTATGTAGAATAGTGAATAGTAGACCAACACCCAATATGATGAACTGTATGTAGAATAGTGAACCAACACCCAATATGATGAACTGTATGTAGAATAGTGAACCAACACCCAATATGATGACTGTATGTAGAATAGTGAACCAACACCCAATATGATGAACTGTATGTAGAATAGTGACCCAACACCCAATATGATGAACTGTATGTAGAATAGTGAACCAACACCCAATATGATGAACTGTAGAATGTGAACCAACACCCAATATGATGAATAGTGAAACCAACACCCAATATGATGAACTGTATGTAGAATAGTGAACCAACACCCAATATGATGAACTGTATGTAGAATAGTGAATAGTAGACCAACACCCAATATGATGAACTGTATGTAGAATAGTGAACCAACACCCAATATGATGAACTGTATGTAGAATACCAACAACACCCAATATGATGAACTGTATGTAGAATAGTGAACCAACCAACACCAATATGATGAACTGTATGTAGAATAGTGAACCAACACCCAATATGATGAACTGTATGTAGAATAGTGAACCAACACCCAATATGATGTACTGTATGTAGAATAGTGAACCAACACCCAATATGATGAACTGTATGTAGAATAGTGAACCAACACCCAATATGATGAACTGTATGTAGAATAGTGAACCAACACCCAATATGATGAACTGTATGTAGAATAGTGAACCAACACCCAATATGATGAACTGTATGTAGAATAGTGAACCAACACCCAATATGATGAACTGTATGTAGAATAGTGAACCAACACCCAATATGATGTACTGTATGTATGATAGTGAACCAACACCCTGTATGAATAGAATAGAATAGTGAACCAACACCCAATATGATGAACTGTATGTAGAATAGTGAACCAACACCCAATATGATGAACTGTATGTAGAATAGTGAACCAACACCCAATATGATGAACTGTATGTAGAATAGTGAACCAACACCCAATATGATGAACTGTATGTAGAATAGTGAACCAACACCCAATATGATGAACTGTATGTAGATATGAACCAACACCCAATATGTACTGTATGTAGAATAGTGAACCAACACCCAATATGATGAACTGTATGTAGAATAGTGTATGTATGTAGAATAGTGAACCAACACCCAATATGATGAACCCAATATGATACTGTATGAGAATAGTGAACCAACACCCAATATGATGAACTGTATGTAGAATAGTGAACCAACACCCAATATGATGAACTGTATGTAGAATAGTGAACCAACACCCAATATGATGAACTGTATGTAGAATAGTGAACCAACACCCAATATGATGTACTGTATGTAAAATAGTGAAAAGTAGACCAATACAAAATATAATGTACTGTATGTAGAATAGTGAATAGTAGACCAATTTATAGACATGATTCAATCTACTTTGAATAGTGATTTGTTGATGAACTCTTTCAGAACACCTTGGTTAGAACAACAAAGACGAATGTATGTTTGTTTCTTTTTTTAATCAATCATTTCACAAACTCTGCAATACAAAGACTCCCATTTGTTCCACCAAACCCGAATGAGTTTGTGAGAGCTACTCTCCTGCCTCCATATCCTGTCCAGGTGACACTTCTGTTAGCCACAAGGTCAAGGTCACATCCTTCATCAGGTGTGTCAAGGTTAATGGTTGGGGGTATACACCCAGTCTGACAAGCTAGCACAGTAAACACTGCCTCCACGCTCCCAGCTGCACCTAACAGATGTCCCACAGCACCCTTTGTTGAAGACACAAGCACGGTAGAGTTATCTCTCTTGAATGTTGTTTCAATTGCTTTCCTCTCCACAGCATCACCAATAGGGGTTGATGTGGCATGGGCATTGATGTAGCCTACATCCTTGGGAATCAGACCAGCATCTTTAATGGCTGCTTTCATGCACCTCTCAGCTCCGGACCCATCCTCACTGGGGGTGGTGATGTGGTACCCGTCCCCCGAGAGCCCATACCCTAGGACCTCAGCCAGTATCGGGGCACCCCGAGACTTTGCATGTTCAAGTTCCTCCAACACAACAATCCCTGATCCTTCCGACATCACAAACCCATCACGGTCCTTGTCAAAAGGTCGAGAGGCCTTGTTTGGGTTATCGTTAAATTTTGTACTCAGAGCTCTCATCCTTGCAAAGCCTGCGATGGCAACTGGTCCTACACAGGCCTCAGTGCTACCCGCTACCATGACATCAGCATCTCCATGAAGGATGAAGCGAGAGGCGTCTCCGATAGCATGCAGGCCTGTTGTGCAAGCCGTGGATACTGCATGGTTTGGGCCCTAAAAAATGTACAAATATCATAATATTATTAGTTTGGTGCTGAACACAGCACTCAGTAACATTCAAACAAAATGATGGTTGTGTGTTAAAACCCAAGTCTGGACCAGACAATCAAGTGACTGATATAATGATGATTACAATCAAGGTTCCATGTTGTTGAAGTTGATTTTATGCAAGCTTCAGCACCTGTGTTCCGATCCACAAAATGTTCGTAGCACTACGACATTCAGACAGACAGACAGACAGTTTATTTACGTAATATCGGCCTAGTGGCCTATAATACAGTTATACAGTTGTATAAATCAAGTACAGTGGTCAAATGGATCCAGCTCTTGTTTGGAATACATTATGCAGAAATAAAGCAGTGAAATATATTACCTGACTGTTTCTTGATTTGAAAATAGATTCTAAAGTTAGTGGACCTTTATACACTTTTCGAAGTTGTACCAAATATTTTTCTTGCCAACATTCGTAATATTTACAATAAAAAAAAGACATGATTCTCGTCTTCAACTTCCAATGCATTACATACAGTGCACAAATATCCTGTTATGGGGATATCTTTTTTACATCTAAATTTGTTTATGTTCAGATTGTTATGTGAAATTCTAAATTTGCAGTACGCACGTATTAAGTATTTGTTTTTCAATTCAGTGATGTACGGTTCCAAGTGAAGGTCATATTTAAATTGTGAATAGTGGCTGAGAAACGTTGAGCTGCAAATATCATTCTGCCAAGTCTGGTAGGCTATATCTTTGATGCGTTGTTCATAAGCCTATGATAAACTATAGAGTTACAACAGGTCGTAACATTACAAACGTGTTGTGGATTGGGACCCCAATCCAATAATTGCCACATATGACAACAAATGTGCTGCCTATCAGTTTAAGACCTGGAATCCATGGTTCTACTACAGTTGGTTTAACTTGGGAACCCCTAAACCTAATTTTCATAAGAGTGAGTATGGTTTTACACCGCTTTTAGCAATATTCCAGCAATATCACGGCGGAGGATACCCGGAAATGGGCTTCACACATTGTACCCATGTGGGAAATAGAACCCGGGCCTTCTGCGTAGTGGTGTTCCGATTAATTGAAATAATCGAGGATTGGTCGCAGGGACCAAACGACCAAGCAATCGATCACATTTTCTCAAAATCGAACACAAATGATTTTGGAACTACTGGTTTGGTCTTTGAAACACTTGATGACAGAACATATCTTTGAGTTGTCAGGGCCTGAAAACGTGTTTAATTGTTAGAAAACTCACTTGACTAACTGAAAAGTTATGACTGAATATTTCTTGAAGACTCCAGGAAGTTTTCTTCATGATATATTAGTTATCACATTAAAGTAGCAAGTTGCATCATGTTATACTTATCTGCAATAACAACCCGAATAGAAAAATCTGAAAAATGATGCTAACCAATCTTTTTCGATGATTGATCGGCTGTAATGAAACAGTCATCTGATGGGATGACTTTAGGTGGCCTTTACTAGTGACCTGTGAATTTAAAAACATACCTTCAGCTTACACCTGATACTGACATGACCAGCTGGCATGTTTACAAGAATCTTGGGCACAAAGTGCGGGCTGACACGCTTGTATCCCCGATCACGGAGAACCATCCCCGTCATTGTGACTTCCTCAAGGTCAACCATACCAGTTCCTATGGCAACGCCTGTGTAATTAAGGAAAATTTTCTTCATATCACTTCATGATTTGATATTGAGCATATATTGTATAGCCATCCACACATATTGGCCACTAATTCCCAAGAAGAAAACTTCCTTTTCTATTTCTATAGCCCTAGTCCAGCAATAATGAGTACACAAACAATGTTGGAAGGCATAAGATTGAAATCTTCGTCACAAGTGTCTATTAACCTGGTCCCACCAAATGCATGTCATTTAGGACATAAAGCAAGTCTCTACAGTTTGTTGTTTAACGCCACACTCAGCAATATTCCAGCTATATTTGGGGCAGTCTGTAAATAATTGAGTCTGGATCAGACAATCCAGTGATCAACAGCAAAAGCATCGATCTACGGAACTGGGATTGAATGACATGTCAGCCAAGTCAGCGAGCCTGACCATCTGCTCCTACTAGTTCAGGGGTGGAAATAACTTTAAAACTGATAGTGTACCCGGTACAGTGGCACATGTAAAATCACTTGCCCTGATCATTTTTCAACTATACCGGCTGTTTTCTTTTTGATTTTTTAAATAAACAACACTATTAACATTTGAAAGTGAACTGGACACCGGTACAGTGTGATATACAAATTTGCTTGCCCGACAGAAAAAAACACTGGACTCGGACGTTGGGCAATTGGTTATTTCCAACCCTGTAGTTGCCTCTTACGACAAGCATGTGTTCCTGAAGTATTGCAATTCTAACCTGGATCTTCACAGGGATTACTCCAGACTAATACATATGAAACAAGCCACCATGTACATTGCAATATATATCACATAGTCTTGAAGGTGATACTCAACCCCATTTGTACCTCACCTCACCTCACCATTGTTAAGAAATAAAAAGATCACAACACACTACTTCACTTTCTGTTTGTTTACAGAGGATTCATTCAAGAGCAGAAACAAATACGGTATGTGGAAAAATGATAGGGCAAGTGATTTTACATGTCAACTGTCACTTGCAATTTTAAAACCAGATCTGCAGATTCCTCTTCCTCTGTTTGTTACAGAGGAGACCATCCTGCAAGATGCCATTGCTTCAACCTCTGCAGCCCAAAAGATCTGTGTTCCTCTGCATATGCAGCCGACAGTGGGATTTCCTCTGCAGCCAGAGTGGAGGCAGAGACAGTGGATTTCCAGCCAAAGTTGAGGCAGAGAAGTGACGGGCAAGGTCAAGCTCTCCCTCGCCATGGCCTCGTGGAATTTGGCCTGCAACCTTACATGGGATCTTGTCATACTCTGGAAACAAAAAACTATAACTGACTAGCAGAACAATATCAGTTGTGAGAAATTAGAACATCACTAACAGAGCCCTACTAGATACAGATGGTGGAATCACAGTGGAAACTAGGCTGTTGTGCATTCTATTTGTCCCTCCACACAAGATCATTATTGAATTACAACACATGAAAACAGCACTTATAAAGCCCTATTAGATACAGATAGTTCGGTTTAAAAATAGTGGATAATGACATGCATAAAACTTGACCTTCCGTGTTTAAGTGTTAAAGTGAGTGAGTTTAGTTTTACGCCACACTCAGCAATATTCCAGTTATATGGCGGCGGTTTGTAAATAATCGAGTCTGGACCAGACAATCCAGTGATAACAGCATCAGCATCCACCTGCGCAACTGGGAGTCGATGACATGTATCAACCAAGCCAGTGAGCCTGACCACCCGATCCCGTTGGTCGCCTCTTGCGACAAGCATGGGTTACTGAAGGTTCATTCTAACCCGGACCTTCACGGGTCTTTAAATGTTTCAGGTGAATTCAGATATTGGTTGATCATTCAGGAGCCTCTCAAAGCATTCTTTTGACCTCCTGTAAATCCATTTCTTGTTGCTCAATCCCCCCCACAAGTTCCCCCTGTGCTGTAATCAACCCAGAAACAGTTCCACATCCTGTGAAGTGCTCAGTACCACTCAACAACTTGGAGTGAGTGAGTGAGTGAGTTTAGTTTTACGCCACACTCAGCAATATTCCAGCTATATGGCGGCGGTCTGTAAATAATCGAGTCTGGAGCAGACAATCCAGTGATCAACAGCATGCGCATCGATCTACGCAATTGGGATTGGAAGGGTACCAGACCCTAACCCTAAGGATCGGATTGGGTTGTTTGCCTCCAAAGAAGTGCCGATGGAGAGCACTTTCGGCGTGAGACAAGCAGCGATATAAGCGGGACAGAGGGTGCACTATAGTGCGATAATAGCTCCATGGTGGGCAGGCTACACTGCCTAGGGTTGCGATCCGGTAACCCAGGTAGCATGCCATCATCGGCCCGACATCGGCCCGGCGTCGTGTGCAATATCGGCCCGGCGTCGGCAAACTTCATCGGGCGATGAAGTTTTGCTCATCGTATAGGCGTCATTGCGCGTTGGCAAACTTCAATGGCCCTGTATCGGCCCTGCATCGACCCCTCACGTCGGCTCAGCGTTGGCATACGTTATTGGCACTGCATCGGCCCAGCGTCGTCACTTTATTGGCACTGCAATATTAAACTAGCGGGCAAAGCGATACCATGCAAGTCGAAAAAACTGACATTACAAAGCGACAAACCACCATTGTGTAAAGGAAAGTGAATTTTAATATCAGGTGTATGGGCAACATGCATGTACATACACATGCCCATACACCTGATATTAAAATTCACTTTCCATTTTTACACAATGGTGGTTTGTCGCTTTGTAATATCAATGATTTCGACTTATCATCGTTTTTCTTTTACCCGTTAGTTTAGTTGCTCACTTCACTTCTCAACCGTGAATACATATTTGATAGCACGTACCACAATTCATAAATGAATACTATCTTAAGCGTGTACCAAAACATATATATAAATGTGAAGAAACATCCCTAAACATATCATATTTTTAAAACAATTTATTCATATGAATTTGTATGGTTCCAGAAACAGTGTGTTCTATGAACGTTTGGTTATAAAATTCAGTAACCACCAAAAGGCTTCTGAAAACCTTTATCCATGAGAATGTTTATGGTTCAGGAAGCGTTGTAATAACATTTTCTGTCAAGATATGGATTTAACTTTTCAGTAAAACACTAACCGTTAACAATAAGGTTACATGTCTATCGAAAATAGACATTGTTACTCTTAACAAGGAACATAAAAACAGAATGGCAGACATGTAATCAACACTCTTTATTAATTTCTTTCAGAAAAGCGTACACTTTTCGAGATTATTTCAGAATCTTCTTCTTTGGTTTTCGACTTTATCCATTTTTCTGAAATATAGAAAACAAATGTATAGTATGTGTATTAAGTCAAATCAAGAGACAATAATCAGTTAATGAAGTCTTCCAGCACCTATGTATATGCAAGTGTTTGATGGACACCAGTACACAATGGAAAATAATGGAAATCCTTGAATATATATATATAATATTATCAAATCACACTGCATAGCAACCACTACCCCACCACTCTTGTTGGTCAGAGGCTGAGTGCAGGTACAAATCCATTTTGGCAATAAAAGCCAAAACGTCACCAACAAGTATATAGACAATGACATTTAACAGATGCACTTACGTTTACTGATTCACAGTTCCTGGATTATCTGATGTAATCCTCAATAAATCCATCACTTCTGTGCATCTGCCGGAATTCTTGTGTCTCATATTCGCCCTTGCTGCAACAAAAATAACAATGTTCCACATTATAACAAGTTACAACTTGAACTAGATTCCCCAAGCATACATGCAGGCCTACCATACAAACGGCGAACAAATCATCAAAACTGAAGTTTTGATGATCAGTTTTGATGATTTGTTCGCCGTTTGTATGGTAGGCCTGATATAAATCTAGTTAGTCCGATGCTGAAATATATTGTGTAATAATTATAGCCTAAAGTTTTTGGGGGTCAACGTGTGTAGATTTAACACCAACGTGTATAAATTTGGGTTGGAAATAACTCTGCCCCTTTACAACAGACATGGATTACTGGACAGCGCTTCTATACATTCTAACCTTGAATACAAACTTGAATTGATAACTTAAATAGCTATTGTAACTAGCTACATGATTCACGTCTTACATGCGGGACAGTTACTGCTGCAGTATGATTTCGTTGCGAGCATTGTAACCAGATTCGTTCAGTTTTCGATCACTATATTTTTTTTTTTTTTTCTCATTGGCAAAATGTTTCGGTGAACCAAGTAAACCATAATAAATTTATTTGGTCTACATATCCTGAACAAAGACTAAGTAAATTTGAATAATTAATACTGTATCATGAAAAAACCATGGTGATCGAAAACCGAATGAACATTGCCGAGGACCGGTCATCGCCAACGCCCCGTTATAGCGCGGGAAACATATTTATTTCTGGCTCTCGTTTAGAAGAGAAATATAAATGTCCGAAAATGATAAACTGATTCGTTTGGGGAAAATTGAAGAATACACAATGTAAACACTTTACTTTGATAATGTAGACCTAGTATTTTACTGAAAATAATGTGGGAATGTTAGACAAGCAAAACCGCAACAACCATGGGGATGATCAACATTTAGTTTAGTCAGTGTTACAGTAACTTACCAAGTATGCTTCGGTCATTTCTGACTGAACATTCATTTTAAATAACGGGATACTTAGACTATGACAGTAACTAATAGCCTACAGTCAGGTGGACCAGAAAGTATTTGATTCCCCATTTTCGTGTTATAAGTTTGATGCAACTTTTCCCACCGACTGAAGTGAGCAAACTGTTCATAGCTTAGAAATTTGATAGTAAGGTGTAATGTTAAATTAAAAAATATTTATTTCAGAAATAACATGGAACAAAATTAATGCCGATAATAAGTGTCACTGGCTTGTGAGCTGTGCATACGCTTACTAGATCGAAAACCGAACATAATAGCAACAAATGTCCACCTGACATGAACTCTGGTTAAGAACATACTGCTTGCCATTGATAGCTGAATAAAATTTTGTATCCAACATAAAATTAATATGGTGCAAACTCCCTTAGGTCCCCTTCACAACAACATACATAATACTTTCTGTTGGAAGCCTAACAACACCGAATCTAACAGATCGTGTACGGCTGCTCAAAACATCGCGATTTCTGAGTAGCACGATCGAGTGAATATCAAAATGTACATAAACATAACAACAACCGTGTAGTGACTGTAAAGTTAACTTACCGCAACCGAGGTCAGATCGATGATACTGTTCCATTTGTTGCTGCACAATGACATTGTTGTACCGTCCTCAACAAACTTCAACTAAGATGGCGGGTGCGAAAATATGACGTGACGGTGTGACGTCATTCCGACGTCCTTTCCCGCGGTAACATTTCTTTCTTCATGAACAACTTTTAATAATTAAATGAATAATTAATGCTTTTAAATAGTTGAGAGAATTGTTTTAAGATTGTGACTGTGTTTTGACGAAAATATTTTTGTTAAATCAGTTTGAAACTTTATGAACATGTTTGGAAAATGTTATGTGTTATCTGGGTTACATTGGCCCGCTGTCGGCCCAGCGCTGTTCAACGATGCCGATTTTAGCCGACGGTGCCGACTATCAGCCGACGTCGGGCCGATGATGGCATGCTACCTGGGAAACTGCATTCTACCCCCGATCAGAACTAACACATCTAGCAGCATCAACGCTGTCTATCTTACCTGAGCCTGTCAGTTTACTGATCCCACATTCTCCATTTGTTAGTCTCCGCCAGACGTGCTTCGCCCCAACACCTAACGATGTCACCAACCCCACTCCTGTCACAACAACACGCCGGCCGCTTGCGCTCATACCGGACATTGCCCCTCGCTCGACTTTACTCCTCTTTCCTCAACAATATCTAACCCGCCGGTTATGTTTCCTCAGATCAGATAAAAGCAGCCCGACATACATGTATGACAGCCAACAAATCAACTTGATTCAGGTTAGGATTCTTGCTAAACTGATGTCAATAATGCACCATATGGGCGCAGACATATTGAAGCTTCGCAGCAAAGGGGTTATACATAATTTGGAAGTTGACTCCGAAACGAAAATACATTCATCATGAATAGCAATCACATTTTCAACGTGTAAAATAGGCGGAAAGGAAAGAGAGAAGAAGGTTTGATATTCTGCACTGCGTCTTCATCAGTAAAGTTTATATACGAAACTTATCCCAACTTTCATCGTACAGTATTATATTTTGAACAGTGCACAGTTAATTTATATTTAACAACAATATTTATGATTGAAAATTATAACTTAAATATATTATTTATTGTCCATAATTCACGTTATTCCTGATATATGTGCCTTTTCGTTGTCTGCTGGTATATATAAAGTATGATTCACTTGGGCAATTTTATCAAATGTCATTTTACCTGTAGAAATGGCGTCATAATAAGTTGCATACTGCCCAGTGAAACAAAACGTTCTATTGATCAGACTCTAGATCTATCGTATTTATCAAACGTTTTCCCTTCCTTGTGTGTATGTGCCGATGTTGTGCATTGGTTGGTGCTGCTTTGGCATGGGGCAGTTATAGCAATCTAGACAGATGGACACTAGGGGACCGTTCATATTTTATGACTAGGGGTGTATGATGTGTGTGTGTGTGTGTGTGTGTGTTTGGGTAGGGGTTGTTGTTTTGATGATTTTAAGTGGGTCACCCATTTTGTTAAAAATGGGGAGATGGGGGTCAGCAGTTGGGTACACATGGGGGTGTCAGCAATTTTGTACATAAAAAATATTTAAAATTTATGCTTAAAAATATTGGAAGGGTGGGGGTCATTGATTTTGTACATGACATGCAGGGGGGTGTCATATACTTTGGGGGTCATTCACATTGTACATGCTTATCCATAAAAATCATCATCACCCCCTGGCCATACATTATGGACGGTCCCTAAATAACAAGAACATTTCGGCTTTCTGTCACGTTACAGATGTTGGAAAAGACGTATTATCTCCGTGTATTAGCTGAATTATACAAAAGCAGAATACCATTTACTGTTACTCT
Source organism: Haliotis rubra (assembly GCF_003918875.1). NCBI lineage: Eukaryota > Metazoa > Mollusca > Gastropoda > Lepetellida > Haliotidae > Haliotis > Haliotis rubra. The sequence goes on along the minus strand of NW_025767227.1, from coordinate 136,422 downwards.
CGTAGCGAATAGCTAAAAAATTGTTGATGCGGCCTTAAGCAATATTCACTCACGCATTCACTCCTATCTACGTACTACGGCTCAAACTTCAAGATAGGGTAATACTCTGTTTCGTTTTATCACAACGTTATTGAATTTTACATTTTAGTGTCAACATTAGCGTTTATTTATATTATTTTTTAATTCGAAAAATAGGTGCAAGAAGAAAAATATGGAAAAATTGAATGCTATATCGTTGATTAACAATACAATTACTTTCTAAGAATCATAATCATAGCACGAAATTATTATGTCCAACCAGGTTTCGCAATAACCTGTTACTGCGGAGTATGCGCACTGACGCAGATAGTTTACATGGAGGCAAGGTGACGACACGGATCGATAGGAACGTTCCGTTTCCTTGTTTTATTTCTAGCTGAGGTTACTGAGTTTATCATTTCCATTTCCAAGATGATGAGTGAAAGACTTCAACGCCCGATGAGCGCGGCATCTGACGCCCTTTCCTACATGACCGATGCTGGTCAAAGCGATCATGGAAGTCAAAGAAAAACCGGCCCGTACTTGGAGGGAAATATGAAATTGCTGGATACAATGTAAGCAATATTTCTACAGTTTCTTGTTGTAAATTATGAGTGAAATTTTGTCCCATCATCGTCGTGATCTGTGTTGAAGAAGGTATTATGAGTGAGTTGACTGCTGAGTGATTTCATATCTCATTGTCGAACAAATCTTAGATTGAGATAGCTCGCCCTTTAGGTCGCATTAGGTGCCCCTGGTCCATCTAATGTCAACCGTGTGAAAATATTATCAAAAATTATTTCAATTTTTATTCAAATATTCTAATAGAATAAGAAGTTTCAAATTATGATTTTTTCAAAATTATTTCACGTCTTAGAAACAGAATGTCAAATATGATTTATCACTGTCTCACATGCTGTATGTCAGTTGAATGTAGAAAATGAAAATGTCCTTAGAAATCAGTTACTAGTATCTCAACTTAAACAAGAGGGACCATGCTGACTGACTTTGTCATGCTTTGAGCATGTGAAATTCTGGGAAATATAGAACAATATCAGATTGTAGTCTTAACTTTGGTTAGTTTGTATATCTTTATGATGAAGCAAGGTAAATGTTAAACGTTAGATTTAATCGGAAAGAAGTTATATTTTTAGTTTAATTTCAGCATGTTTTCTTCTGGTCCAGACTCGATTATTTACAGACAGCCGCCATATAGCTGGAGTATTGCTGAGTGCGGCGTAAAACTAAACTCACTCACACGTGTTTTCTTAAATGCATATGCAACTTGCAAATGTTATCAAGAATTATGAGCAAAATCACTGAATATGGATCCACATTTGGTTTGCATTCGCAACTTACAGAACCCAAAGGTCTCAGTTTGGAAATGAAATTGATGTACAGCTAGACAGTAATCAGAAACAAGTTCCACATTTCTCCTATCGTGTTTCATGATGTGATCAGTTGTTTCATCCTATTTTAAGTATTGTGGTCAGTGATCACAGGATATTTTCAAGTGTTTACTTCATCTCTCGAAAAACTATTTAAAATATAAACTATGCCATCATGTATCCTCTTGGTTGAACCAATACAAATAATTATAATTCCATACAAGAGGAGCTATCTGTGTATTTGTTGTTGTGTAGTTTTGTTGTTTAATGCCACACTCAACAATATACCAGCTATATGGCTGTGGTCTGTGAATAATCGAGTCTGGACCAGACAATCCAGCGATCAACATCATGAGCATCGATCTATGCAAATGGGATACAGAGGTGCCATCCACTCTAATTCAGGCGGAGTTACTCCGAATTTTTATCCCTAAATCCAACCTCTGATTTACTGTGATAAAGCTCCGAATTTTAACAGATAGTGTTATTTTTAATTATAAAACAAATGGACCTGTATTTCTACAATAGCAATCGTAGGTATTCGATAAGGTGTTTTGGCACTCGCCTGTGGTATGTCGGTAGGGGCTTCCGAAATTCAAATCATCATCAAAATGGTATGTTCCGTACATAAACCAACCCACCAACTTTCATTCATTTTCTCATCATTATCAGTCATTGGAAATAGAGTGTGGGAACACTTCCATATTGAATTAAAAAAGTTAATTGTTGTTATGCTATGGAGGAATAAAACATTTTTCCTACATATCTGGACTGCAATCTAGTTTAATATTACTAAAGTGCCATTCGAGAATGTTATAATATCTCTAAATTAACTGCGGTGAAATCATGTGTCCCCCCGATACTTTGGCCCGCATTATTCACAGCAATCACTATCATATTGCGTCTACTCACGCCTCGAAATGAAGTGTAGCTGACAGAAAATGGATACATATCCATTGTATGATAAATAAATGTATATCCTGCAGATATGAGGCAGTATTTTGTTAACTCACAGTTTCCATAGAACCATTTAAAAAAGAAAAACACCTCACAGTACATATATTGGTGAACCATTAAAGTAGAGAAAATTGTCGTCTTTAAAAAAATCTTGGACTTATCAAGCTCAGTAGGGGTGGGCGATAATATTGGTTAAAGGTCACATGCAACGTAAAACACAACTTTGCAGATTCTGATACCTTTCAGTATGGACTTAACGACACAAATCGTCAAAATGCAAATTCAACTTAAAAAATAACTGGTTTCAACAGCTGGAAACAAGCTCATGGGGCGTGTGCAGTGAAATAAGTTAAGCAGCTTGGAAGCGGGTTGTCCGGTGAATACTCGGTGAAGGATTTGGTGTGAGCTATTTTTCTAATGTTTTGTTGATATCTCACAAGTATGAAACTTTTTGTATGTTATGACAGTAAATTAACTGTGTATATAATTTCATTTTGTCTATTTCACCACACGTTCTTCTTACCGAGTCACTTTCTCAGTTCGATGCTTAAAAGCAATGTCATTATTTAGCGTTGACAGAATTTCTAACTGTGATATAGATATGTCGTTGTCACAGACAAAACTCAATGTCTGTTTTATTGACACCTGTGTGTCTCCCTGCCTGTCTGCTAATGACGATATTCAATACACAGCTGCTATCACTGACCACATGCAATTTGAACTTAACACCAATCAGGCTATACACCAGAAACAAAATGCATTGATTTATGGCCCGAGTTCGGTCTCTGTCACATTATGTAATTACACAGACAGGCAGGTGTGATACTTGAACACATGACATGTTATGATGTCTGTTGATTGTAACATGTTATACACACAAAAATGAGCATGTATTTACAAAACCCAACATCTCTATATATACACACACAATGAGCCGTGAGGGCATCTGCAAATGAACCAGCCGTTACACTTGAGTGCACACCCACCCGCTCTGACTGGGTTCGGTATCCCGGCTGCTTCGTTTCTTGGGAAGTAAACCCAAATACAAAATATTGCACTTTTGATTTGCGATTGTACCCTTATAATTTTGTTTATATGTTTTTCATAACCAGCAATGTATATTATATGTCATGAATAAGTGATAATTGTGTTTTAATTATGTTTGATTTTTGGTTGCATGTGACCTTTAACCAGTATATTGCAATTAAAACTTCACAATAAGATATATTGTGGTACACTGTTCATGAACCGGTTCACCCGATACGATCGTCAATTTCAGTGACCATGATTGGTAATTTTCGTGATGTGGTACAAAATATGATTAACATTTGTATATCATTTATATTATTATACATTAATAGTTTTGAGAATTTGAGAATAATTTATTGGTCAGATAATTGCATTTGCGTGACTTTTAAACCATAAAAATACAGTGGCCAGTGGCATTGTTTCAAAAGAAAGGAAACAGTAATATCATTACCTTAACCATGTGTTACACTTTCACAATATATTGCAATACATATTGAAATACGCCAACATGTATCACGATATATTGCAATATGAAAATTTTGGCAATACCCAACCCTAATGCTTAGTAGCGCTTTCTCTACAACTAGTTTCATGTTTTGCATTTATTGTGCACCATCAGTATAATGAAGTTTATTCTTCATCTCCTGATGCTTTTATCATGTTTCTTGTTAGAGGTAGTTCCAATGATGTTCAAGCTTACCTTTCTCACATAGTTCACTTGTTAGTTCAAATGAAAATGTGTATCCAGTAGGGCTGCAACGAATACACTATGTGGTGAATATGATCAGTGTTCCACGAATGGTGTTTCAAAGTAATAGGACATTGGGTCCTGTAAGTTTCAGATGTCTGTCTGACCCATTGAAAATTCACAGGACCCATAGAATAAAATTAAACACACATTTCAGATTTAAAATTTCTTATAATTGGCATTTAAAATTACTAACAAACATAAGATTTATAAACAGCAAACAAGCGTCACATGTGACATGTGACATACAACAACTTCAGTCAAAGTCATTTGTGAAACATACAATCAGACACTGGGGCCAGCAGGTTGTAGATTTCTATCAGACCGTGTCGGAATCTGCCAGATTTGTCAGAGGGTCAGACACTATTCGTGAACACTGTATGATACATTATCATGACTGTTGGGTAAGCGAATCTGAATAATTATTCACTAATACAATATTGTAGTTAAGTGATTGATGTACAATATGGAACGCCCATGTTGACAGTTTTGATCTGGCACAGCAATAACCAGTCATCTCATGACACTCAAATTTGGTATGTAATAGTTATACTTGACAGTACCATGTGTGGCCTTGGCAAACTAACATGACTTGGGCTACTGCAAGGCTAGTACATATTCCATACTGCATATCTCACTTTAAAAAAGTACACAAGGGTTCAAGTAAAACATGCTCCCTTAAAAAACGTAAATATTCGTTAATATTCGGTTCTGGTGGCCACGAATACTTGAATTGAATTCATGAAGACTACGTTCGATTCACGAATATCTGCGAGTGAATCGTTACAGCTATAGTATCCAGGGTTCGAAATACCCCATATATTAGCGTGCCATTGCACGGTAAATTTTGAAATGGCACGGATGAAAAGCGTGTTCGGTTCCCTTATGACACTCCTAATTTTTAGATACACAATTCACATTTCACGGTAGTCAATTAATCCCCAAAACATTTCTCTTTTTCCAAATTGAATAATGTCATACATATTTGAATGCTCATAAACCCATTTCTTTATTTAACAATAAATTTCAAATGATCATCGTCATTGTCATTATTCTAAAAACATGTGGGCACACTTGATTTCTGAAAAGCACACCTAAAATATTTGTCTCGTCCTAAGGCACACTTAGAAAAAAGTATTTCTATTTCTGGTATCTGAAAAATAATTCAGCATCAATGGGCTGAAAAATGTTCAAGAATGCCAACACATTTTTACCAAAAAACAACAACTACTTGTGATAGGTTTTTGCATATTTGATTTAAGTCATGTAAATATAATTGTTGTAAGTATTGGGACAGGGCTTCATTAACTTGGATAACTTGTGCACAATCCTTTCTTCAATGAATAAAATATGTTTAAATCAAATGATTGGTATCAGAAACGAAAATGGCAGCACATTTTTATTAACCATTTCTAATTGTATAAAGTAATTAATTGATGTATGGTATATGTCACACATACTTGTTGAGAAGTTTTTAAAAGTTTATGTAACCTTTGTGCTTGAAATAAACACCTTGAATCATTACCTTGTTGAAATGTTGCAGTTTATTGATGTTTTCGTTGTTGCAATTCTTGGGGTATTCATTTCAATATCTTCTCAACTCTATCTTACATGGTTAAACACATGAAAGGGTTTAATCTGTGAATATTGCACATGGTATTTGTTACCAATCCGAGGGACGCGTCTCCGTGACGTAATGTGAGGAATAGATATGATTATGAGGGCCGATGTAGAATTCATGTACATTTCAGGGGGTAAATCATCTTGTTTACAGGTTTGTATAAACCTGGAATCGTGACAATTGTTGTGAAAAATGAAAGCTATATGTTTTCACAATCTACTGTCATTTCATTTTGTCAACTACTTTGCCTAGCTTCTGAGTAACAACTTGATTTCATAGACGATTCTGTCAAAATCGCTTGGTGTCGGTAGGCCTTATTTGTTCGAGCCAGACGCAAGTGATAGTGAAAACTATGATCAGCCTCGCTCATCACGGTTACGGTTAATTTCTTCACCCTAAACAGTGCAGCATTTATGGGCGGATGCCTATCAGATGTCGTTATTTGAAAATGTCCCCGGTAGTTTGGTCTGATTGTAATAAAGTATCAAAGCAGTGTGGGCTTTTTCAGGTTTTCTAATGCCTGGATGGTATAATGACTGATCATAATTGATCCCATTTCTGTGGGTTTTTTTCCCTCGATATATATTCACGCCATGTAAAAATATGACGTATAATATTAAAAAATGACATTTGATCTATTTGAATCCGTAAACTAAACAACCCCACTTTGCCATTGCTAGAAGAATCTGAAAATTTACTTAGGTAAATAGGTACATACAGTTTTAACACACAGCATATGCTTATATGTATTTCTTATGCAACAATGAAGTTCTGTTCGCATTCTCAAAACAGTGTCGGCCCATAAGTTTTCACATGCAATACAGCAATTAATACTGCCTTGTTGTAACCCGTGTTAGGTGGTATAAACGTACACATTATTTGTCATCATTCACTTGATGGTCAGTTAATGAATTTATAACAGGTATAATTAGTGGTAACACCACTTAGATTACCCGACAAAGGTTCCCATTTGGCATTTCTTGTGTCTGGAGTAAATACTCAACATTATAAATTGAGGTCTGATGTGGAAAATGTATTACATGTTATGTAATATGCGCATGGAAGTGCAGTGAGAAGAATTATCAAGTTTCAAAAAACAAACATCGATCAAACATTCAAAGGATTAACCGATAACACACTGATTGATTAATTACTTTTATCTTGCACAGCTTATTTGTCAAAAGGTAGTGTTTATGTATGTAGATTTACTAATCTATACTGAATACACTCTGTCATAAAATGTCTGTGTAAAAACTACGTCCTTCTTTCAAAGGATTAACCGCCAATACATTAATTGATTGCTCATTATTGGCTGACTAACTTACTTTTTTTAAAGAATGGCAGACATTACGCAATTAGTTGCCAGGTGTGCTATCTTGGGTGACTAATGAGACTATACACCAATGTGAAAAACCAGAAACAATATATCACTTTTTCGCATATTAGACTTAAAAGACACATCACTTGGAACAGCTGCAGATGAATGGCATATCACTCATTTATGTGGATATTGATAGATACATTCCTCGAACAAGGTAATAGCCTGACATTGTTCCTATAACTTTAATCTGTTTTAATTTATATTTTTGCATTTTGTTTTTATTCATTTGTCATAGGATTCAACAGAATCATTGTTTTCGCCATGAAGTGTAATGAGACAGACAACATACACTAGAGCGTCTGTGCGAATTATGATTCACATTGGCAAACTATAAAATGTCTAGATATTACAGTCCTGTTATAAATTCACTATAAGTATCAGCAGATCGCCTGCTTTTTGTTAAGTTTCAAAATGCATACAAGTATGATAATAAACTAATTAAAGTACTGTCGGAAATGCTAGAAAAATGCTTTTAGCCTTAATATCTTTATAAAGGTGATAAATGTACTATGTTGTCAATATATCAACTCGCCTATTGTCTACCTAATTTTTATTTCAATCGATTTAACATTCCCATGCATTTGAAGGGCAGTTTACAGGAGAGAATTTGGTACCAAAATAGCAACTTAAGATTTTTTTCAGAGTTCAACAACAGAAATCTGAAATAGTCTTTACATTTATGCTAATAATACAGGTGGTGTAAAAATATAAATTAACGTTTTCCTAAACAAATAAATGTGGAATGTTTGTGTTACTTTACTTAATTATCGTTTTTCTTTGTGGAAGAAATATTAATATAAATGTTAAGTCTTGATAAATAAGTTTCCGTCATGCATGCACATCTTTATCACAGCGTCCACTATGGCCAAGCGATTTGCAGTCGATTGTTGCAAAGGTTTATAGGTTTTTCTGCTTAAAAAAGACAGAGGTAAAACTTTCATTAGTTTAGAAAGAGTTTATTACAGAACTTGTAGAGCTGTTGGCATGTCTTACCAACAAGTTTACAATATTGTAAACAAATCAGACAAGACAGGGACTGTCTCAAATGCAAAACCGGACGTAAAACCATCCTTGACAACTTTGACAAGGGAGTGCTTAGGACGGGCGGTCTCGATCTTTATGAGAAGAAGAAAAATATATATATTCTAAAGAAGCTACACCAGTGACTCTGTTAAATCTTTGGCCAATGTTCACAACTAGATTAAACTGACCGAATTACATTCATATTTTTCAATGAAATATACTGTTGACATGCAAAACATTTATTAAAACGTTGCACATTTCTACAATCAATCGATAAGATAACACAAGTGATAGGATTCTTTCCAATGTACAGTAATTCAGTATGTTTATTTCAAAACAAACACACATACACAAATGATCCCTTACATAACTGATCACATTATGCTTTCACGTACACATATTCAACATTTTGCAGAAAACATCTATTGAGATGACCCTAAAGCCCGGCGTGTGCTCAGGTGTCAATTTCACCTGTCGACACCGTGCATGCTGATGACGTAACACAGGCAGTTAATGTTTGTTTCAAATAACGTCCAACTACCCCTTATTTTTCTAAGTTTTGGTATTTTCATCAGTAAAAACACATTTTAGAGCATGTCTCAAAATTTATTACCTCGGTCTACATTAGGTAGATGTTTCTTGAAGTGATATTTGTTATTAAGTAACTGTAATGCCTCTGAATTTTAAATATAAGTCAAAAGCATTTTCTAGCATTTCCGACAGAACTTTAGGATTATTAGACCAAATATAAAGACGTACATTGACTAGTATCTACATTCTGGTAAGTGGACGTTAACCACGTTGAATGTAGCAAAGAGATTTATCGCGCGAGTATTGTAAACCGACCCCACCCGGCTTCCATGGAAGAAATCGTCATGTTACAAGTTGTGTCATGCAAAATCCTTTTGGTCATGATTCAAATACATATTTAACTACTGAGTAGAAAGTAGTTTTGATTTTCAAACTAGATGAAAACAAACCATAATCTCATTAATTCTTTAACAGACTTTAGCCCCGGACGTCACAATTTTAAAAATGGCAGAGCCCTGTCGCGAACATTAAGCCAGTCTGAGAATAAATGCTATTTAGGTTTGTTTTCACCGAGATAAAATCTACTTTCTACTGGTAGTGAAATATGTATTTGATTGATGGACAATATGATTTTGCATGACATAGCTTATAGCATAACAATTTCTCTTGTGGAAGCGAGGTGGGTGTCAATATGACACTACTTACAATATTATTGTCACTTCCACCACAACCTCGCTTCCGAGGAAGAAATCATTAAGTTACAAGTTGTGTCATGGAAAATCGTTTTGGTCTTCAATCATATACATATTTTCCTACAACTAGTAAGTAGTTTTGATTCTTTAACTTCCGTGAAGCGATCTGAACGCAAGTAAGATATTGTTTCAGGCTTCCACAACGCTCGCTTTGCACTCACAAACATAACACATTTAGCACGAACTACAGGGTCCGGTGGAAATCAGGGCATGGTGACACCATCACCCGACCCCTAGGAGCAATTTGACGGCAACGCAACGATTTGGCATGTCTTTGTTGACGTCGAGAAAATCAGCAAAATGACGAGCTTGTTACACATTTGATATACAACTTACTGAAAATGCAGAGTTACGTGACCTCTCTGTGGTTTCGTTGGCGGGCGAGAGTGAAGCAGGCAACTTTTTGGCAACTTTTGATCGCTCGGTATTAATTAACCACAATTTTTTTAAAAAAGGAAAGTGGTGCTCCGCTTAAGACTAACCGCACATCTTTCATATGTAATGGTTAAAACAGTACAAAAACAAAAGTTTATTTGTTCTTTAACACCTGAATAATTATTTTCCAACATTGCATAGCCTGTGGCCATGGCAACAACATTCTGATAGAAGCAAATACAATACTGGTAAATCTTACTCAAGTGATGCCGATGTGACTTAAAATCGTAACTCACTCACCCACTAACTGAACACACTTAGCATCCTGATCACAGAACAGAGCAACAGTTTTGTCTTCAAGCCCTAACTTGTCTGTAGAATTGGGTTTATTGGTAGACTTTAGTCTCAACATATGGGCTATCAAACTTTGTAGGATCCATTCCAGACAGTTAAACCAAGGGCACTGTGCCTCTATGATTCTAGTAGGCCTACTTACAAGTTTGTCAAGCTGACAGTTTTATGGTTTTATGGTGTTGACAGCTTGTATGTCATGGATGTATTATCAAGTTTTCATACATCTACAAGACTCATAGCAGTATTATGTTCTGTGAGATCATTTGAGAACATGGTAGATTACTATGAACAGTGATGAATCATGATGATTATTGTTTTCACACACGTAATCATTAACATGGTAATGTTTTAACTTAGCGGGAAGTTATTGTTCTTCGACTTATTTACAAGAATTGACTTCAACAGCAATTTTGCACTGGATACTCAGAAAGGAAAGAAATGAAATACATTCCTGATATTTCATATTAACCTAATAAGGTTAGGGTTTGGGTATACAGTCGAGCCCTGTTTACATATTTCCGGAAATCCCGCCCTCCTCACGAGTTTTTAGTGAAACGAAACTTTTCATCTTTAAATGTACTCACGTACTCGGACTCCGCGCTTCCGGACCCGGACGATGATTTTTCAATCCAATCCCTATTGAGAGTTGACCCGATTACCCGGAAGGCCTACTTACTGACTGTGAGGTTATGCTTACCGAACAACTGATTATTGTGTTCACTGCTATATCTCGGCAGTCGTTTGATGTGTGTCTTTGTTAATTACTAGTACTTGTCAACACACACCCCATGCGGTACGATGTGGCAGTGAGGAAATTCATCTAAGAGTCTTGTAAGCACTGAATGCATCTAACAGATAATATAATTAGTGTTGGAAATTGCTTGCAATCTCACAGTTGATAATTTATTCATTACCAGTGAGCAATCATAGAAACAATTGGTTAGCGTCATTTCTCAGATTTTCCTATTCAGATGTTATTGCAGATAAGTATAACATGGTTCTCTGTTTTTGTTTTTATTTATTTATAAACTACGCAAATTGCTTTTGCAAATTTCACATCCAATTTAAAATGTTGCAACTTGCTTCTTTAAAGTGATGACTAATATATCATGAACATAAACTTCCTGGAGTCTTCAAGAAATATTTAGTCATGACTTTTCAGTTAGTGAAGTGAGTTTTTTAAGAGTTGAACAAGTTTTCAGGCCCTGACAACTTCGAAGATATGTTCCATCGTCAAGTGTTGTAAACTCTAAAAGAGTACATGTAGTTCCAAAATCGTTTGTGTTCGATAATGAGACAATATGATTGATTGCTTGGTCGTTTGATCACTGCGACCAATCTTCGATTATTTCAGTTACTTGGAACACCACTAAATACAATGCATTGTCATGATTCTGTGGTCAGGACTTGAGCATGGCTAGTAAATCTGAAGTGAAAGAATAAATTTTCATTGTGCAACTCCCGAACATGTCACTTGGTAAATTCAAATAGGTGGACAACTCGCTATCCGGACGGTTTCAGACGTAGCTAAAACGTCCGTGTAAACAGGGCTCGACTGTATGGTTGTATCAAGGACTTCCTCCAATCCGCCCATCCGTCCGTCCAAAGACAAGTTTGTTCAGCCAATAGCTTGAAAACTATTGGTTGGATTGTTTTCAAATTTAGGGACCACCTTTTTAGTCTTAATTCCTTTAAGAATTTCAGCAAATTAAATATTTCAACTTTGAAATTATTTTCAAGCATTACCTTGAAAAGTATTGGTCAAAATGTTTTCAAATTTGGAAAACAGCTTCTTTGTCTGAAGCAGAGTGGAAAGTTTGGTTCCCATTTTCTAATTTTTAAAGACTTTTGCATAAACCAAAGGGAATTTTTGTTCAACCAATGACTTGAACACATTTGAATGGATTGTTCTCAAATTTTGGGATCACCAGATATTTCAATTTGGACATTTTATCAAATATCAACATGGTTCATATTTAGGATTAGAATTGGTCTTGACTGGATTAATTACAGCCTGCTGCATATAGCTGGTATATTGCTGAGTGTGGCGTTAAGCAACAGACAAAACAACAAACAACAACCAGGAATAAACTGGTTAATTGCAGATTTTCTCAGATAATTTACAAACTAAATAGTCTTTTTTTCTTTATTATTTATTTTCTATTATTTTTATGATAATCATGACATTTGATCTTTCAATTTATTATAATACTTTTGAGCTGATATATACAATCAGTGACCTCCCTAATATTTAAACCATTAAAAATAGTAAACATGTGAGCAGTTCCTCTGAAGTACTGTGTCGGCCAGCTCACCTGTAGAACCAGTGGTTTTGTTAAATTCCTGGTTCGGTTCATTACCTGAGACAATTATATGTGTAATTTCCCTCTGTGTGTTGACATAATTCACTGCCTGTCTGGAGCTTTATTACCTGTATTGATCGTGTATTTGTTTATGTTTGTGATCAATCACCTGATTGAATGTTTTATTTCAGTGAGTGCCCGATTGACATCATGTGTTGCCGATTCAGTGCGGACGGTGCTCACCTTGCTGTGGGACTCTGCGATGGATCAATAAAAGTAAGATCACACAGACATGTTTTCCAAGTAATTACCTCCCACAAGAGAATTGGCAGTGAAGTATTAAACAATCTGTTGGTTTCCAAGGAGACAACAAACATTGACACCTGGTCATGCTGAATTGTATAAGCAATGGAAATCAGGACCCCTTGTCCTAACCCTTAACTTGAAGGATTAAACACTTGAGGACCCTTTGACATTTAAGATTGATGGAGGATATAAAAACACTTCAAAGGCACCAGGACGGCTTTGTAGTATATAAAACAGAGGCTTGTCATTTTCAGGCTAATTTGAAATTGTAACTTGTAATATTTGGGATTACACTTTCTTAGTAAAGTACAGATTCTAGTACTTTTGTTGGGTTGAGTCCCTATCTGGAATTTGAACCCATACTGACAGAGTCAGGCATCTAGTCATCAGCAAAGTCAGCCATATAACCACTCAGCCACTGCAGCTTACACAATTTGCATATGAATCTTTTCTGTAGTGTGACCCTTGTTTTCATAGTATGGATAGATCTAGATTATCTTATACCATGGCCATTATTTGTTGGTATCAGTGATTTTGAAGCCTATAAAAATCAGTAGGACAAATGTCCTGAGTGGGTGTCTGGCGATAGGCCATTGACCTAAAGCTCTTTTGACATTTTTAAATCCCAATGCCATCATATAACTAAATTGTTAATGACATTTAATGTTGCAACTTGGATTCTAGATATACAGCAAAATTAAAAGATCTAATCCCACTGTTGATAAATATGAAATTTATTTTTCTAACATTTTCAAATAATACAACTACAACTTAAATAAATTGAGTTTTTAATGAAAATGCAAGCATTTATAATGTCCAGAAATATCACAAAAGAAGCAAAAACTATGGCGATTTTTTTCCGTTTGTGACATGTCATAACATCCCGTGCCTTTTTCTTTTATATTTTCATTTTACGTAATCAGAAAATTATTAAAAGCCACTGATATCGGGAAATAGGTGACCATACATATTATTTAAGAAATCTTTATAAGTGACCATACATATTATTTAAGAAATCTTTATATTATAAAGATTTCTTAAATATATGTACTATTTAAAATAAGTTCGGCCTAACTACAGTCTCAGTGGTAGGGAGATAGGAAACGTTAAAAAAAAAGGCTTTCTGAGGAGAGATTAGTACAGAAATGAGAAAGCGGTTTTTTTCTAAGTCCAAATCGACTTATGTGGAACAGACCATGGCTTTATGCAAATTAGTGTGTGATGATATTGTATTACAAAGGACACTTTTAAAATACCCATTTTGAAATTAGACTTAGCTTCATCATGTTCATTATAAACGATAGCTGACGTAAAAAATAATAACTTTAAAACTGAAACTATGAAGGATTTAGCTGTCATGGAGTCTCACCATCACTATAAACACAAACAGGTATGAGGGGTTGTCTCAAAAGCAAAACCAGGACGGGTATCGCAGACGGTGGTTGGGGTTGGGCTGGGGGATGGAGATATCAGCTGAGATAAGATAATCCTTTAGGGGAATTAAATTGATTAAGTAAATGCCATGTCAAAACAATTTACAAATAATATCCAGTCCTGTAGATTTTCGGGTGGTCATGCCACCTATGTATTTTGAGACATTTAATACAAAGGCTGATTTAAGCTTTTATATGGGTATCATACTATTTTACATATCTCCACGTAAACTTTATGAAAGAAAGACATGTTAGATGTTAATCAATAGATCACACATATTCAACACACAAAAAAAAGCATAAAATATCTTTGAGATGACCCCTTGTGTCTGTAGGCAACACATGCATTTCATGCCAGGTGAGTCGATGGTCCGTCATCAGACCTGGCCAAGCGATCTCCTAATTGCCATCCATAGTCTGATCTATTGTTTTCAGCAGCTATTCGTATTTTTTCTGAGTTCTGCTCAATTTTACAAGTAAACATGCTTTCCTTAATATCCTATTACGCATCCCACTAAACGCCCAGTTAGGCCGATGTGGGTTATTTCGACAAGCAAGAAATAAATGGAATAACATTAACTGAGGTTGGAAGAAGTACCCAAGTCCGCTTGTTCAGAGATGGGTCATACTTTTTTCAAAGCTATAATATTTAGTACCTGTTACAATTATTTTTCAAAATTCACGAAATGTGCTTAGTTTTAAGGGTAGTGAATTTTCTTTTTGTCATGCAAGTTTTTGTTTGACCATCAATCTTACATAATGAATGAGGAAGAATGCTTGTTGCAAATAGTTAGTACTAGTAGTGTTAAATCAAGGTAGTCTTTTACACCAGTTACAGTTAATGCAGGACACATTTTTATGAATAACAACTTCTATTGAAACTTTATATGCCGTTTCAGAGCTAATTCTTGCTCATTCATCATTTCACCTGATGAATGAGCAAGAATTAGCTCTGAAACGGCATATAAACTATTTAAAGACGTTTTTATCCATAATAAAGTGTCATGTCTTCATGTTCGTCCAACTTCTAAATGCACTTCAAGATTTTAGTTACAGTTACAGTCCGTTTGAGTCAGAAACGGACCAATGAATTGCAAATTTTATCATTGTACAAAATTGTACATCAACTGTTCCAGAACATTTGTCAGTACCCTTGCTGATACTCCTAAAGCTTTTGCTGCCCGCTCACGGAATTTATTAATGGCATAAAATGGTTTGCCCCTTTCGGCTTCAGCACGGAAAAAATCGTACACTTTAATCATCAACTGTTTCACGTCAGCATTCAACTTCATTTTTCATCAGGCATGTGTATCCCGTGCACGACGAGAAAGTGGCTGTTCCATTTCTGCGGTTTCACCCCGCCATGACAGATAACAACTTTTGCGTTTTCAATGATGATAGTTTCTTTAACAACTTTTTTTGGTGGAGTCCGGAAAATTTTCAAATATAAGAAAGCTGTTTGGTATTAGTAAATGATAAACATGTGTACTATTTATATTTATGTGGCAATTTTGTACAGTGATAAAATTTGCAATTCATCGGTCAGTTTCTGACTCAAACGGACTGTAATCAACACCAGTTAAATCAAGGTGGTTTGATTACAAGAAACATGAGTTATTGTCTCCAGATTATTCTAAACAGGAAATAGGATCAACATTTGCTTTAACTTGTGTCACATTTGGCACTTAATTGTGAACATTTCAGCCGATAATATCTGGACATCAATGCTGGAAACCACATTTATTAGTGTCTGTCTTTGTTGAAACTGTTGATTAACAGTCCAGGTGAGCTACAGTGGCATGGCACCATTGTTTTGTCACAGTTCAACTGACGGCAACCGTTACCACCAACATCAACTGAGATTTGTTTTGACACTTTCAACACACATAAAATATAACATAAATATCTGGCATGTCTAATGTTGGAGATTTTATAGTTCCAAGTTCAATGGTGATTGTCTGATAGTCTGTAGAGTTCTTTAAGCATGGTGTTAAACGTGTATCGCTGGATGCCATGTATATCAGCTGCTATTGTCTGTATTGTTTATTTATTTATAGCACTGTTTAACCAAAGGAGTCACAGCCAGAGAAACTCAATACACTCGATACACGCGGAATATAGGCCTGGCCTGCAAGGATTGTTAATCTTTCATTGTTATCCAGAGTCACTGACTGATCTGTGATATAAGTGCCCCCGTTCCAATACAATCCCTGTAATTGACAGAGTTTTATAGCCATTGCACTACAGACAGCTCCGTCAAGTAGACTCAGAAAGTGGATTAAACAAAGCCTGACTGTCTGGACCTGTCTAAGTCCAATGTTTATCTTGTTGTAGGGTTTATTACATGCAGGCCAACAAACAAGCATATTGTTTGCACATCAGTTAAAATTCAATGATAGTTCTTATGACGTATTAACAGACCACTGCCATATAGCTGAAATATTGTGGAGTGCAGTGTTAAACAACCAACCAACCCGCCAAATCTTATGATTGAAATGTGTTCTTATGTTTCTAATTCAAAATGATGGGAAGTGCTAATGCGTAAACGACAGCTGACCCATCAGCCTCATATCAAAGAATCACCTTGGTCAACGAAATACTGATTATCCGTGTGAGTGAACTAACTTGTTGGTACCCAGTTTTGGGGGAGGATCTTCCAGTATCACCATATTATTTCATGAATTACAGACAGTTTGTAATTCTGAGTTCTAAAAATTATATACACATATATATAAAGAAAATCAAAGAAAGGCTAAATATTATCATGGAAAACTTGGTTTAGGTTTGTTACAGAAATGTTAAAAAGGTTACATAGTAATGATAAATAATTTATTGTATTGAAAATGCAAACCTTTACGGGGCTCAATTTAAACATCTGGGACTTTTAGTGGTGCAACTTGAAACTGCAAGATGCAACTTCATGTTTATAACAGAGAACACAGACTTCAGCTGGAAAACAGAGGAACTGGCTTGGAGTAGTGACTCTGATGACTACACAGACAGTGAATGACTGTTACTGTTACACAATATAGCTTGGCTGTAGATTGTTGATTGTGTTTACAATTAATGTATTTACTGAAGAAGATTGATTGAAATCTATCATTTATACGTGTTTTACAAAATACCTATAATTTAGGAATCTAATGACAAAAAAACTATTTTTAAAAATCAAGTTATGACCTGGTTATAATAGTACATGTATCCAGACAGTATTAAGCTGTTTAACACACTTATCTCTCTGAAATTAAAAACTAAGAAACTTCTGGACATGTCTGTTTTCTTGTTACTATGGTAACAGTGTGTCGTTTGTGTTTCAGATCTATAGTCCAGGGACTGGGCAGATGCTGTACAGTCTCACAGATCAGGATACCCAGTGTCATCGTCTCCCCGTCACACAACTCCGCTTCCGGCCATACACCAGCTTCGACAAGCCAGAGTACACACACATCCTCATTGCTTCATGTAGGTACAACTCTCTAGTCTCCCCCATACACCAGCTTCGACAAGCCAGAGTACACACACATCGTCATTGCTTCATGTAGGTACAACTCTCTAGTCTCACCCATACACCAGCTTCGACAAGCCCGAGTACACACACATCCTCATTGCTTCATGTAGGTACAACTCTCTAGTCTCCCCCCCCCCTCCCCCATACACCATCTTCGACAAGCCAGAGTACACACACATCCTCATTGCTTCATGTAGGTACAACTCTCTAGTCTCCCCATACACCAGCTTGGACAAGCCAGAGTACACACACATCCTCTCATTGCTTCATGTAGGTACAACTCTCTAGTCTCCCCATACACCAGCTTGGACAAGCCAGAGTACACACACATCCTCATTGCTCTCCTTCATGTTGCTTTGCTTCATGTAGGTACAACTCTCTTGTCTCCCCATACACCAGCTTCGACAAGCCAGAATACACACACATCCTCATTGCTTCATGTAGGTACAACTCTCTAGTCTTCCCCCCATACACCAGCTTGGACAAGCCAGAGTACACACACATCCTCATTGCTTCATGTAGGTACAACTCTCTAGTCTCCCCAATACACCAGCCGACAAGCCAGAGTACACACACATCCTCATTGCTTCATGTAGGTACAACTCTCTAGTCTCCCCCCATACACCAGCTTCTCGACAAGCCAGAGTACACACACATCCTCATTGCTTCATGTAGGTACAACTCTCTAGTCTCCCCAATACACCAGCTTCGACAAGCCAGAGTACACACACATCCTCATTGCTTCATGTAGGTACAACTCTCTAGTCTCCCCCATACACCAGCTTCGACAAGCCAGAGTACACACACATCCTCATTGCTTCATGTAGGTACAACTCTCTCTAGTCTCCCCCATACACCAGCTTCAACAAGCCAGAGTACACACACATCCTCATTGCTTCATGTAGGTACAATTCTCTAGTCTCCCCCATACACCAGCTTCGACAAGCCAGAGTACACACACATCCTCATTGCTTCATGTAGGTACAACTCTCTTAGTCTCCCCATACACCAGCTTGGACAAGCCAGAGTACACACACATCCTCATTGCTTCATGTAGGTACAATTCTCTAGTCTCCCCCATACACCAGCTTCGACAAGCCAGAGTACACACACATCCTCATTGCTTCATGTAGGTACAACTCTCTTGTCTCCCCCATACACCAGCTTGGACAAGCCAGAGTACACACACATCCTCATTGCTTCATGTAGGTACATTTCTCTAGTCTCCCCCATACACCAGCTTCGACAAGCCAGAGTACACACACATCCTCATTGCTTCATGTAGGTACAACTCTCTGTCTCCCCATACACCAGCTTGGACAAGCCAGAGTACACACACATCCTCATTGCTTCATGTAGGTACAACTCTCTAGTCTCCCCATACACCAGCTTCGACAAGCCAGAGTACACACACATCCTCATTGCTTCATGTAGGTACAACTCTCTAGTCTCCCCCATACACCAGCTTCGACAAGCCAGAGTACACACACATCCTCATTGCTTCATGTAGGTACAATTCTCTAGTCTCCCCCATACACCAGCTTCGACAAGCCAGAGTACACACACATCCTCATTGCTTCATGTAGGTACAATTCTCTAGTCTCCCCCATACACCAGCTTGGACAAGCCAGAGTACACACACATCCTCATTGCTTCATGTAGGTACAGCTCTCTAGTCTCCCTCCCCATACACCATACACCAGCCGACAAGCCAGAGTACACACACATCCTCATTGCTTCATGTAGGTACAACTCTCTTGTCTCCCCATACACCAGCTTGGACAAGCCAGAGTACACACACATCCTCATTGCTTCATGTAGGTACAACTCTCTTGTCTCCCCCATACACCAGCTTCGACAAGCCAGAGTACACACACATCCTCATTGCTTCATGTAGGTACAACTCTCTTGTCTCCCCCATACACCAGCTTGGACAAGCCAGAGTACACACACATCCTCATTGCTTCATGTAGGTACAACTCTCTTGTCTCCCCCATACACCAGCTTGGACAAGCCAGAGTACACACACATCGTCATTGCTTCATGTAGGTACAACTCTCTAGTCTCCCCCATACACCAGCTTCAACAAGCCAGAGTACACACACATCCTCATTGCTTCATGTAGGTACAACTCTCTAGTCTCCCCCATACACCAGCTTCGACAAGCCAGAGTACACACACATCCTCATTGCTTCATGTAGGTACAACTCTCTTGTCTCCCCCATACACCAGCTTGGACAAGCCAGAGTACACACACATCGTCATTGCTTCATGTAGGTACAACTCTCTTGTCTCCCTAAGAAGCGTAGTTAACATGGTCCAGTTGGTAATGAATCCTCTGAGAATAGGGGGACCGTGGTCCAGTTTGAAGACTTGTATGCCTTCAGTGTACCCAAAACTGCTGATTGTGGCTTCAAATCCCAGTCTACTGTGATTATCTTCATAATGTTTAATGGGTTTCACCAAAGTGGTAAATGTGTGTATGGTATAAGATCTGAAATGTTGTCCAGCTTGCTTAAAGCAGTGTAAAACCTAACTCATCATGTTCACTCACTCACTCTAGGGCTACCAAAGACGAACAGTGTCACAGAAAAGTCACTGTTAAAAATGTTTACAGGCCAGTAAGACAAGAGTAGTGAATGCTAAATGTAAGTGACCTGAATAACTTGATGTTTGAGACAGTGATCCAAACCGTGTCTCAGACATCATATCCAGTGAATTCTAGTGTAGATATGTGGACTTATGTTACCTGAGGGTGTCGGGGTGTTATACCCTTTCTCCCTAGGCAATCTGTCCTACCACTCTGGTTCTGGGGATGATGTAGCTAAGATGGATAGTCAAAGATAAGTCCAGTATGGTGTTCAAGTCCATTTATTTTGGAATGAATTCTTTCACAAAGGTCCTCAGATATTTCCTAGCTTTCCTGGTCTACATGCAACACAGGTTCACAAATCTCATGGAAGAACTTGTTGGTTTCTTGTACGACTCCTAAAGTTACATGTTCATCTGAGCCATTCTCTCAATATACAGAGAGAACCTCTCAAGTCAACGGTGGGGTCCAGAATCGCTTCTGTTCCCCTCGAAAATGTGAGAAAAGTCTTCTTTGACAATTTTGGCTCCTCCCCCCGAAATAATGTCCTACCTCATACAAAAATGACTCATATCCAATCTTAATAATTAGTTACTTTCATTAGTCCCCTTCGGAGACTTTATTTGGTACCATCAAATTCTTCCAGTGATAAAATGACATTGCTAGTTATCCTTAAACCATCCATCAACCAAACTTTGACATATCTAACTAATATCTCAGACTGGTAGGCGCCAAAAGATACTTAATCAAATCATTTCAGATCCTATGCGTGCCCCCTTATTGACAAACTGACCAAACTGACCATCTGTATCCCAAATGTCCATCCACCCAATTGTGTAGAAACACCAGTTTGAACCTTTCACTGTCATTTATGTCAATTCAGAGAAATTGTTATTCCCCCAAGAAAAGTGAATCAATAACAGTTCGGTTAGCTTGGTCAATGCACTTTCCCAGTACATTCACCCTTCTTAACTTGACTTCAAATTTTCCTTAAATATTTATAAAATGCATATAATGTTTTCAACTCTAAATATCCTGGTTATACTTACCTAAACTTACTAGACACAGACTGTGTAACCATGGAATGATGGAACTGATGGAATGGTAAGACAGCAATGAACCCAATTCACTCACTCACTTGAAGAAGTTTGTCAACCATCACATATATCCTCAGGCTGTAAGCCAATGGCTTCTGTTAGTTCTCTGTATACTATAAGTATAAAATGTGAAACTTTCACAGGTTGTGTTGTATGTTTTGATACAATACATGGCAGTGGGGTAGCCTAGTAGCTAAAGCGTTTGCTTGTCACACAAAAGACCCAGGTTCAATTGCCCACATGGGTACAATGTGTGAAACGCATTCTTCATGTCCGTCAACCTGATATTGCAGGGTAAAACCATCCTCACTCACTCACTGATACAGTACCCGTTGGGGGCGGTGGGGTAGCCTAGTGGTTAAAGCGTTGGCTCGTAACGCCGAAGACCCGGGTTCGATTCCCCACATGGGCACAATGTGTGAAACCCATTTCTGGTGTCCCCCGCCATGATATTGCTGGAATATTGCTAAAAGCGGCGTAAAACTAAACTCAGTCAGTCAGTCAGTCAGTACCTGTCGGTGTGAAGAACTGACAAATCCTCCCATCTATTGGAGGTCACATCAGATGGACAGTGTGGTCTCTGAGTGTCCATCTTTACCAGCCAATCAAGAGGACAATGTGTGGATGCTGTCTGTAATAATTCAGCTTCATGCCTTTACTCATTGCTACAGAAACCTCTGACATAACAAAAGAAAGCCTACACAGATATTCCCTTACGTTGATGGTATAGATGGGTTTAGATGCTATAGTGCAGGAAACATCATCCTGAAGATGACATCCACACCATCAGTGTAGTGGGACCTATTGCGTTGTGCATCTGCAGAGCTCCAGATAAGATTTAGCTCATGTGGGTACTGTACCCACTATTTTTTTGGAGTGGGTCTTATGAATGTTGAGTGGGTATTTCATTTTCCGTTACCCACTGCATTCAAATATGTGCGTATTTCAGTCATTTTACTCACCTAAGTATTATGTAACTGAGTAAGTTTACTAAGCAGGTATGTTCTGCCTTATGTCATACCTAATCAAAACCAACTTTAATATAATGGAAATGATTTCATAAAACAATCACTCATCCTATACTGACAGTACAACACTTGTCCTATACTAACAGTACAACTTGATAGCACTCCATGTCTTTTTCATTACGAAAGCGATTTTTATAAATATATTCCGTACGCATTTGTTTTAAACTTTTTGCATATCTAACAGTTTAAATGCGTAATTCGTACGCAACAATTATTTTTCAATGCGTAATTGGAAATTTTCTATGCGTATTTTACCCGGATATGCAGCTTATCTGGGCCCCTGCATCTGTATGTTTGTTTTTAAGATACGAAAATCGAATCTCTGAAAGTTTCACCTGGTCATACATAGAAAAAGGAAGCCTGACACTGATTTAGGATTTAGATTACCTCATCAACTCTTGTTGAGTATTGGTGTAACAGATTTCAGTTAGGCACTATACCTGATACATGTCTTCTGTACATACAGATGCATCAGGTCACGTCAAATTCTGGCACTACACGTCCGGTAAATGTCTTCACACCATCAATGAGATCCGCCAGGTCTTGGCTCTGGCCCTCAACCCTGACGGAACGCACTTCCTCACCGCCGGAGCAGACCCTGAAATACACCTGTATGATATCGAGACCAAGAAACTGAAGAAAACATTTGAACCCAGGTAACATTGCCTTTCATTAAATCTGGTTTAAAACATTATTGTTGCCTATGATGATCAGTTGTTTGACAGCACCCGTTGTTGTGTGGCCTCCTCACAGAAGTAAACTTTGAACTTTGAACTTTCCACACACTGGTACCTGACACTGAACACAGCAATATATTACCTGTAGGGCGATGGTCTGCAAATAGTCCTGTTTGACCCATACAATCCAGTGATTGACATTTTGAGCAAAGATCCAAACCGTGGTTTAAATCTGGCCACAACAGCAGTATTTCAACCATTTACTGCCACTGATTATTTCTACAAATATATTTACAACAAAATTTCTCACACAATATACTACTACAATACTGGACAAACTTTCCATTTCATTCGAAGAGGGTCATAAACTTGATTCTGAAATGGGTACCAGTTTTCTATTCTCTATTTTACCAACCTTTTTTTTAATCAGTTTTCAACCAACTTTTGTATCCATACACTATGTATGCTAAGAAGTTGGTACAAATACACTGTGAAGAAAGTAGATCCAAATCACTGCTCTCTGTAAATGTCTCCTTCTCAGAGACAGTTAGACAATGAAGCTGAAACTTCACGTTTGTTCCATCAAATGTTGACACCTGAAATTGTTAAAGACCTTGAAGACAGTTTTTCAATATGGCCAGCATGGCAGCCATATTGGAAATGTATTTAAGGCCATTGTATGTATGACTTTTACTTAGTGTTATGGAACGTTTCAGTGATGCTCGAGACATTATGGATGGCCATCGGTTCCGAGTATTTGCTGCCCAATTCAACCCTAATCAACCGGACCTGTTTATCACTGGTGGATGGGACGATACCGTTCAGGTAGGTTGACTGCATAGACGCCATTGGCCTCATGGACAGGCTAAGGTTTGATAGAGTTTGCAGGTTTGAAATAAATCTATTTTTTCACTTGTCCTTGAGAAATGATATGCTGTAAAGTTGTAATGCACCTGATGGCCAAACTAGGTTGTTGATATGAAATGTCACTAGTTAATCCCTAATGTTACTAGTCTTTGACTAGCAGACTGGCAAGAGTCGCAACTGCATTGGCACACATTTTAGTAGTTAAGGTGCCAATTGGCAACACTCAAGAAAATCCTGGCTGAAGCACTGCAAGTGGCAAGTTAAACTTTGTGCTGCAAGGCTTGAGATGATGATGGAGAAGTTGTTCATGCTGCATCAAGCTCAGACTGGATGTTTGCTATTATAGATTCTTGTTGCATGTTTCAGTATTGGGATGTGAGAGTTCCACATGGCCATGCCGTCAAGTAAGTCGTGTTATCCAAGAAAATCACTCCCATCAATCAGTGAGTGCACCACTAGCCTGCCATCTGTCTGCCCAACAGTTTATCTACCAGCACAACCCTCCTACAACTGATCAATCCACACATGAAACTTCCAGCTGTGAATCTATGCCCATACCAAACAGCCCATCTTCTAAACCATCTAACAACCGATCCATCCACCTTCCTGAACCTCCCAAATTCAATCCGTCCACTTCCTCAACGTTCTAACAACCAGTCCAGCCATCTACACAACTATCCTACGGACAGGCCATCTATATAACTATCGAAACACTAATTCATTGATCTACCCAACGATTGAACAACTAATCCATCCATCTATCATTGTATCATCATGCAACTACCCCATCAACAATTCCATCTGTTCATTAACCCAGTCATCCTTCAAACCATCCACCTCACCCCACATACCCATCAACCAGACCATCCACCCCACATACCCATCAACCAGACCATCCACCTCACCTCACATACCCATCAACGTCGACCATCCATCCTCACCTCACATACCCATCCATCAACCAGACAATCCACCTCACCTCACATACCCATCAACCACCATCAACACCTCACCTCTCACATACCAATCAACCAATCCATCACCTCACCCCACATACCCATCAACCAGACCATCCACCTCACCTCACATACCCATCAACCAGACCATCCACCTCGCCCCACATTCCCATCAACAAATCCATCCACCTCACCCCACATACCCATCAACCAATCCATCCATCTCACCTCACATACCCATCAACCAATCCATCCACCTCACCTCACATACACATCAACCAGACCATCCACCTCACCCCACATACCCATCAACCAATCCATCCATCTCACCTCACATACCCATCAACCAGACCATCCACCTCACCTCACATACCCATCAACCAATCCATCACCTCACCCCACATACCTATCAACCAATCCATCCACCTCACCTCACATACCCATCAACAAGACCATCCACCTCACCCCACATACCCATCAACCAATCCATCCACCTCACCCCACATACCCATCAACCAGACCATCCACTCACCCCCACATACCCATCAACCAGACCATCCACCTCACCTCACATACCCATCAACCGACCATCCACCTCACCTCACATACCCATCAACCAGACAATCCACCTCACCTCACATACCCATCAACCAGACCATCCACCTCACCTCACATACCAATCAACCAATCCATCACCTCACCCCACATACCCATCAACCAGACCATCCACCTCACCTCACATACCCATCAACCAGAC
This sequence comes from Haliotis rubra, assembly GCF_003918875.1. Classification (NCBI taxonomy): domain Eukaryota; kingdom Metazoa; phylum Mollusca; class Gastropoda; order Lepetellida; family Haliotidae; genus Haliotis; species Haliotis rubra. The sequence goes on along the minus strand of NW_025767227.1, from coordinate 110,723 downwards.
CATCCACCTCGCCCCACATTCCCATCAACAAATCCATCCACCTCACCCCACATACCCATCAACCAATCCATCCATCTCACCTCACATACCCATCAACCAATCCATCTACCTCACCTCACATACACATCAACCAGACCATCCACCTCACCCCACATACCCATCAACCAATCCATCCATCTCACCTCACATACCCATCAACCAGACCATCCACCTCACCCCACATACCCATCAACCAATCCATCCACCTCACCCCACATACCTATCAACCAATCCATCCACCTCACCTCACCTCACCCATCAACCAGACCATCCACCTCACCCATCTACATACCCATCCAACTCACCCCCAATACCCATCCACCTCACCCACATACCCCATCAACCAGTCCATCCACCTCACCCCACATACCCATCAATCAATCCATCCACCTCAACCAACATACCCATCAACCAATCCATCCACCTCACCCCACATACCAAATATCAACCAGTTGGTCCATCCATCTCAGGACTGGTCACTCGAGTCAATATCATGTGTCTGGGTGGACCATCCACCTCACCCCACATACCCATCAACCTATCAAACCAGCTTAAGTCTGGGCTAGTACAATACCTATCACCAATACACGCATCACCTCGCATTCATATGAGCGAAATGTTCTCAAAGCACAACGTTAAACCCATCACATCAATCAACCAGACTCATCCACCTCTACCCCACATACCTATCAATCAATCCAACTAATCCATCCATCCATCACCTCACATACCCATCAACCAATCCATCCATCTCACTCTCATTATGCCCATCCATCCTCCACCTCTCCTCACATACCCATCAATCAATCCATCCACCTCACCTCACATACCCATCAACCAGACCATCCACCTCACCTCACATACCCATCAACCAGACCATCCACCTCACCTCACATTCCCATCAACCGACCATCCACCTCACCTCACATACCTATCAACCAATCCATCCACCTCACCTCACATACCCATCAACCAATCCATCCACCTCCAAATACCCATCAACCAGACCATCCACCTCACCTCACATACCCATCAACCAGACCATCCACCTCACCTCACCCATTAACCAATCCATCCAACTCACCTCACATACCCATCTACCAATCCATCCACCTCACCCCACATACCCATCAACCAGACCATCCACCTCACCCCACATACCCATCAACCACTCCATCCACCTCACCCCACATACCCATCAACCAGACCATCCACCTCACCTCACCTCACATACCCATCAACCAGACCCGATTTCTGTGATGTAGTGAGTTAGAGCGAAGGTCATGGGTTCGATCCCCACCGGCCATACCAAAAGACATTCAAATATGGTACTTGTTGGTCCTGCTCTGGCGGCATTAATGGGTACAACAAGGACTGGTCGTTCTCGAGTCATTATAATGTGTCTGAGGGGGGTATTCATGTTTCACTGCAGCGTGGTATCTCAGTGGGCTAGCACTATCAAACCAGCTTAAGTCTGGGCTAGTACAAGCAGCCAGCACACATGCATACTGATGCATGCTGCCATATGAGCTAAATATTCTCAAGCACAACGTTAAACCCAATTTCACATCACATCAAGCCAAACCATCCACCTCACCCCACATACCCATCAATCAATCCATCCATCCCACATACCCATCAACCAATCCATCACCTCACCCTACATACCTATCAACCAATCCATCCATCTCACCTCACATGCCCATCAACCAATCCATCCACCTCACCTCACATACCCATCAATCAATCCATACCCATCACATCATCAACCCATCCATCCTCACCTCACATACCCATCAATCAGACCATCCACTCACCTCACATTTCCATCAACCCTACTCCACCTCATCATTTCACATACCATCAACCAATCCATCCACCTCACCTCACATACCCATCAACCAATCCATCCCACCCTAAATACCCATCAACCAGACCATCCACCTCACCTCACATACCCATCAACCAGACCATCCACCTCACCTCACCCATTAACCAATCCATCCAACTCAATCTCACATACCCATCTACCAATCCATCCACCTCACCCCACATACCCATCAACCAGACCATCCACTCTCACCCCACATACCTATCAACCACTCCATCCACCTCACCCCACATACCCATCAACCAGACCATCCTCTCACCTCACATACCTATCAACCAGACCGACCGTGGCCTCTGTGATGTAGTTGTTAGAAGCGGAAGGTCGTGGGTTCGATCCCGAGCCACGGCGTCATACCAAAAAGACATTCAAATATGGTACTTGTTGGGTCCTGCCTCATGCGGCATTAATGGGGTACAACAAGGACTGGTCGGGTTTCGAGTCAATATAATGTGTCTGAGTGGGGGGTATTCATGCTTCACTGCAGTTGCAGTATCTCAGTGGGCTAGCACTATCAAACCAGCTTAAGTCTGGGCTAGTACAAGCAGCTGCACATACACATACACTGCGATGCATCGCTGTCATATGAGCGTAAATATTCTCAAGCACAACGTTAAACCCAATTTTCACATCACATCAACCAGACCATCCACTCTCACCCCACATACCCATCAATCAATCCATCCACCCCACATACCTATCAACCAATCCATCACCTCACCCCACATACCCATCAACCAATCCATCCATCTCACCTCACATGCCCATCAACCAATCCATCCATCTCACCTCACATGCCCATCAATCAATCCATCCACCTCACCTCACATACCCATCAACCTTGGACCATCCACCTCACCTCACATACCCATCAACCAGACCATCCACCTCACCTCACATTCCCATCAACCGACCATCCACCTCACCTCACATACCCATCAACCAATCCATCCACCTCACCTCACATACCCATCAACCAATCCATCCACCCCAAATACCCATCAACCAGACCATCCACCTCACCTCACATACCCATCAACCAGACCATCCACCTCACCTCACCCATTAACCAATCCATCCAACTCACCTCACATACCCATCTACCAATCCATCCACCTCACCCCACATACCCATCAACCAGACCATCCACCTCACCCCACATACCCATCAACCACTCCATCCACCTCACCCCACATACCCATCAACCAGACCATCCACCTCACCTCACCTCACATACCCATCAACCAGACCGACCGCCTCTGTGATGTAGTGGTTAGAGCGGAAGGTCGTGGGTTCGATCCCCGACCGCGTCATACCAAAAGACATTCAAATATGGTACTTGTTGGTCCCTGCCTGGCGTTCGGCATTAATGGGTACAACAAGGACTGGTCGGCTCGGAGTCAATATAATGTGTCTGAGTGGGGGTATTCATGCTTCACTGCAGCGTGGTATCTCAGTGGGCTAGCACTATCAAACCAGCTTAAGTCTGGGCTAGTACAAGCAGCCGCACATACACATGCACACGCATGCACGTCGTCATATGAGCGAAATATTCTCAAGCACAACGTTAAACCCAATTTCACATCACATCAACCAGACCATCCACCTCACCCCACATACCCATCAATCAATCCATCCACCCCACATACCCATCAACCAATCCATCACCTCACCCCACATACCCATCAACCAATCCATCCATCTCACCTCACATGCCCATCAACCAATCCATCCACCTCACCTCACATACCCATCAATCAATCCATCCACCTCACCTCACATACCCATCAACCAGACCATCCACCTCACCTCACATACCCATCAACCAGACCATCCACCTCACCTCACATTCCCATCAACCGACCATCCACCTCACCTCACATACCCATCAACCAATCCATCCACCTCACCTCACATACCCATCAACCAATCCATCCACCCCAAATACCCATCAACCAGACCATCCACCTCACCTCACATACCCATCAACCAGACCATCCACCTCACCTCACCCATTAACCAATCCATCCAACTCACCTCACATACCCATCTACCAATCCATCCACCTCACCCCACATACCCATCAACCAGACCATCCACCTCACCCCACATACCCATCAACCACTCCATCCACCTCACCCCACATACCCATCAACCAGACCATCCACCTCACCTCACCTCACATACCCATCAACCAGACCGACCGCCTCTGTGATGTAGTGGTTAGAGCGGAAGGTCATGGGTTCGATCCCCGATCATGGCATACCAAAAGACATTCAAATGTGGTACTTTGTTGGTTCCTGCTCATGCTGCATTAATGGGTACAACAAGGACTGGTCGGGCTTCGAGTCAATATAATGTGTCTGAGTGGGGGTATTCATGCTTTCACTGCAGCGTGGTATCTCAGTGGGCTAGTACTATCAAACCAGCTAAGTTCAAGCTAGTACAAGTAGCCGACATACATATACACACGCATGTATCGCTGGCCTATATGAGAGAAATATTTCAAGCACAACGTTAAAACCTAATTTCACATCACATCAACCAGACCATCCACTCTACCACATACCTATCAATCAATCCATCCACCCCACATATCCATCAACCAATCCATCACCTCACCCCACATACCTATCAACCAATCCATCCATCTCACCTCACATGCCTATCAACCAATCCATCCACTTACCTCACATACCTATCAATCAATCCATCCACCTACCTCACATACCTATCAACCACACCATCCACTCTCACTCTCACATACCTATCAACAAGACTATCCACTCTACTCTCACATATTCTATCAACTCTACTATCCACTTTCTACCTCACATACCTATCAACCAATCTATCCACCTCACTCTCACATACCTATCAACCAATCCATCCACCCTAAATACCTATCAACCAGACCATCCATTTCACCTCACATACCCATCAACCAGACCATCTTACATTTCACCTCACCTATTAACCAATCCATCCTACTCACCTCACATACCCATCTACCAATCCATCCACCTCACCCTACATACCTATCAACCAGACTATCCACCTCACCCCACATACCCATCAACTACTCTATCCACCTCTACCCCACATACCTATCAACCTAGACCATCCACTTACCTCACCTCTCAAATACCTATCAACCAGACCGACCATTGCTCTGTGATGTAGTGGTTAGAGCGGAAGGTCATGGGTTCGGGATCCTCACCGCGCCATACTAAAAAGGCATTCAAATGTGGTACTTGTTGGTCTCCCTGCCTGGCTGCATTAATGGGTACAATAAGGACTGGTCGTTTTGGAGTCAATATAATGTGTCTGAGTGGGGGTATTCATGCTTCACTGCAGTGGTATTCTCAGTGGGCTAGCACTATCAAACCAGCTTAAGTCAAGGCTAGTACAAGCAGCTGCATATACACATACACACGCATGCACGTCTGCTATATGAGCGTAAATATTTCAAGCACAACGTTAAACCCAATTTCACATCACATCAACTAGACTATCCACTCTCACTCCTACATACCTATCAATCAATCCATCCACTCCTACATACCTATCAACCAATCTTATCACCTCACCCCATATACCTATCAACCAATCCATCCATCTCTACCTCACATGCCCATCAACCAATCCATCCACCTCACTTCTCACATACCTATCAATCAATCCATCCACTTACCTCACATACCTATCAACCAGACCATCCACCTCAATTTCACATACCCATCAACTAGACCATCCACTCACCTCACATTCCTAATATCAACCTACTCTATCCACTTTCTACCTCACATACCTATCACAACTAATCCATCCACCTCCTCTCACATACCCATCAACCAATCCATCCAATTTCAATTCAAATACCCATCAACCAGACCATCCACCTTTCACCTCACATACCCATCAACCAGACCATTCCACTCACCTCACCTATTAACCAATCCATCCAACTCACTCTCACATACCCATCTACTAATCCATCCACCTTACCCCACATACCTATCAACTAGACTCATCCACTTACACCTCATATACCTATCAACTACTTCCATCCACTCTCACCCTACATACCTATCAACCAGACTCCATCCAATTTCACTCTACCTCACATACCTATCAAATTTCGTTGGGATGTAGTGTTAGAGTGAAGGTCGGGTTCATCTCTATCCGCTACTATACAAAAAGATATTCAAATATGGTACTTTGTTGGTCCCTGCCTTGGCGCCATGCACTACTGGTACAACAAGGACTGGTTGCTCGGAGTCATATAATGTGTCTGAGGGGGTATTCATGTTTTCACTGCAGCGTGGTATCTCAGTGGGCTAGCACTATCAAACCAGCTAAGTCTCATAGTACAAGTAGCCAGATATACACATATACACATGCATGCACGCCTGCCATATGAGCGTAAATATTCTCAAGCACAACGTTAAACCCAATTTCACATCACATCAACCAGACCATCCACCTCACCTACATATACCTATCAATCAATCCATCCACCCCACATACCCATCAACCAATCCTATCACCTCACCCCACATACCTATCAACCAATCCATCCATCTCTATTTCTCACATGCCTATCAACCAATCCATCTTCACCTCTACCTCACATACCCATCAATCAATCCATCCACCTCAACTCACATACCTATCAACCAGACCATCCACTCCTCACCTCACATACCTATCAACCAGACCTATCCACCTCACCTCACATTCTCCCATCAACCTAATCTCATCCACTCACCTCACATACCCATCAACCAATCCATCCACCTCACCTCACATACCTATCAACCAATCCATCCACCCCAAATACCTATATCAACTAGACCATCCATTTCACCTCTCACATACCTATCAACCAGACCATCCACCTCCTACCTCACCCATTAACCAATCCATCCAACTCACCTCACATACCCATCTACCAATCCATCCACCTCACCCCACATACCTATCAACCAGACCATCCACCTTCTCACCCCACATACCCATCAACCACTCCATCCACCTCACCCCACATACCCATCAACCAGACCATCCACCTTACCTCACATACCCATCAACCAGACCGACCGCCTCTGTGATGTAGTTGGTTAGAGCGGAAGGTCGTGGGTTCGATCCTCCACCGCCATACCAAAAGACATTCAAATATGGTACTTTGTTGGTCCTGCCTGGCGCTGCATTAATGGGTACAACAAGGACTGGTCGCTCGGAGTCAATATAATGTGTCTGGAGTGGGGTATTCATGCTTCACTGCAGCTGGTATCTCAGTGGGCTAGCACTATCAAACCAGCTTAAGTCTAAGTACAAGTACAAGCAGCCGCATACACATACACACGATGCATCGCTGGCCATATGAGCTAAATATTCTCAAGCACAACGTTAAACCCTACTTACATCACATCAACCAGGCCATCCACCTCACCCTACATACCCATCAATCAATCCATCCACCCCACATACCCATCAACCAATCCATCACTCTACCCCACATACCTATCAACCAATCCATCCACTTTCACCTCACATACCCATCAACCAGACCATCCACTCCCACCTCACATACCCATCAACCAGACAATCCACCTCACCTCACATACCCATCAACCAATCCATCCACCTCAACCTCACATACCCATCAACCAGACCATCCACCTCATTTCACATACCCATCAACCATACCATCCACTCTCACCTACCTATCAACATATCCACCCATCAACTTACCATCCACCTCACCTCACATACCCATCAACCAGAATCCATCCATCCAACTTCAATTCTACACCTCACATACCTATCAACCAATCCATCCACCTAAATACCCATCAACTAGACCATCCACCTCACCTCACATACCTATCAACCAGACCATCCACTTTCTCACCTCACCCATTAACCAATCTATCCAATCTCACCTCACATACCCATCTACCAATCCATCCACCTCACCCCACATACCTATCAACCAGACCATCCACTTCACTTTTCACATACCTATCAACCAGACAATCCACTCTCACCCCACATACCCATCAACCAATCCATCCACCTGACCTCACATACCCATCAACCAGACCATCCATTCCTATCTCACTCATACCATCAACCAGATCATATCAACTCACCCCACATACCCAACAACCAATACATCCACTCTCACCCCACATACCCAACAACCAGACCATCCACCTCACCCTCCACATACCCATCAACCAATCCATCACCTCACCCCACATACCCATTACCCAATCCATCACCTCACCCCACATACCCATCAACCAATCCATCACTTCACCCCACATACCTATCAACCAATCCATCCACTCTCACCTCACATACCCATCAACCAGACCATCCACTTCTACCCCACATACCTATCAACCACTCCATCCACCTCACCCCACATACCCATCAACCAGACCATCCACTCACTCACATACCTATCAACCAGACATTCCACATTTCTAGTGATGTAGTGTTAGAGCGGAAGGTCGTGGGTTCGGGATCCTAATCACTGGCTATAACAAAAGACATTCAAATATGGTACTTGTTGGTCCTGCCTGGGCTGCATTAATGGGTACAACAAGGACTGGTCGGGCTCGAGTCAATATAATGTGTCTGGAGTGGGGGTATTCATGCTTCACTGCAGTGTGGTATCTCAGTGGGCTAGCACTATCAAACCAGCTTAAATCTGGGCTAGTACAAGCAGCCGCACATACACATGCACATGCATGCACGTCGTCATATGAGCGAAATATTCTCAAGCACAACGTTAAACCCAATTTCACATCACATCAACCAGACCATCCACTCACCCCACATACCCATCAATCAATCCATCCACCCCACATACCTATCAACCAATCCATCACCTCACCCCACATACCCATCAACCAGACCATCCACCTCACCTCACATTCCCATCAACCGACCATCCACCTCACCTCACATACCCATCAACCAATCCATCCACCTCACCTCACATACCCATCAACCAATCCATCCACCCCAAATACCCATCAACCAGACCATCCACCTCACTCCACATACCCATCAACCAGACCATTCACCTCACTCCACATACCCATCAACCAATCCATCACCTCACCCCACATACCCATCAACCGGACCATCCACCTCACCCTACATACCCATCACCCAATCCATCACCTCACCCCACATACCCATCAACAAATCCATCATCTCACCCCACATACCCATCAACCAGACCATCCACCTCACCCCACATACCCATCAACCAGACCATCCACCTCACTCCACGTACCCATCAAACCGACCATCCACCTCACCCCACCTACCCATCAACCAGACCATCCACCTCACCTCACATACCCATCAACCAATCCATCCACCTCACCTCACATACCCATCAACCAGACCATCCACCTCGCCCCACATACCCATCAACCAGTCCATCCACCTCACCCCACATGCCCATCAACCAATCCATCCACCTCACCTCACATACCCATCAACCGACCATCCACCTCACCTCACATACCCATCAACCAATCCATCACCTCACCCCACATACCCATCAACAAATCCATCATCTCACCCCACATACCCATCAACCAGACCATCCACCTCACCTCACATACCCATCAACCAGACCATCCACCTCATCTCACCTACCCATCAACCAGACCATCCACCTCACCTCACATACCCGTTAACCAATACATCCACCTCACCTCACATACCCATCAACCAATCCATCCACCTCACCCCACACCCATGAACCAGACCATCCACCTCACCTCACATACCCATGAACCAGACAATCCACCTCACCTCACATACCCATCAACCAATCCATCCACCTCACCTCACATACCCATCAACCAGACCATCCACCTCACCCAAAATACCCATCAACCAATCTATCCACCCACCCACTCTCTCACAAGACTGCCTCCGTCCGGAGAGCGGAAGGTCGTGGGTTAGATCTCCGGCCGGGTCTCACCAAAAGATGTTAAAATAAGGTACTTGTTGATCCCTGCCTGGCGCTCGGCATTAATGGGCACAACAAGGACTGGTCAGTTCAGAGTCAGTATAATGTGTCTGAGTGGAGTATTCATGCTTAACTGCTGCATGGTATCTCAGTGAGCTAGCACTATTAAACCAGCTTAAGTCTGGGCTAGTACAAGCAGCCACACATACACACGCATGCATGTCATCATATGAGCAAAATAATCTTAAGTTCGACGTTTAACCCTATTTCCCCTCACCTCACATCACTCTCTCATAAGCTCATCCAATTACCTTGAGTGTAGCGTTGAGCACTTTCTGAATAAACACAAAGTAGATGTTGGTAGTCACTACTGGTGCAGAACAGTAGGTGTGTCTAACTCTGTGTGTGTCTTTACAGGAAGTTCTGTGGCCCTCACATCTGTGGTGACGCCCTTGACATAGACCAACTACACAACCACATCCTTACTGGGAGTTGGAGGAAGCACTCGGTCCTTCAGGTACCAATCTTCTGGTGGAAGGGGTTTCCAGTCTTTCGCTGTCACTGTTTGCATCCATAAAAGAACAGCCCTTTTCAGAACAACCACTAAGGCCCTGTAATCTCTGCATACAGTCCCAGGCACCCACAGAATATGAAATGATTGGTCCATAAGGAACTATATAATCGTCAACTTTTAACAGTTAACTGTTTGCATATTTTTCAATGGGGTTCTTATGTTTTGGTCACACAATGACAGAACATTTTATAACTATAAGATATCCATATTTTGCTCTGCAGAGGAAGTTGTACTGTGTAGTTTCTATGACAGAACATTTTATAACTATAAGATATCCATATTTTGTTCTGCAGAGGAAGTTGTACTGTGTAGTTTCTATGACAGAACATTTTATAACTATAAGATATCCATATTTTTCTCTGCAGAGGAAGTTGTACAGTGTAGTTTCTATGACAGAACATTTTATAACTATAAGATATCCATATTTTTCTCTGCAGAGGAAGTTGTACTGTGTAGTTTCTATGACAGAACATTTTATAACTATAAGATATCCATATTTTTCTCTGCAGAGGAAGTTGTACAGTGTAGTTTCTATGACCATTTTATAACTATAAGATATCCATATTTTTCTCTGCAGGGGAAGTTGTACTGTGTAGTTTCTATGACAGAACATTTTATAACTATAAGATATCCATATTTTTCTCTGCAGAGGAAGTTGTACAGTGTAGTTTCTATGACAGAACATTTTATAACTATAAGATATCCATATTTTTCTCTGCAGAGGAAGTTGTACTGTGTAGTTTCTATGACAGAACATTTTATAACTATAAGATATCCATATTTTTCTCTGCAGAGGAAGTTGTACAGTGTAGTTTCTATGACAGAACATTTTATAACTATAAGATATCCATATTTTGCTCTGCAGAGGAAGTTGTACGGTGTAGTTTCTATGTCTGCTCACATTGTCAGGTAAATAAATTGATTGCTTTGTTGCTGATTAATATTTGTTTGACATTTGACAGATCTGGGATTTCTCCCTGGGAGCTAAGATTAAGGATGTACCGCAGGACACCCTCAACTCTAGTCAGGTACGTCTGTCAGTGACTCACACCCACCAGTGGTAATAGGGAAACAATACATGTGAATATGATGATCAAAATAAAATTCCGTTTCTAAACGTGTCTGCTTACAACTGTGCTGCAGCTGTATGTGTTTCCATGTGTTGTAGCTGAGTGTTGCAGCTGTGCTTTAGTGTTAAATTTGTATGTGTCCTCGGTAGTATGTGTTATCCTCTGTTTTGCAGCTCTGTGTTATCCCATGTGCCACGAGTGCATGTGTTATCATGTGTGCCACAAGTGCATGAGTTATCCTATGTTCTGCAGCTGCATGTGTTATCCTGTGTGCCACAAGTGCACGTGTTATCCTGTGTGCTGCAGCTGCATGTGTTATCCTGTGTGCCACAACTGCACGTGTTATCCTGTGTGCCACAACTGCACGTGTTATCCTGTGTGCCACAACTGCACGTGTTATCCTGTTTGCTGCAGCTGCATGTGTTATCCTGTTTGCTGCTGCAGTGTGGATTATCCTCAGTGTTGCAGTGCTATGTCTTATGAACAGTGTTTTAGCACTGTGAGTTATCTTGTGATTTGCAGCTATATATGTTATCCTTTTCAGCTATACTGTGCCCAGTGGCTAGGCAAGGACAGCATCATCTGTGGAGGAACAGATCAGAATATGGCCAGGATTATAGACAGAGGGACACTCAATGTAAGTACACCCACATAGAGTGACGTGTACTAAATTGTAAGTACACTCCCCTAGACAATGGAGTACACCTATCTAGACAAAGGGACACTTACGTACACCCACTAGACAGATGAGTACTTAATGTAAGTACACCCACTAGACAGATGAGTGCTCAATGTAAGTACACCCACTAGACTGATGAGTATTCAATGTAAGTACACCCCCTAGACTGATGAGTATTCAATGTAAGTACACCCACTAGACAGACGAGTACTCAATGCAAGTACACCCACTAGACAGACGAGTACTCAATGTAAGTACACCCACTAGACTGATGAGTACTCAATGTAAGTACACCCACTAGACAGATGAGTACTCAATGTAAGTACAACCACTAGTCAGATGAGTACTCAATGTAAGTACACCCACTAGACAGATGAGTACTCAGTGTACTCAATGTAAGTACACCCACTTAGACTGATGAGTATTCAATGCAAGTACACCCACTAGACTGATGAGTACTCAATGTAAGTACTCAATGTAAGTACACCCACTAGACTGATGAGTACTCAATGTAAGTACACCCCCTAGACAGATGAGTACTCAATGTAAGTACACCCCCTAGACAGATGAGTACTCAATGTAAGTACATCCATTAGACAGATGAGTACTCAATGTAAGTACACCCACTAGACTGATGAGTATTCAATGCAAGTACACCCACTAGACAGACGAGTACTCAATGTAAGTACACCCACTAGACAGATGAGTACTCAATGTAAGTACACCCACTAGACAGATGAGTACTCAATGTAAGTACACCCACTCGACCTAGACACTAGACAGACGAAAGTACTCAATGTAAGTACACCCACTGGACTGATGAGTACTCAATGTAAGTACACCCACTAGACAGACGAGTACTCAATGTAAGTACACCCACTAGACAGACGAGTACTCAATGTAAGTACAACCACTAGTCAGATGAGTACTCAATGTAAGTACACCCACTAGACAGATGAGTACTCAGTGTAAGTACAACCACTAGACTGATGAGTATTCAATGCAAGTACACCCACTCGACAGACGAGTACTCAATGTAAGTACACCCACTAGACTGATGAGTACTCAATGTAAGTACACCCACTAGACAGATGAGTACTCAATGTAAGTACACCCATGAGTACTCAACAGACAGACAGATGAGTACTCAATGTAAGTACACCCACTAGACTGATGAGTACTCAGTGTAAGTACACCCACTAGACAGATGAGTACTCAATGTAAGTACACCCACTAGACAGATGAGTACTCAGTGTAAGTACACCCACTAGACAGATGAGTATTCAATGTAAGTACACCCACTAGACAGATGAGTACTCAATGTAAGTACACCCACTCGATAGATAAGTACTCAATTTAAGTACACCCACTAGACAGACGAGTACTCAATGTAAGTACACCCACTAGACTGATGAGTACTCAATGCAAGTACACCCACTAGACTGATGAGTATTCAATATAAGTACACCCACTCGACAGACGAGTACTCAATGTAAGTACACCCACTAGACAGATGAGTACTCAATGTAAGTACACCCACTCGACAGATGAGTACTCAATGTAAGTACACCCACTCGACAGATGAGTACTCAATGTAAGTACACCCACTCGACAGATGAGTACTCAATGTAAGTACACCCACTCGACAGATGAGTACTCAATGTAAGTACACCCACCTACTGAATCCTAGAGGAATTCACAATGTAAGTACTCTCATGTACCAGATAATTGATGGACAAACACTTAATGTAAGTACATCTCCATATTGGATAGTTGACAAAGGGACACTCAATATGAGTACACACACACACACACAGAATTCCTGAGAGACCATTCAGCATTTCTTGATCCCACTGTGCACTTCTGCTGCTCTATCAGTCTCGTCATGAACTTGAGCCATTTAGGAAGTTTGGAAATTTCCAAGTTAGACTTCAAAGTAGTTTGTTGTTGTTTTCCAGAGAGAAACTCATTAGTCAATTCCCCTGGTAACTCACATTTAGGTATTTTGGAGACAGTCTCTTGTTTTGTCCAAAGATTCCTTCATGATGATTCTTTTCCTGAAATGCCTGTAATATCCCTAATCATCAGGTTCCCCATTCTCTTCCCACAGAGGTTACTTGTCATATCTTCCTACGAACCTCTGTTCTAATACGGCCATATTTCCCGGTTCTCGTAAAATCCCCTAGTGGCAAAAGATCGCAACACGAATTATCTCCCTTCTTTCTATCCAATCAGAACACGTGTAACATCGACTTAGATTCAACTTGACTAACACAAGCAAATGTGAGGCCACAAATGTCCCCCATCTGCTGGGGACTTGTGTTGATGTTACACACAAGACGTTTAATGGCTAGCTTGTCCGTTGTCAACGAGGGCGATGGAGACACCACTGATCCGCCATAACATGACTGAGTTCTGTCTAGAAGAAACGTTTGCGCATCACGCAGGGGAAGAGGTTTAGGTTTCTCGAAGTATACGGAAATTACCGAGGCCTTGCGAATGATCACTTTTGAAACAACGTCGCTGATTGCACAACTAAATCTGATTGCCTCCAATCACGAGTCTTGAATGCTCACGCCATGAAAGGGCCGTATTAGAACAGAGGTTACGTAGGAAGATATGACAGGAGTAACGTCTGTGGGAAGAGAATGCAGGATCCCAAAACAACACAGTTTATTGTCGTTAAAGTTCTTTACATGTTGCCATTCTTCTCTATTTGTTCATTAATGGGTTTTTAGAGAGGAAAACATGAAAATTATTGACTCTTAATAGTCTTAGAACGTGCTTCAGGTTTTGGGTGGACTCATGCACTGAATAACAAATGATGTGAACACTGTTTGTGCTTCTTATGTTTTGGGGGGTACAGAAAACAATTTGCTTTGAACCTTGGTCATATGTGTACAAAAGGATCATTGTTGTAGGGTGCTCTTTTAGTGATGGAAGTGTCCATAAAATCACTCTAAACCTGAAACAGCCACACAAATTCCACCTTCAGGTTCAAAAGATTGATGTCTGATAAAGATCTTAATTCCTTTAGTTGTGCGAGGAAGTGTTTCTCAGTCTGGAAGTTTTCCATTGGGCAAAGTCAACAAACTGATTTCTCAATGTTTTATGTTGTAACTAAACTGAACTAAAACTCTGATCTTTTTTCACAGATCATACGAGTACCGTTCTTATGCTCTTATGATCATTGAATACATCCAGTCTCCCCACAAACTGATTATCTCGGTAATCCATTCTCTCACACAGACCACCGGTCAGCTTGTAGACCTACCTCAGGGCGTCTACTGCATCGACAATGACCGCCAAGGCAGCTACCCCCGCATCGCCATCGGCAGCAGTCGCTACATCTTCCTCGTCCGCAGCGACAAGAAAAGTCATTACAGAGGAGACTGATAGCAAGGCATCTACAGGAGCAAGGCATCACCACCACAGCAGACTTCCTCCATCTGTGATCAGAATCGTTTTAAACCAGAAGTGAAGACATATTTTTCAGCTTGATATCAACAAGTTTCATGTTTGAATTATTTCGGTAGTGAGATGGCTACAAGTCTAAAGGTGATTGTCTTGGTGTCATGTCCTTCTCCCAGTCGCCCACTAGAATACCTCAGGACCTTCAGTAATATGAAGTCTTATCCTCATTTGGCCAGTCAAAAACATGTTCCTAAGTTATAATGTGTGTAAAAAAAATTCTTTTTAACACTGAAGGCATTAAGGTGGCATTATGGTTAATGCCAGTCCTGCCGAAAGTCCAGGTTTGATTCCCCACATGGGTACACAGGGCTGTTCCTGGTGCCTTCCCACCATAAATTGATAATGCATTTCTGAACACTGTGGGCAGCAGATTTCTGTTTTCAAAAATACCGGTGTTGTAGCTTGGCATGCCCTCATCTTGCATGACGACCACAGTGTGTGCTAGATACTTGTCAGTTCTATATATCGTATATGTGAGTGGAGATGATGACAAGTTAGATGTCATATGTTGTGTACAGTCTCCAGCCACCAGATGAGTCTTTTGGACAAACACAGATGCTTCAAATATGGGATGCTGCTACAAATAAGCACAAATACTCCTTTCATGACAAAATTTTGATGGTTTAAATAATGTTGACCAGGATCCATGTAAATAGTGTTAATTTATGTATAAGGATAGGCTGACCTTATTGGACATTGTTACTGGACACAACTTCTGACAGTCTCTGAAGTGATGGACTGTGATTCATGTTGTTAGTTGTTTCTCTGAATTTGTTTTCAAACATTGTCCAGTTTTTATGAAGTATCTATAGAAGTTATAACACATTATTCAACTATACTGTACCAAACTGCTGTGGTAGGCTAGCTTGCTGAAACTGATTACACTGAGAATATCAAACCACAAGAAATATATGATGTTTCTTCTCCTAAAACTAAAATGAAGCCAACATACTGCAAAGGAACTGAAACAATTTTAGGGTTTCTAGCATTCTTTGGTGATAGAAAAGCAGAATGTTACTTTTTTTATAGAATTTGCTTCATGGCACACTGTAAAATTTATGTTTGTTGTGAACATATTTATTCTTGACATATAGGTTATTTTAGATGTGTTATATGTACACACCACCAGGCCTTCTCTGTAACTGGAAACCCTGACCAGTCTTCTGTACTTCACAGCACCGCCAACCATCACAGACTCGGTTCACTCAGATTCTTATTATTACAGTAAAGTAATTTTCTTCCAAATTTATACAAAATATCAACCAGGGTCCAGCTCATGTTTCTTTTTACTTTATGTCCTGCTCAGGAAATGTATGTACAGCAACTGTTGAATGTTGTAAGTCACAGTGTCTGAATGTGTGTCGGGAGTGTCTGTGGTGTACTCCATCAAGTAAAGAAAGATTTAAGGAAAGATGGCAATGCGTGAAGCATTTGTCTTCATCTGAAAACACACTTTTATTCATTTCCTCCAGATTGTTAACCATTTGTTTATTATTTGTCATGAACAGTATGACAATCACACATATTAAAATCCATCTGTGCATATATTTATGTCTTTACTTTGAAATATGAAATCCATTGTGAAACCATTATTCAGAACTGTCCAGTCGCTGTGAGGCTGTTTTCAGTTCCAGGAAATATATAGAAATGCTAGATCATGTTTTACTGGCTCACAGGCTTGGTAGTTAAAAGTCAATGTTTGCAAAAAATACACCTTTTAAAATATTTTATGACATTAGAATATTACTCTGAAATATGATTACATTGAACAAGCTCACATGCTAACTTATGAACAATATGGATGAGTATAGCAGTCCTAAACATACAGTTTCTCACATTGCTTCTTGTGAAAACTGGTTAATGTTTTAATGTCTTAATGTTGTTTGTTCCAAGAAGTTCTTGCTAAACGAACTGTCCATTTTTCTTGCCAGTCATGTACATGAAGTCTTTGTGGTTTGCTGGGTGGATCGAACAAGATGACCAGTTCATAACAGTATTCTACTAGCAAGGATTTCGCTGGTATTATAAAAAAATTTCAGTGTTATTTGAGAACTTTAACGTTTCGTCCAAGATATATATATCGATGACATGCTGATAATAGTGACATTATAAAGTGAAAGAATTTTGTGGGCCTTAATGTCTTTATGGGTGGTCTTGGACTTTTCAAGTGACAATGAGACTTTGAATGAGTGATATCTTAAATTTTTGTTATCATGGTACTGATGTTTCAGTACCTCAAATGATGGTTATCTAACCAATTCCTTGTCTTTGTTTCATGGTAGGAAAATACATGCTGTTTTTCTACTAAATAGTAACTTCAATCACAGGTAGTGTGTTCCGTGAATGTAAATAATCATCATTCAGGTAACATTACAGGTAACTAATTAAGCGGACAGGTCATTTACAGATGGCAATATTGTTGTAAATGTGAAAGTCGACTCCCCTCAGAACAGAAGATAGTGCACACAGAACATATACAGAGACAACACCAAGAGATGCTGCTGAGTTTCGGCTCTCTTCATCACGGTCTGTTCTATGATAGTGTGATGTTCAAAATAAAGTCTCCACTTTTCTTTCTTTCTTTCTTTTTTCTTTATGTTTTGGTGCATATCAAGGTGATAAAAAAAGACCCGTGATTTAGTCAGGACACAGGTAGCCAAGTGGATTGTGCCAAGTCATTCCTGAGTTCTGTTTAAAGATGACCAGGGAGACAAGTGTCACTTCAATACCAGATTAATGGCTTCAGCTGACGTTAGTGTGTAAGTTATTACCTCTCTCATTTATATGTGCTGTCAAACATTTCCAGATGCAGATCCGATGTATTTTAGTACTTACTGTTAGTCAACACGCTGTTCACGTGACTGTTTTTGTTAAAGGTACTTGTGACAAACAATGTTTATGTGGGGATTCCATATTGAGTTGGCCTCCAGAAAAGTAGGTAAGCTTGTTGTAGAAGGCAGAGTAATGGATAAACGGCACAGGCTTGGTTTCTATTGATTGCGATTCATGCTGTAACTGTACTTAGATGTGTATTTTGCTGCCATGAGCTTAATCTTTTTGTGCCTCACATCACACGGACAGGTGCAAATTAGGAGTTACCTGAAGGTCATTTTAATCCGAAGTTTGTGTAAAATAGGATCACTCACTGGTTTAATAATGCCTTATAGACTAGACCGAAAGGAGTTGATGTATATTGAACTCCTAAAGAAAGGTATCAATATCCTCAGTGAATGATAACATGTGAATAAATAGTCAAATTCTGACAACTACATGACGGTTGTGAAACCAAATGCCAGTAATATTACATTACACGTGTCGATTCATTTGAGAAAAGCATTTCTCTCTTGTAGCCACTCAGTGAATTTGTTTGTTTGTTTATTTGAAATAGAATGCTTTAATTGTTTACATAGATTAGGTCCTGTTTTTTATTAGGTCTGTGATTGTTGATATACTGATAATTTAATGGATTTAATTATATTTTTGTTACATGCAAATTTACAGCAATATCTATTGTACATTGCCCTGAATGATTAAATCTATTTTGATCAGACTTGTTGTAGTTGTGAATGTTTATGAATGGGTGAGTCGTATGAGTAATGACAGAAATAGATGAAAGCTTTGTACTCTGAGGTATAGAGTGTTTAAGAGTTGAGAGTGAGTGAGTGAGTTTAGTTTTAGGCCGCACTCAGCATTATTCCAGCTATATGGCGGCGGTCTGTAAATAATCGAGTCTGGACCAGATAATCCAGTGATCAACAACATGAGCATTGATCTGCACAATTGGGAACCGATGACATGTGTCAACCAAGCCAGCGAGCCTGACCACCCGATCCCGTTAGTCGCCTCTTACGACAAGCATGGGTTACTGAAGATCAATATTCTAACCCGGATCTTCACGGGTATTTAAGGGTTGGGAAATATATGAGTCAGAAAAAGTGTTGAAGGGTTAACAATTTCAGGATTTTAAAGGCCAAAGCAGCTGCAAATATTTCCCATACAGGTTGATAGGTCATGTGCAATAATGTTCACGATGTTTGCACATGATGCAGTCTCAGTGACCGTCACTTGAAGTTGGAGATACGATGTGAAGTCATTCGTTGATGTGACAAATTGATAACATGACCTCATCTGAACAGAAAGCTTCCTTCGGTGAAAATAATCAGTAGAGTTGAAATTTGATAAGTTTGTCTTCATTATCTCTAAAAATGTATAAAGTACATCAGTAGAGTAACCTACTGTGACATCTTCCCAGACCAAAGTCAATGTTGCTGATACCCATGAAGATCCGGGTTCGAAATGGTCTTAAGTAACCCATGCTTGTCTCCCGTGAGGATCTGGGTTAGAATTGTCTGCAGTAACCCATGCTTGTCTCCCGTGAAGATCTGGGTTAGAATTGGTCTTCAGTAACCCATGCTTGTCTCCCATGAAGATCCGGGTTAGAATTGATCTTCAGTAACTCATCCTTGTCTCCCATAAAGATGCGGGTTAGAATTGATCTTCAGTAACCCATGCTTGTCTCCCATAAAGATGCGGGTTAGAAATGGTCTTCAGTAACCCATGCTTGTCTCCCGTGAGGATCTGGGTTAGAATTGGTCTTCAGTAACCCATGCTTGTCTCCCATGAAGATCCGGGTTAGAACTGGACTTCAGTAACCCATGCTTGTCTCCCATGAAGATCCGGGTTAGAAATGGTCTTCAATAATGTCTCCCGTGAGGATCCGGGTTAGAATTGGTCTTCAGTAACCCATGCTTGTCTCCCGTGAAGATCCGGGTTAGAATTGGTCTTCAGCAATGTCTCCCGTGAGGATCCGGGTTAGAATTGGTTTTCAGTAACCCATGCTTGTCTCCCATGAAGATCTGGGTTAGAATTGGTCTTCAGTAACCCATACTTGTCTCCCGTGAGGATCTGGGTTAGAATTGGTTTTCAGTAACCCATACTTGTCTCCCGTGAGGATCTGGGTTAGAATTGGTTTTCAGTAACCCATGCTTGTCTCCCATGAAGATCTGGGTTAGAATTGGTTTTCAGTAACCCATACTTGTCTCCCGTGAGGATCTGGGTTAGAAATTTGTCTTCAGTACCCATTCTTGTCGTAAGAGGCGACTAAAGGGATGGGGTGGTCAGGCTCTTTGCTTTTGACATTGGGTTGTCACCATATACATGTAGCTGGAATATTGCCGAGAGCAGCGTTAAACAACCAACCAACCAACCATGTAGCTGAAGACTGCTCTCTGTGTTATATGTAGCCTGTGGACACATTGTGATCAAGTATGGAAAATCACAAATGTATAGTAGTGAATCTGACATCGAAATGAATCACCTACGTCTCGTTCCTTGCCCCATGTTAAACTAGCTGGTGCAGGCGAAGACGGCGCCATCGAAAATTGTTTCTCAGAATGTGCATTGTGATTTTGACCTGGACAGGGGTTTGTGTCATTACAGTTTCGTTTATCTGACTGAAAGTCAAGCGAGGGAAGTGCCTAAAACTCGGGCCAAGAAAAGTCGGGCTGGGCCAGACCACCGGGTACTATCAAAAATGGATTGCAAAATATATAGTGAACACGCGTCTCGGTGCATCATACGACTTCCGACTTGTCATATTTTCAACAGCTCTTACACTTCTCTGCCTCTGGAATCTGAAACTTTCATCAAGGATTTTCAATGTTGTCTCTAAAACTGCCATCAGAATCCATGTCTTGCAGGACTTCCGAGGCAGCTAATAGTCACTCCTGGAGCATCAAAGAATATTTGGATATTTGGCAAATTAATATTTTTGGGTCCAAACTTATTTCTGGTTTCCTGCAGAGTGATGAAATGTGATCTTCGCTGGACCATTACGTTTAGGGTAAGCGCGTGAAACATCTCCATGAACTGACAGTCTGGCAATATGGCGACTGTTACAATTACGTCAGTTGCCCTTTGGCCTGACAAATACAGTGATCAAGTAACCTATGCTTGTAAGAGGCTACTACATAGGTCGGATGGTAAAGCTCGGTGACGTGATTGAATTCCTGTTATCTATGCCAATTGTGGGGACCAGCGCTCGAAATTAACGTCGTTCCTTAGGCCCGAAGCCGACTGAAAACCACTCGGACCCACAACTTTTGTTAAACCCCCACTCCACCCCACCCCGGCATGCAATGCTGGGGGGATATAGTCGACGCCTCATCCGTCTGTCCAACCGTCCGTCCGTAATCATTTTGTTTCCGGAGCATAGCGCAAAGACCGTTCAATATTTTTCAACAAAAATTGGTAGATATATCAAACAAAACCTAAAGTGGTGCCTTTTGCTATTTACAGATTTTTGTCATTTTTACGTTTCTTTGTTTCAATGGAAACGTTTTGGACTTAGTAGAAGCAGATCCCAAAGTGGTGCCTTTTGCTATTTGCAAATTTTTGGCATTTGTCTTTTTCCCGGTTTCCATGGAAACGATTCAGACTTAGTCTCAAAAAGGAGTGATGGACTTCGTTTTCTGGGCACAACTCGAAAACCGTTCTATTTTTTTCAAAAGAACTTAGCAGATTTAACAAACAGAACCTAAAGTGGCGCCTTTTGCTATTTACAGATTTTTGGCATTCGTATTTTCCTTGCTTTCCATGAAAACGTTTTCAACTTAGTCTCAAAGGGGAAGGGTGGGCTTCGTTTCCGGAGAAAAACTCGAAAACCTTTCAATATCTTTCAACACAACTTGGCAGATATATCAAACAGACACTAAAGTGGTGCCTTTTGCTATTAACAGATTTTTTGTCATTTTTATTTTTCTTGGTCTCCATGGAAACATTTTGGACTTAGTCTCGAAAGCGAGGGGTGGCCTTCGTTTCCGGAGCACAACTCAAAAAACGTTCAATATCTCTCTTCAAGACATGGCACATATATCGAACAGAACCTACAGTGGTGCCTTTTGCTATTTACAGATTTTTGTCATATTTATTTTTCTCGGTTTCCACAAACGTTTTGGACTTAGTCTCAAAAGGGAAGGGTGTGCCTCGTTTCCGGAGCACAACTCAAAAACCGTTCATTATCTTTCTTCAAGACTTGGCAGTGCCTTTTGCTATTTGCAGATTTTTGGCATTTATACTTTTCCTGATTTCCATTGAAACGATTTGGACTTAGTAAAAAAATCAAGTTGGACTTTAAGTAACTGTCAGATGATTTGTTCTTTCAAATTTGTAGGGGCCGGGGGGATTTGTCATCTTCTGATGACTCTTGTTTTCTCTAGGTTCTTATGTCCGACAGCTTTTTTATCCACAACTAAAGAGTATCATTTCCATATTAAGATATAGGACCTACACATTCTGATCAAGACCCACAACTCTTTATGGTTCTGGGTCCTTAGGGCCTGCAGCCTTTCTGGGTTAAGGGTAAACGCTGGTGGGGAACCCTGCTCCTGAGGTCCGGGGTTCCGGTCCACAAAGTGTTGATAACGTTACGACCTGTCGTATCTCTATAGCTTATCACAGACTTACGAATGGAGCGCTACGAACGCCTTGAGGATCGGGACCCAGAGTCACTTATTTAATGACATCCACCATTCACCTGGGATAGGCCTACTACTGAATGCTGTGTTAAACAAAACACAAAGAAAACCGATCCAAGCCAAACACCGGCTGCTTTAGGTATCATGGGACCCGTGAAGATCCGGGGTAGAATTGATCTTCAGTAAGCCCATGCTTGTCGTAAGAGGCGACTAACGGGATCGGGTGGTCAGGCTCGCTGACTTGGTTGACACATGTCATTGTATCCCAGTTGCCTAGATCGATGCGCATGTTGTAGATCACTGAATTGTCTGGTCCAGACTCGACTATTTACAGACCGCCGCTATATAGCTAGAATATTACTAAGTGCGGCGTAAAACTAAACTCACTCACTCACTGTTGAACTGCGACATGTTATCTACTGTTCTGGACAATATACGCAGCCAGAAAACGGGGACTTCCGTCCTGCCTGTACATCGACTGATGTTGAACGCTCCACGCCAAGTACGATATATATTTTAATGTACAAACACCCACATGTGAACAACTCCAATATGTGGAATGCTTGACCCTGTATGGGAACTAACAAGCACACGTGTTCATAGCTCTAGGGAAGGGCGATGATTGAACACCGACTGCCCTCGGAACTGTCACTACAGAATATGAAGTTTGTAGTTGGTAATGTTTATAGCTGATCGTCAAGGCAGACAGGTGTACTGCTACTCAAAATTAGATTACTTAAAATCGTGTTTTCTCACTTTTATTTAAAATGGTACGATGGTCGAATTCTAATATGTATTTGTTATTTCAAAATAAATTTTTATAATGCAAGAAAGTAGAGGATAACTCTCAGTCAATTATGACGTTACATGTTGATCTGTGCACATTTTTTAAATTTTATTTTTAATTTTTAATTGCTCCCAATACGTTGAATACAAGCATATTGAGGAATATGTGTACAAAACAGCCTGTAGGCTCAATAGAGATATAGTATATTAAATATCAACAGCTGTAATGTTTTGGTTAAATAGTCATGCAGGATTAAATTCTGGGATGAGAGGAAAACATTTGGCTAAAAAGCTTTCAACATTATTATTTCTTCTGGAAATTAATTTTTCAGTGCTGAATATGTCTTTCAATATCCTTAAGTAATTATCGACTTTTGGAATTGTTTTTTTTTCAAAGAGCAAGTGTAAATATGCCTCTTAGCAGATAAGATTATGTGGTTCAGTAATGGGTTCTTACCTAAAAAGCCAAACCAGATCAAAGGTTTTGTCAAATTAAGTGCTTGGATACATTTCGTAATCCACTGTTCAAGTTTCTTCCAGAAAGTTTTGGTTTCATCACATTCCCAATGTATATGGCATAAGGTCTCACCAGAAACATTACAAAAAGAACATAATGTATTGTCAACAAGATTCATTATAGAAAGTTCTTTTTTGGTATAAACAATTCCGTGCAGAAATTTATATTGAAAATCTTACAGTTTCACATCTCTTAAATTCTTTCTGAAAATATCACAAATCATATGCCAATCAAAATCAATACAATCAAATAATGTTTCCCATTTTTGGCACATATGAGGTTTAACATTTTCAGATAACAATTTATCATAGAATAATCTTCAACCTTTTCTGGGGGATGTGAAATCCTTTTGGAGAGAATTTATATCGAGATCATTGATGTGTATATATCCATATTCGTATATAGTCTTTTACAAAGGTTCAGGTAAAACGTATATAACATATCCAAGATCCACGTGTGTACCTCATATCAAATTTAAGCCTCAAAGGATCAAAGGATATATATATATATACCCTTGTTCATCACAAAGATCTTTGATTGTCAAGATTCCACTTTTAGCCCAATGTCTAATAATGTGATTTGAGTTTCTGAAATTATTATTCAGCCTCAAAGGTTGGGATAAGATTTCAATAATGTTCTCTGCTTCTATAGTATTTTTGATGCAATATCATTTCCATGCCTTTAAAACATCTTTCCAGAAAGGATTATCAACAGTACGGCAACTATATTCTGAAATTTGCTCCATATTTTAGCATATCTTTAAAAGGAAAGTTGCATGGGTTACCAGGATATTCCTTTAAATATAGTTTGAGTTGTGTAGATAATTTCATGGCGTTAACAAAGGTCTTAAAATAATCATGCGTAGATCTCTCAAGCGCGGTGATAAAATCCTCTGGTGGGTAAAGTGTTAAAAATATGAACTAATTTTGAAAGAGCCAATGTCTTAATAACAGTAATTTTGCCTATGCACATTTGTGTATTGCTTGCAGATGTTATATAATAACCTGGAAATCTGTATGTCACGAAAATCTGGCTTTTCGTCAGACACCACACCTCTCAGCTGAATGTCCAAAAACATTTAGGAAACGCCAAGGTCACGATTTGACCACCCAATTCCACTTGGTGAATGGGTTCTGAAACCAGTTTGATGCCAGCCAAATCAATTCAGCTTCGATGATTTATAGATGGCCATAGATGCCATGGCGCTCAGAAACGACAGGGTAATTCCACATTTCGCTTCAAAATGAAATTTACGGGCACTGAATACCAACTAAACCCCGCAGACAGTATATGGACAGTTAAAAACCTGCTAAGGCTGAACTGGCCTTGATGTTTTATAAGAGAATATTCCTTGATGTCAAGGTCATATGAGGGCACGAAATGACATGACCTCGGATTTGATTGACATCGTCCCGCACGTGGCTCGCCCGACGTCTCTTTCATTGTCCCATTAAAAGCAATAAACACCTGCAACCTGTCAACACCCACTGTAGGCCTCACTTTGATGAATGACGCGACATGAAACAGACATGGAACAGATCTATACGTGTAGTGTGTGACAGCAAGGTTTCAATCAGATTCGACCGATCGATCACTAAATTCGAGTTAGGTTCCAGTGAGTGAGTTGATAAGGCTTCACGCCGCTTTTCAGTCATTCCCAAAGAAACTGCACAAATCAGAGAGGATAGTGAAGAAAAACAAAATCACTTCAGTCGCCCAAAAATGTTTATTTTCCAAAACTACAACTTGTGAATGAAGAATCTGTACTTTTTCAGCACTCAGTGAACAGTATTAAACTTGCAGCACTGGTTTGAAGTAAGGTACCCGTAACCGTCCATGTAATTTACGTTTCATACTTGAAAATATAACGTTCCCTTTCACGAAAACGCCATGGAATCACACAAAATGGGAATGAATATATTTTGGCTTTACCTGTTAAACACCTTTACCATCTTACAGTTCTACTGCGTGACGTATATTACGTTGTAACTTACGTTCTTGTTAAATTCAAAGACTGAAGTTTGATTAAAGGCCAAAGATGACAAAAACAGCAAATATCTTTGCACCAGATATGTAGTCAAAAGAAAAGAGAACATTATTCTAAAATTCAGCTGAGACAGTTGTGCAACACTGATATATCTACAAGCAACAATCACACAATGAGACTTTCGGATAAAGCTTTGGATTCATACTTATTTAGAGTAAGTTAAAGAACAATCTGTATAGTTGACAAAACGCACACTTTAATTCCATCAACATGTTAAATCGTTTTATCATCTGAAGTGATGATTCCGAAAGAAATATTCGTATGAAATTTACGTAACACCTTCAGTAATTTACGTTTGGGTGAAAACGTGGCATGATCGACAATGGAATCCATAGAATGAGCATTGCTCTGCTCACATGCAGAAATTCAAACGGTTACCAACACGTGATTTTTGATGTCTTTTGGGATTTCCCATGTAACTTCATGTAACTTCAATTAAACGTAAATTACAAAAGGTAAATTACATTTTGTTTATCTGAAGTGAAGTATATCAATCCATACCAGGCATTTGTTTAAATGACTTGTTAGTTTTCTTGCTTTTCGTGTTTCCTTTACTTTACTTGTTATTATTAAAGTATTTAAAGATCAGAAAGTGCTTTTGGGTTCATGAATCGCATCTTTCAAACTCAACGACTGCAATTGTCCACTGTTACTGGGAATGACCGTTTTAGCAAGATTTTAGCAATATCAAGGCGGGAGACTCCAGAAATGGGCTCGTATCGATTTGGGGAATCGAACCATGGTCTTCGGCGAGACGAGCGAACACTTTAACCTCAAGGCTATCCCACTAGTCTAGGTGCACTTTACATGGCCATTGATATTGTGTAGATATTGAGGATGTTTTATGTGTAAATGAAAGCGATGTTATCCTTAGGCGTGAGCCAAGGTCATAGTCACCCCCTCTGAATTTCGTATACGTTAAGAGAAATTATCATATTGGGGCGTTTTTGTCATCTCGTTGCGAAATATGAGTGAGTTTAGTTTTACACCGCACTCAGCAATATTCCAGCTGTATGGAGGCGGTCTGTAAATAATCGGGTTTGGACCAGACAACCCAGTGATCAACAGCATGAGCATCGATCTGTCTAATTGGGAACCGATGACATGTGTCAACCACGTCAGCGAGCCTGACCACCCGATCCCGTTAGTCGCCTCTTACGACAAGCATGGGTCTTGCGGGTCTTACGAAATATGAGTACACAATGCCATTTTATGCTGACGAGTAGGTGCCTGACTCTGAGAGTATGGGTTTGAATCCTGGATAGGACTCAACCTAGCAAAAGTACTAGAATCTGTACTTTACTGAGAAACTGTAATCCCAAATACAAAATAAGTTTATAACGAGATTTCTGATCATTTTGTTCATTCTCAGAAACAACATTAGGTTTGTACAGGAAAGAAAATTAACCTTTGTATTGTCATATAGCTTTTGTTTATTAATTTCACCCTTCTTACAAGTCATTTCAGGTATTTGGCAAAATAATTCTTAAGGATCGAGGAGAGTTGGAAAGTCTTGTAATGATATGCCATTGTGTCCACTGCATCTTCTCGCTACGGCAAGGGTCTTAGCCATTAACACTTGGTTCCAATATTTTAGTAGGGCGCTGTGATAAGATAAGAATATTGCTGTTTCGGCGATGAAATATAATTCGTTCATTTGTCCGTCCATTCTTTCATTCATTCATTCATTCATTCATTCCAGGTTAGAATAGGTCCCCAGCAACATTTGCTGGTGATGAAAGGCGACAAATGAATTTGGCCGTCAGACGCAGTGACATGGCTGGTTGTCTGTCATCTTACTCAGCGGCCATTCATTGGGGTGAGATTTGACTGTGATGTGAATCGTTGGCTCGTCACGCTGAAAACCGGGGTTCACTCACTCACTCACTAACTCACTCACTCACTCTAGTGTGTGGTTTATAGTGTCCCAACAACACTGAACGTTGCTAATATTTTAAATCATTGGAATGTCTGGTCCAGACAACAGACCCCCATTACTGTTCATCCACGCGTTGCACTAGCCTCTCGGTGCCAATGTTGAGTAATGGCACAAAACAAAATTACTTGTTTAAAAACAACGAGTAAATTCGGACACACCTTAAACATGTTCTCAAATATTGACAGTGCATGCAATTGACAATGAAAAATAGCTTCAGTTGATCTGTCTGTGGCAAGGTCATACGTTTAATAGAAGGATGTGTCTCCTTGGCGACAACGTTAAACCTAGACTAGTGTATCAATTGTGACTGACACACATTTCATCCCTGTCACATATCAATCAGTCAAGAAATCAAACCCAGCTGATATCAGAAGGCGGCCCCAGTTCCTGCCACCACTGTCATAGACCTCCTCGTCTCCACGCAACGTGAGTAGTACTCTGCAAGTTGTCTTTTTCTCATTTTGTCAATACTGTACATTGCACAAACTGTTCAAAATATCGTTCTGACTTTTTTGTATCAGTTATTGGTGAAGATTCGTATGTAGTTTATAGATTGAAATTTTATTATTTATCATTTAAGCCATTTAGGGACCGTTCATAATTTATGGCTAGGGGGGGTGATGATGATTTTAAGGGGGGTCACCAATTTTGTTCTTGAGAGCTAGGCGGTCATAAATTTTGTACACATATACATGGGGTGGTCATCAATTTTGTACATAAAATATGTTTAAAATTATGCTTAGAAATTATGGGTGGGGAGGGGGGGGGGGTCACTGATTTTGTACATAAATTTTAAGAGGGGGGTTGTCATTCACATTGTACAAGCTTCTCCATAAAAATCATCATCAAACACACACACACCCAGCACCCAGCCCGGCGTTAAACAAACACACACATACGAGTCTATTTTTATATTATATAGTATTTCATCTTCTGTATGCTTCTCAATTCGGACGAAGCTCAAATGCACACTGTCTTTTAGACCCGTCTCTGTTGGCAATATTCAAGCTATTATATCGCATGGGACAAACATTATCTGGACATATTGCTACCACATTAGGAACAGAAGCATATTTGACGTGGTGTGCGAGTGAACGATTGCACCACCGCATGTTACATGTGATATATAGATAACGTACATACCTTCATTTATCAGTGTACTCTGGTTCATTGTATATCATCGTATTCCAGTTGCGTACATCGATGGTCATAACGTCACTCACTGGATTGTCTGGTGCAGATTTGAGTATTTACTAGTGTGCGTAAAAAGGTTTCTTTTTTAAAAAGGAAAATCTTTGGTATTACCTCCGTAGTGCAGCAGTTTATTGTATAGCTCTGCACATCAAGAATGATGAGTGCGTGCGTGAGTGAGTGAGTGAGTGAGTGAGTGTCTGTTTAACGTCACAATCAGATACAACGCGTCAAAACCGTTAAACAGCTTTAAAAATGTATCCAGTGCCACTGTCACAACCGGGGCTTTTCCAATTTACAGCATGGCATTTTTATCGTAAATCAGTTATATGATCAACGACATGAGGAACAAGTTACTAAACTGGTGTATTTTGCCAATGTAAGATAAATTTGCTTCATACTTCTTTTATGAAACGAGGAAGCCTTTGTAAACCCTTTGTTCATATTTATGATAAATGCCTTCGTGTCAGTACGTAATTAATGAGCTGAAATAAATAAACTATTATATGCAAAGTCAAGTCTACAAAATCTTTAAAAAAACGTCTTTGATCCCCCCCCTGATTCTGATTTGCTTTTATAAATGAAGACACAGACAGTTAAGCCACCTGATCTTACGTATATCAAAAGTTGAAACCTGTTTCGTAGCCATTTAAGCGAAAAGTGAGGGACCCTTACCCTCCGTCACTTTCATTGCGTGGCAACTCATTCGTCTGTTGATCACAACTCACTCACTCACTCACTCATTCACTCACTCACTCACACTCTATTTAAAACTTAGCACTGCCTTCAGGGTTACCATGACTTGTAGTTTCAGTACAACTTCGTTCATTTGTCGGGATTTGGTATGTCAGTTTCTTATTTCAAACTGTCAATCACGAGATGAATGCGTCATATTGCATTGCTCATATTCTGTCATTTCGCTGACATTTACAGACCAGGGATAATGCTCAAATACGTTCAATATGATATGTTCAAACTACACGACTTCATGTCGACTTCCTGTATATACAGGACACGCCCTGCACCAACACTGGCGGATGTGACATAATGCCGGTGTCACGCCGACCAAGTGAACTGTTAAGGTTTAAGTATGACGCACTGGACATTTCGAAACTGTATTACGCATACGGAAGTCACGTAAACACCGGAACCGTTTCTGGTTTCCGGCCAAATATCCTGAGTCTTGCTCAAGTACTAGTTCCGTATATAACAGTGTTCAACAGATATTAAATAGTCTCAATAAACAAATCCTCCCATCAACACCACTCGAAATTAATTTAGAGAGGTATGTTTTATGTACTGTGGCACTGGTGTTAGATTTGCAACTGGTTACTGGGGGCGGTAGGACTACTAGTGAGTGAGTGAGTTTAGTTTTACGCCGCACTCAGCAATATTCCAGCTATATGGCGGCGGTCTGTAAATAATCGAGCCCGACCAGACAATCAAGTGATCAACAGCATGAGCACCGATCTGTTCAATTGGGAACCGATGACAAGTCAGCGAGCCTGGCCACTCGATCCCGTTAGTCTCTTCATACGACAAGCATGGGTTGCTGAAGATCAATATTCTAACCCGGACCTTCTCGGGTCAGTAGGACAACTAAATAGACGGCGCTACCGCTCGGTTTTATTGCAATCAGTACACAGTTTTGATGTTTGGTGGTATTACCAACATATACAAGGTGTGCTAGATAGAATAGAATGAGGCACATCCACTCAGGGCTCCAGCTGATGATGGCTTGTATCACGCAAACTTCGAATATCTGCAGACAACCGTGCGGCGTTAAACAATACTCACTTCAGCTGCACGGTAGACTGGTATTTTTAGTGTTTTGGATTTTGGTTATCAAAGTTTCACGTTTTTATCTATACGGGAATACTTCTAAATAGACTTTCCCCACATGGGTACAATGTGTGAAGTCCATTTCTGGTGGCCACCGCCGTGATATTGCTGGAATATTGCTAAAAGCGGTGTAAAACCATACTCACTCACTAACTCTAAACTAAACGCCTACATACTCTTTATTCTTACAATTTGAATCATGGTGATTTGGGGGACCTAAATTTCCGCGCGCTCAACGGAGCAATACAATGCATGCGCAAGACTAAAGTCTTCCTGGCAACCTTACCCTACTTGATGTGGATCACTGCACTCCATCTGTAGTCCAGCCAGTAATACCACAGTGAGAAGTTATTGATGCAGATAGCAGACATACTCGCTTACCTTACATGACCTTGCCATGACCTCTCTTCACCACTGGATGACCTTCAGTCACGTGTATCAATCAAATGTCGTTACAGTCGCGATGTATGGCCATCACTTTTCGACATGATATTAAAGTGTCAATAACTAACACGTAGAATTCTCTGTATGGCCAACAAAAGGATGAGAGGTTTTACAGAGATCAATAGTTTGATCTGGTAAAATCACAATTATATCTATTATCTATATAACATATGACGTGGTTATGTGGAGTGGAATCAAGTGGAATTGGGTGAGGTGAGGTGAGGTGAGGAATCAAGTGGGGTGAGGTGAGGTGAGGTGAGGAATCAAGTGGGGTGAGGTGAGTTTAGGAATCTAGTGAGGTGAGGTGAGGTGAGGAATCAAGTGAGGTGAGGTGAGGAAACAAGCGGGGTGAGGTGAGGTGAGGAACCAAGTGGGGTGAGGTGAGGTGAGGAATCAAGTGGGGTGAGGTGAGGTTAGGAATCTAGTGAGGTGAGGTTAGGAATCAAGTGGGGTGAGGTGAGGTGAGGTGAGGAATCAAGTGGGGTGAGGTGAGGTTAGGAATCAAGTGGGGTGAGGTGAGGTTAGGAATCTAGTGAGGTGAGGTGAGGTTAGGAATCAAGTGGGATGAGGTGAGGTGAGGTGAGGAATCAAGTGGGGTGAGGTGAGGTTAGGAATCTAGTGGGGTGAGGAATCAAGTGGGGTGAGATGAGGTTAGGAATCAAGTGGGGTGAGGTGAGGTTAGGAATCTAGTGAGGTGAGGTGAGGTGTAATGGTGTTTCAGATTAAGGTTTTGGCTCTGTTAGTTGTTTAACGCCGCACTCAGCAATATTCCAGCTATATGGCGGCGGTCTGTAAATAATCGAATCTGAACCAGACAATCCAGTGATCAACAACATGAGCATCGATCAACGCAATACGGTCACTCGTGTAAACCAACCACCCGATCCCGCCATTCGCCTCTTAGGACAAGCATGAGTTGTATACAGAAATGTATCCTAAACCAAATTAATATACAGAAACGTACCCTGTACCCTAAACCGAGTCACTATTCCTCAACCAGAGACCGACACCGTCTGTAGTTTTTCCCATTCAGCCGATTGCGAGTGGTATTGTGCATCGCGAAATATTTGTTACTGAGTGAGCTCGTTTTTTATATAACACAATCAAATGCATATATATAATACAAGACTATGCCAGTTCCGATCAAGAAAACGGCACAATGGAGAATGGAATCGTCATAGGGTACGTTTCTGTATTCTGATTTTGTCTATTTTGTCGTGAGTGTTTGACATGTGTACATAAATGTACCTGGGGTACATAGAGATTATTAACCTCGTGTGTTTCCGTATCAGTAATATCATATACAGTATATATTAGGAATAAATATTGTATTATGCGAACCTTTGCGAGCCAAATGCATAATTTTTATTCCTAATATATGATATTAATGAAACGAAAACACACTCCGTTAATGATCTCTTTATCATATAATGTCATTCTTAAAATTACTCTAAAAAAGAAGCAATTCGTACGTGAATTTATATGAAGAGAATCGAACATTCGCGTAAGAATACTTACACCAATGTGAAGGTCGTTCATATGGCAGCATATGGTTGTGACTAGTCGCTAATACAGTGCAAACATAACTCATGCTTAAAATAGGATTTTTCTGTCTAAAAAGAACAACAAAATCAGGCAGTATTTTCCTGGCAGTGTTTATATTTTCATTGCGGGTAATCTCCTCATCAATACCTGACGGAATCGATTCGTCGTCTGTATTGTGATCGATAGATCGAAATCCTTGGCTGGTACCTTTCTTAGACGATTGCCTTTCAGTCGTGCCTCATTATGCTTACCTTCAATTTGAACGAAGAACTCAGTTTCATGTTTTCAAAGTCAATTACTGCAGTAACGACTCCAGAACCTCTGTCATCAATTCTTACAGAATCACCAATTTTGAGAATGGGGACAGCCATGTTTGTTTACAAACAATGTAAACTCGCGACGACGGCATCAAAGAAATGTTAAACGTTTTAGGATTCGTGGCGTGTATGGAGTTTTGTGAAAGTAGTTCGTGGATTGACGTAATTTGCATAGTTATCAGATTTGGATACCAAGTTTATCAGATTGTTTTATTGCACCGATAACACCCTCCATTAGATGATAAACATCTGTACCACCTGTGCCGACAAGAACCCGTTGTTTCAAATCCTGGCACCGTCTATGACCAATGTTGCTGCTGAACCGTCTTCGTATGATAGAACCTACATCATGGGAACGTAAACCATCATTATAAAACTGTTCAACTGTTGGTGTCATTTTCAGTTACAGACTTTCCAACTATGAAGATAATCCCCTCTATGCTTTTGTGGAGTTACGTCTCTCTGACGTCATCAAAACACGTGACTCCATCTCTGCCAGAATACACACCTCACCACGCATTCCACGCAGGACCAGTCCTTGGTTACCATGGAAACAACCACGACCTAGCCTCCTATTTGCACGGACGGCCTTCAGGAGGTCGAGCCATGGGAAAGGTCAGAGGTGAGTTTGAAGGTCGACGTTACCTCGCTAACAATAGAAACATAGGGCTATGTACCTGGTCCATAGTCTTGAGTATATCGACAATTATATTCTATTTATGTTTATCAGAAAAGAGTAAAAGGTAAAACTTGGCTATTGATGAAATACGATCGGAACTGACGGAACAATTAATAGAGACATATTTCGGGGATAATGTACACAACAGTTATGCTTCTAAAGCCCACGTG
This sequence comes from Haliotis rubra, assembly GCF_003918875.1. Lineage (NCBI taxonomy): Eukaryota > Metazoa > Mollusca > Gastropoda > Lepetellida > Haliotidae > Haliotis > Haliotis rubra. The sequence goes on along the minus strand of NW_025767227.1, from coordinate 76,039 downwards.
TTTAGAAGAGATGTGAAAAATGCATACCAATTATTTAAAGGTTTGGGGTCATAGCAGGCTAAAATATCAAAATAGACAAAATCAACTGCTCACGGTTTAAATCCCAAATTCACGTTGATTTGTTTTTTCTGCATCATACTCGTGAGTTTCTATTACGTAGTAAGAGCCTTACATCACTTCGGGCTCATGAAATACTGAAATACTGCCAGAGGCGGCATTATAAAAAACTGACAGAACAGTGGATACGAGTTGAAGATGAAAATGACAATGCAGGAACGGCAGCAGCAACAGCAGGAGCAACAGGTCCGATAACGCAGACGTGACGACAGTGTTTGATTATCTGAACTTTGGGATCCTTTGCATGGAGAAGAACACCTCAAGAAGGGGCAAGAATTAGGCCAGAAACGTCATGAGAACCAAGCAAAGAAGTTGTTATCCATATGTTTGTCTTGCATTACTTTTGCATGGTGAAACGTGTTTGGATTAAGAATACATTCCTTATTATCTCTGCCCTTGTTGTTTCAAGAAGTATTTTACAAAACCTTTCCATCGAAACTTTCGTAATTGGAAAAACTACATTTTCTTTAAAAGGTCTATAGAAAGCAGGTCCACCGCAACATATTGGTGTCGTATATGGCCATTAAATGTATCGCGTGGACACAGTTGATAACATGTCATCGCACACTTTGAACGTTGTTCATGTAATCAAGCACTTGTTTGTCTATTCCAGACTGGGTTATTTACAAACAGTCTTCATATAGCTGAAATATCGATAATTGTTTCGTTATAATATACCAAAAACAAACAAAAAATAACCTAACAATCATAATGTGGTTATTTATGAAAACTCATATAAATCGTTATTGGAACTTGCAAGTCAAAACATTGATTACACAACAGTATCGTTTCACCGCTGACTGGGCTCCGTCCTATTGCGCAACTTAGTACAATGACCAGTCCAGAATTTTGAGACCAACACATTCAACTGGAGATATAAATATTAATCAGTATGATTTGATACATCTAATCACGTGTATATTGCAACGCTTCGCTCCTTCTAATCCTTGCAAACCCATCGTACCACGTGCTCTGTCGTACAACGTGCTCTGTCGTGCAGCGCGCTCTGACAAACGGAAATCGTGAAAATCTCAAAACGAGGCTCGTATTAGACTCACCCATAACAGATAATGAAATGTCATAAGCGTTATTGCATTTGAAAAATGGAAAATCAGCTTGTCTTGAACCCGTGGTGGTGGAAATGCTTAAAGGTTCACAGTTTGTTATCATGCCCAAGTGTTATAATAAATTGTTTGAAAATGGTATTTTCCCCCATTGTTGGGCGCGATCAATTATTGTTCCCTTACATAAGAAAGGTGATGTCACCAATCCAGATAATTATAGAGGAATTTCCCTTATGAGTATTTTAGGCAAAGTCTTTACATCTGTTCTAAATAACAGACTCACTAAATGGGCAAGTATGACAGATAAAATTCCCGAATCACAAGCAGGTCTTAGAAAGAAATATTCAACTTCTGATCATATCTTTACACTATTTGCATTAGCCCAGAAATGTCTATCCCGTCGTAAGCGTAAACTATATGTAGCTTTTGTTGATTTCCGTAAAGCATTTGATTCTGTCAATCGTTCTAAATTGTGGTACTCTTTAAGTAATGCTGGCCTGAAAAGTAGAATGTATTCGACTTTAAAAGCAATGTATACTAATGTGAAAGCTTGTGTACGTTGTGGTGATGATAAGATTGATTTTTTCGACTGCCCCGTTGGCTTAAGACAAGGATGTGTTGTGAGTCCAACTCTATTTTCCCTGTTTATCAACAAATTGCACTACGATATTATCACAAATAGTAAGTATGGCATCCAAATGTTTCCAGATCTCTTTAAACTCTTTTTTCTTTTATTTGCTGATGACGTAATTCTTTTATCAGGATCTGTAGTTGGACTACAAACCCAGTTGAATATTATGGAACGATATACTAAAACATGGATTTATCCGTTGATCTAGATAAAACTAATATTGTTATATTCAGAAAAGGTGGCCGGATATCTTCTAAAGAAAGGTGGTCCTTTAATGACCAGCCAGTAATTGTCTCAGATCATTACACTTATCTTGGTATTAAGTTTACATCTGCTATGAACTGGAAAACATCTGTTACTGATTTATCATTGAAAGCTAAGAAAGCATTGATAAGTCTTTTATCTGCCTTGTGTAAAAATTGGTGTGTTGACGCCCAGTATTTACTTTAAACTATTTGATTGTCAAATTCAACCTATTCTTTTGTATGGATCCGAGATCTTGGGATTCCAGCGATATGAATGCATAGAAAAATTACATCGGATGGCCTGTAAGAAATTTTTAAATGTTGAACCATCTACAACGAATTGTATGGTGTACGGTGAATGTGGGAGGTATCCCCTGTATATAAATGCTCATATTCGATGTATAAAGTTCTGGTTTAAGATATTGTGTATGCAAGAACATAGATTACCCAAAAAGGCTTATAACATGCTTGTTCATTTGGACAACATTGGTAAAGTGACGTGGGCATCTTATGTAAGAAATATTCTGTTTGCACATGGTTATGGTTTTGTATGGTTAAGTCAGTCAGTTGGTGATGCAAGTTTGTTTTTAACTCAGTTTCGTGAAAGAAGTCTTAATATGTTTAATTAGGAATGGCATTCAGTAATAGATAATTTTTGACGGTATGACTCTTATAGAATATACAAATCACTACTCCAGCTAGAGAAATATCTGTCGTTTTTAACATCAAGAAATTAAGATATCCATTTATACGTTTTAGGTTAGGTTTGATCAACATAATGGTAAACGAAGGAAGACGTTTTTCATATTGAACGATGCAAGAGGATGTGCCCTCTGTGTAATATAGATGTGGAAAATTAAATCCATTTTTTACTTGTATGTCCTTTGTATAAAGATTTGCGTACGAAATATATAGCTGAATATTATCTATGTAAGCCACCTTCATTAGCTTTTAAACTTCTTCTTTCATCAAGTGACCAGCATGTAAGAATAAAGCTGCCATACTATATCAATTATGCTCTTATTAAACGTAACACTCTGATAAAACGTTTTGTAGACCCATCGTATTTCACTACTTGTACATAATTTACTGACTGTATCATGATTTGCTGTTTAGATCACTAATTACTACTTATTGCACCATATGTATAATGTATATAACTCCAATGTATATGGGCCGGATGCCTTTTGTACAATAAACATCTTTGACTTTGATAGAAAAGTTTGGCGGTCTGGTACGGACTTGATATGATATCAATCACATTGTATGTTACAAAAATACACTTAATTAGCGTAAAGAACACATAACAACAGGTGTAACCAGTTAGCCACATGAATTATGAATCATTGTACGACCTCTTCAAACAGGGGCAGTCTGTGACGTCTTAGTTAAAGACATGCTGCCTAAACCGCGACATAAAATACAGAAATACGATTTTATTAAACTTTAACATTGAAATTAATTTGCAAATACCATTTTGTTATGGAACAAGGAATTGGAATTCAGTGTAACCAGAGTTGTTTATAGTGTCTCTTTTCACTTTCACACGAGGAAATTCGGATCGGCTGAAAAGTAGGTCATTGTCTGAATTGGTTAATGAGACTCATGTTTCGGTTTGTTTGCTAGTTACGCTAGTTTATGTGACCTTCCCAATACACAACACAAACTTATGTAAATAATATATGTAAATGTTTTTCGATAGCAATGTCTTTTTGAAATCAGCTATCAAAACCAACGGTGTTCCGATAGATGACTTGTGTGTGGTGTGCGGCGAAATCATTGGTCGTCACACCTCCATTGACCATAAGGGTATTCCTGGCTACAGGAGGCGTCTACACAGAACAGATGTCATCGTTCCCTTCCGGTGTTGCTTGTTGCTCATCACATCGACCACTGGTTTGTATGGTCCAGGCGCGATTAGGTACAGGCCACCTCTACAGAACCTGGATATTTCTGACAGCCGCGTTAACAAACCAATACCAAGTTTGCACTTTCTCCGATTTCTCGGTATGTTTAATCCACTCAAAGCATTCCCTCTTGTGTTTCAGTTCGACGGCAGGCATCTCGAACAATGGCCGCAAAGCAAGGTACTGAGTGAGTGAGTGAGTGAATGTGTGAGGTTTAAATCCGCTTGGAACAGTATCTCTGTTCTATCACTAGCAGCTTCATGCGGGAGAAGGAGATTGTGTTGTATGGAGTAGATGCTTACCATTCTTGTATAACCAGCGAGCACAGGGATAGATCTAACAAGACCAGGAAGGTAGTCAGGCTGAACGGAGATTCGAACCTACGATCATGTATTTCTTGCACAGCGTACCTCTGCTCATCCTCAGACGACTGGGACACCGTGGTCCCAGATAATGAGGAAGATATACCCAGCAGGTTTAAAGTTTTGCAGCAGTATTGGATATTCCTACGAACAAATACTCCCTGAATTCCTCTATTGGTTGTTTAACACGACACTCACAGTTGTATTCCAGCTGTATGAGGGCGGTCTGCAAATAATCTTGATTGACCAGACCCATGAAGATCCGGGTTAGAATTGGTCTTCAGCAACCCATGCTTGTCTACCGTGAAGATCGGGGTTAAAATTGGTCTTCAGCAACCCATGCTTGTCTACCGTGAAGATCCAGGTTAGAATTGGTCTTCAGCAACCCATGCTTGTCGGAAAAGGCGACCAATGGGATGGGTTGGTCAGACTCGGTATTTGGTTGACATATGTCATCGGTGCCCAGTTGCGTAGATCGATCACTGGATTCTCTGGTCCAGACTCGTTTATTTACAGCCCGCCGCCTGAAAGTTGGAATATTGCTGATTGCAGCGTTAGACAAGAGCCAAACCAAACAAAAAATCTAATAATTGAGACATGATTATCAACCAAGTCAAAGTGTTTGATGCTTCAAGATCAATTCCAACTCGGATCTTCAAGAGCCCACTTACTTTGTTATTATTTCTGATATTACTAGTCCAGTATATGAATACATCCACAGAGGTCAGTTATTATAACCATGGTTTCAGCGCGATACATGCAGATCCCACTGTATCGACTCGGGCTACCCGGTGGTCGTTCCTCCGTCAGCGTCAACACTCCTCTACCTTACCATCGCAACTACTTCAAGAGTTTCCAAGGTAATCATTTCCATAGCAATCAACAGGCATTCAGACACAAAGTATCGGTATCATGAAACCCATCAAACGGAATATCAGCACCTGTTATAATTGTCTGAAGGAGACATAAATAAATCGGAACGTAACTTCCACTGTAAAACTTCCAGAAAAACAAACTTCCCGATAAAGAAGTTTCCGGTTTTTTATCCTTTACAATAAGCATGTAGACTCAGCAGAGCTGTGGTCACCTGGGAGGGAGGGGTATGGGTTTCTTGCCGTTAAGGGTCCGGTTTAGAGAGGTTCCACTGTATCTGATTGTACTAAATGTCTTCAGGCTGGCAGAGTCTTACATGTTTGGGTATGGGGTGGATATGTTTATGGTTTTATAAGTATTATGTTTTTATCAGTATTAGGTGGTCGCGCCAAACACCCGGGTTCGAACCTCCTCAAATGTTCCAGTGTGTGAAGCTTATTGTTGACCTTCGTAGAGATATACCTGGAATATCACCTGAAGCGACGTAACCTTACTGACAGTTCTCACTCACTCACTCACTCACTCAACCCACACACAAACCCACCCACCCTCTCACTCACTCACTCACTCACTCACTCACTCACTCACCCACACCCACTCACTCACCCATTCAACTGATCGGAAAAGGACAGGCATACAAGCGAGTGGAGTTTTACAGATATGCAGGTCACAGTGAAATCATCTATTGTGGGTTGTGTACCATCGTTCTCTGATTGTCTGACTTCCATCATTGTCTGACTTCCATCATTGTCTAGTCTGACTTCATCATGGACAGACCGACGTCATATGCAAATGACATCGTGAGAATATCTTGGGATACAATGGCATACATCGCCCTAGACAGCGAACGTGACCACCAATCCCGTTAGTTGCCGCTTACGTCGAGCACAGGCTGCTGAAGATCAATCCAAACCCGGATCTTCACGGGTTCCCAACATATCAGCAACAACAGTGGCTGCTGCCTGCTCTGATGATTGCGGGTGCTCTCTGTTGACTGTGAGAGTACAACTGCATGTGCAAAACGTGGTGAAACGCGTACTTTCTAAGGTTTACTACATTGGTCATGTGGATAATGTGTCCGAACTGTGATGAGGAAATACGTGGTTCGAATCTCAGCAAGAGATGTGGCAATACAATGGGTCGACCTTCTTTGAATGGCATTTTTAGAAGTTGGAGAGCCAGATAAGGATAAACTTTATAAGTGAACGACTTCTTTAGTCAGGTGATGGACGTTTGTCTACATCACCTGAATAAACAAGTTGTTCATCCATTTCGTTTGTCCTTATCTGGCTCGACCTTGTTCATGTACTGACAATATAGATAATGTAACAGAGTATATTTATAGTAAAGTTGTTTCCCTAAAACTACATACAAATCGGCTTTATTAAACTTTCAGCATCACCGTTTTGGATCAGCCCAAACCCAACAGCGATCAACCCGGTGGCGCCACCAAACAGGGCTCGGCTTATATCACCTCTGGCCAGCAAACATATTGAGTCTCCGCCAATCATATCGCCTATAGCAAACGCAATTGACAAGGAGCTACCAGTGATGACGAAACAAAGCAGTACATGGGTGTGGCCTAACAGAGCCGTCACCGGCCCATTGAGAAGTCTGACAATAAAAGTGAATAAACTGTAGATAAACTTGTCTTACTGTGTCCTTTGAGGAAAGTCGATCTTGATTAAATTCGACATCGTTTCCGGTTAATCACTGCTGTGATGATCTGTTTTGTTGGCGATATGAGGGGGTTTGGGTTCAAAGACTTGAAAAGCATTTAGAGTGAGTAATCGAACCCGGGTCTTCAGCGTGACGAGCGAACGCTTTAACCACAAGGCCACCCCACCTCCAGGGAGCATTTAGATGTTCTAGGCACATGTGTGATCTCTGTTTTAGCTGGGAGTGGGGAACACACACAAGGTATTTCAGACGTTTCATTTCTTATGGGAATATAAACGTTTATCTGTTGTAGGAATATAAACGTTTATCTGTTGTAGGAATAGAAACGTTTATCTGTTGTAGGAATAGAAACGTTAATCTGTTGTAGAAATAGATAAGTTTATCTGTTGTAGGAATAGAAACATTTATCTGTTGTAGGAACAGATACGTTTATCTGTTGTAGGAATAGAAACGTTTATCTGTTGTAGGAATATAAACGTATATCTGTTGTAAGCATATAAACGTTTATCTGTTGTAAGCATATAAACGTTTATCTGTTGTAGGAATAGAAACGTTTATCTGTTTTAGAAATAGATACGTTTATCTGTTGTGGGAATATAAACGTTTATCTGTTGAAGGAATAGATACGTTTATCTGTTGTAGGAATAGAAACGTTTATCTGTTGTAGAAATAGAAACGTTTACCTGTTGAAGGAATATAAACGTTTATCTGTTGTAGGAATAGATACGTTTATCTGTTGTAGGAATAGAAACGTTTATCTGTTGTAGGAATAGATACGTTTATCTGTTGTAGGAATAGAAACGTTTATCTGTTGTAGAAATAGAAACGTTTATCTGTTGTAGGAATAGAAACGTTTATCTGTTGTAGGAACAGAAACGTTTATCTGTTGTAGGAATAGAAACGTTTATCTGTTGTAGGAATAGATACGTTTATCTGTTGTAGGAATAGAAACGTTTATCTGTTGTAGGAATAGAAACGTTTATCTGTTGAAGGAATATAAACGTTTATCTGTTGTAGGAATAGAAACGTTTATCTGTTGTAGGAATATAAACGTTTATCTGTTGTAAGCATATAAACGTTTATCTGTTGTAAGCATATAAACGTTTATCTGTTGTAGGAATATAAACGTTTATCTGTTGTAGGAATAGAAACGTTTATCTGTTGTAGGAATAGAAACGTTTATCTGTTGTAGGAATAGAAACGTTTAATCTGTTGTAGAATATAAACGTTTATCTGTTGTAGGAATAGAAACGTTTATCTGTTGTAGGAACAGAAACGTTTATCTGTTGTAGGAATATAAACGTTTATCTGTTGTAGGAATATAAACGTTTATCTGTTGTAAGAATATAAACGTTTATCTGTTGTAGCATATAAACGTTTATCTGTTGTAGGAATAGAAACGTTTATCTGTTTTAGAAATAGAAACGTTTATCTGTTGTAGGAATATAAACGTTTATCTGTTGAAGGAATAGAAACGTTTATCTGTTGTAGGAATAGAAACGTTTATCTGTTGTAGAAATAGAAACGTTTATCTGTTGAAGGAATATAAACGTTTATCTGTTGTAGGAATAGAAACGTTTATCTGTTGTAGGAATAGAAACGTTTATCTGTTGTAGGAATAGATACGTTTATCTTGTAGAATAGAAACGTTTATCTGTTGTAGAAATAGAAACGTTTATCTGTTGTAGGAATAGAAACGTTTATCTGTTGTAGGAATAGAAACGTTTATCTGTTGTAGGAATAGAAACGTTTATCTGTTGTAGGAATAGAAACGTTTATCTGTTGTAGGAATAGAAACGTTTATCTGTTGTAGGAATAGAAACGTTTATCTGTTGTAGGAATAGATAAACGTTTATCTGTTGTAGGAATAGAAACGTTTATCTGTTGTAGGAATATAAACGTTTATCTGTTGTAAGAATATAAACGTTTATCTGTTAATAGGAATATAAACGTTTATCTGTTGTAGGAATATAAACGTTTATCTGTTGTAGGAATAGAAACGTTTATCTGTTGTAGGAATAGAAACGTTTATCTGTTGTAGGAATAGAAATGTTTTTCTGTTGAAGGAATATAAACGTTTATCTGCTGTAGGAATAGAAACGTTTATCTGTTGTAGGAAAAGAAACGTTTATCTGTTGAAGGAATATAAACGTTTATCTGTTGTAGGAATAGAAACGTTTATCTGTTGAAGGAATATAAACGTTTATCTGTTGTAAGCATATAAACGTTTATCTGTTGTAGGAATAGAAACGTTTATCTTTTGTAGAAATAGATACGTTTATTTGTTGTAGGAATAGAAACGTTTATCTGTTGTAGGAATAGAAACGTTTATCTGTTGTAGGAATAGAAACGTTTATCTGTTGTAGGAATAGATACGTTTATCTGTTGTAGGAATAGAAACTTTTATCTGTTGTAGGAATAGAAACGTTTATCTGTTGTAGGAATAGATACGTTTATCTGTTGTAGGAATATAAACGTTTATCTGTTGAAGGAATAGAAACGTTTATCTGTTGAAGGAATATAAACGTTTATCTGTTGAAGGAATAGATACGTTTATCTGTTGTAGGAATAGAAACGTTTATCTGTTATATGAAAAGAAACGTTTATCTGTTGTAGGAATATAAACGTTTATCTGTTGTAGGAATAGAAACGTTTCATCCGTTATGGGAACAGATACGTTTCATCTGACATGGGAATAGATGCATTTCATCCGTTTTGGGAATATATGCGTTTCATCTGACATGGGAATAGATACTTTTCATCTGACATGGGAATAGATATTTTTCATCTGTTATGGGAATAGATGCGTTTCATCTGAGATGGGAATAGATGCGTTTCATCCGTTATGGGAATATATGCGTTTCATCTGACATGGGAATAGATACTTTTCATCTGACATGGGAATAGATACTTTTCATCTGTTATGGGAATAGATGCGTTTCATCTGACATGGGAATAGATGCGTTTCATCTGACATGGGAATAGATGCATTTCATCCGTTATGGGAATATATACGTTTCATCTGACATGGGAATACATACTTTTCATCTGACATGGGAATAGATATTTTTCATCTGTTATGGGAATAGATGCGTTTCATCTGATATGGAAATAGATAAGTTTCATTGTTAAAGGAATAGATACATTCATACATGCCAGTACCTCTAAAGCTTTCAACATGTTCTAGACGACGTATTACCTATTCTGATCACAAATTCTACATTAGAGCAGCAGTGGATTGTTGGTATGTTGCTGTGAGGAATGTAATGAAGACTACAAATGACTCAGTGAACTTCCACTCTTCCTTCCCATGTACACCGAGGATCTGTACATCCACGCAAAATATTTCGTGTGTTGGGGCGTTAAGGCTTCGATCAGGAACAGTACGATCTCTTGCAGCCATTTTTCAAAGTTGCTCTCCCTTTGCCGAAACCGCTTTATCGGTGGTTCAAGTGAGGTTACTCTCTCTCACACACGAAATCGTACATATATATGCTAATGTGGGCCAACATTCGAAACTAACAACATTCGAAATGTTGTCAACATGAAATCACAGATATCTGCCGAAATAAATATTCATAAATACACTCCAAGGGTCATTTAAAGAAAACAAAATGCATGAAATAGTTACTACATCGTAAACAAACAGCAAACGACACGGGTACTTGTGCCTCGGAAGTTGGCCGTGCAGTCATCAGTATTCATGAGTGTATTCCTTTTACGGAACGGTTCACACGATATCCATGACGCCATTGGTTGAGATTTTGACTTTTGATGCCAAAGTAGGGATCATTTGCTGACAGCCAAATTTCTACTTTGGAAAGTCCTAAGTCCACAGTATCCTGTCGTGGAAGGGTTTCGTGAATGTTGTGTTAATTTAATGCAGGTGAAGAGTCTTGTCAGCTTCCATGTGAAGTATGATCAAGTTCCCACCAATATAAACAGCCTCAGTCTCAGTGATAATCATGACAGAGAGCAGACTCATTGTGGTTTCCAAACTGTTATTGCTTTCAACTTGAAAGATCTATTGAAACAGAAGTCCTATAAAACTGCTTTTTTGATCACTGACGATAAGTGATTGATTTTATTGAAAACACCAAACACAAAAGGTCATCGTTATACTGCTGCTGATGTCACATGCTGAGTGAAAGGTGCTCAGGGTCCTACACGCTTGGGTAAAATAATATACTGAGTAACAGGAGCTCTGGGTCCTACACGCTTGGGTAAAATAATATACTGAGTGACAGGAGCTCTGGGTCCTACACGTTTGGGTTAAATAATAAACTGAGTGACAGTAACTCTGGGTCCTACACATTTTGGTAAAATAATATACTGAGTGACAGGAGCTCTGGGTCCTACACGCTTGGGTAAAATAATATAGTGAGTGACAGGAGCTCTGGGTCCTACACATGTTTGGGTAAAATAATATACTGAGTGACAGGAGCTCTGGGTCCTACATATTTGGGTAAAATAATATACTGAGTGACAGTAACTCTGGGTCCTACACATGTTTGGGTAAAATAATATACTGAGTGACAGGAGCTCTGGGTCCTACATATTTGGGTAAAATAATATACTGAGTGACAGTAGCTCTGGGTCCTACATGTTTGGGTAAAATAATATACTGAGTGACAGGAGCTCTGGGTCCTACACGCTTGGGTAAAAAATATGCTGAGTGACAGGAGCTCTGGGTCCTACATGCTTGGGTAAAATAATATACTGAGTGACAGGAGCTCTGGGTCCTACACATTTTGGTAAAATAATATACTGAGTGACAGGAGCTCTGGGTCCTACACATTTGTGTAAAATAATATACTGAGTCCTTTTATTATGTTTTGAATGAATCAAGTCTTCCGCATGTGTTCGTGTTTTCTTACTAACAATGTTTTTCATTTTTCATTTCTTTAAATTCCACACATGGGCACAATGTGTGAAGCCCATGTCTGGTGTCCCCCACTTCGATATTGCTGTGATATTGCTGGAACATTGCTGGAACATTGCTAAAACCATACTCATGCTCATAAGAACATATGCCTACTGTTTTCTTTGTAGTTTTAGTCATTTAAAAAAAATTGTGAACCCACTCACTCACTCTATATAGAGATTAAAATAAGTGGGCCTACATTTCTGTTTTCACCTTGATGTATACTACCCGTGAAGATCCGGGTTAGAATTGATCTTCAGTTACTCAAGCATGTCGTAAGAGGCGACTTATGGGATCGGGTGGTCATGCTCTCTGACTTGCATGACACATGTCATCGTATGACAATTGCGTAGATCGATGCTCATGCTCTTAATCACTGAATTGTCTAGTCCAGACTCGATTTTTACAGACCGCCCATTAATAGCTGAAATATTGCTGAGTTCGGCGTTAAACAACCAACCAACCAACAAAATGAGGTGAGTAACGGGATCGGGTGGTTGGTTCACAAACCTGTCACGGTATTGCGTAGATCGATGCTCATGACGTAATTGATCACAGGATTGTCAGGTCCAGACTCAATTATTTACAGATCGTCACCATATATGGCTGAGTGCGGCGTTAAACAACCAACCCACCAACCAACCTTGATGTTGGTGATATCGTATGTAGTAACCGGCCTATGTCTCCAAATGAGGACGATGAAATGGCCTACCTTTCCTGCCTCACATTCAACATCAGACGATACTTAGTGATTCAGTAATTCGAGTAAAATATGGCCACATCCGATACCCTCTGAATACCAGCTGCTATTCATATAGATTGAAATGACTCGCTAGACTGTATAGCTTTCATGATGATTCGAGTGTCTTTTGCTTTCTCTGCGCAATGCTTTTTCTCAGGTACGAAACTAATCAGCATACCTCCAGTCTGTATTTAGAGTTAGCTCCCTTAGAATCTCGAACACCTGATAATGCTGTTTATCCAGCCTCATGTAAGAATGTCGAGTTTTAATTGGTTCACGTGACTCTGATAAAATACCATGTACACCCGTCACGATCCGCGAGCAGGGAGTACTAAAGTCATATATCCCGCCACACCTCGGTGACCACGCGAAGTGAGAAAAGCGTGCATCGCCAAGCCTTTAGTGAAGAAGAAGAAGAAGAAGAAGAAGAAGAAGAAGAAGAAGAAGAAGAAGAAGAAGAAGAAGAAGAAGAAGAAAATATTTTTATTTGTGTGTCAGATGTTATATATAAAACATACATAAACTTTAAAACATTCAATAGAATATAACATCCGACCATATGGCCTATGAGACACAAGGCACTATATTATATCTAAAACAGATAGTAGTAAATAAAATTAGTAACGTGCGCTGCATTGAGGTCAATCGACCAGCTGGTGTCAACATGGCAGCAAGGAAACGTTTTGCCACAACAACTGAGAATGAAATTGATGCGTATTGTTTTCTTTTGATTTAGTAAAAACATTCGGCTAGATAAATGCGTTATCACATGGTGTCGAGGTAAATACGGGGCTTTATCAGTCCCGAGTAAGGTTGTATTCCCCGAGCCGGAGACTTATATTCGCCCTCCCGTTTAGCGTCTGATCAGTACATTTATACTTCACCAGCCTCTACTTGTTAAGATGGTTTTGTATTTCAATATGATTATGTGAATATAAAACCCAACATATGTGTGTTTCGTCAGAAAGATGAATACGGAGTACTGTGTTCAGGTTACGATTTCACAGATAAACATGTTGTACGTTGTGCTTGATCTTGTCGCGTGTTATTAATACAATGAACCTTTCAATTTGAAATATTCGCGGCCACGTGTTGCCTGTAGAGCAGTCACGGGCTGACAGCTCACAATGGCCGCTACTCGAGGGTACGACAGGCTATTATGATGAATGTGCATGGCATATATAATATCAGATCTCATGTCAAATGTTTTGTAGTTCTCGGTGACAATAGCATTCAATAATGTTGATTTAATCATTTCCGTAACTTTATAATCATCCCGCATCCGTTTTCCTGATATGTATAAGGTGCGGTGTGGTAGCGAAGGGGTTCAAGTGTTCGCTCGTCACGCATTCAGTGTTCTACAGTATATACACCGTAGCATTGTACGATTTCAACTACAGCATAAACATGTATTTAACAATTTATGCAAAGTAATACTGCACATTACGCTTCGAGCTCGTGTTGTTTCAGGCTGAGTGCTTTAGAAATGGGACTTTCTGGGTTGAAGCGTGCAAATTGGTAAAACAAAAGGGGACCGTCTCACAAGCATGCATGAATGCACGCGTTTTGAGGTTTAAGTGAGCGATGTCTCTTCAATTTTAACCACTGGTTAAGTGAACGACATTTCTGTCCAGCATGAAAGAGATGGCCAGAGACAACGCCACTCTCATGCCACAGATGTTCAAAGGAGGAACTGGAAGCTATACTACAAACAAAAAATATGGGAACACCCTAAAATTTGATAGTCATATATAAACTGAAACGTGGTGAAGTCATTTACACTCTAAGGTAAATGCAACTTTTTGTGTGCTTAATGGGCACGACATGTTGGAACACGCAGTGAAGCAACTGATTCAATATTCGTTGAGTTTGAGTGAAATGAAACATTGTTAAAAACAGCGAAAAACAAGCTTGCTGAAACACACCAGCACCATGTTTGATCCAAACCCCCAACACAACAGCCTAGTGCATGTGCAGCTTGTGGCAACGTTTCGTTTAAAAGAAGCCACAGACAGTATTAAAGCCTCACATCTTCTTTACCATGCCACAGCGCAAACCGTTAAGCGCCCGCAACAGAAGCAGGACCATTGCATGGTTACATGATGGCGAATCCATAAGAAGTGTTGCTCTCCGTCTTCAGTTGTCTCCCTCCGTCATTCACAGACTGAGGGACACGTTCCAGGCCACTGGTAGAGTAAAGGACATACCCAGAAAAGCATCAAGGGCAGATGACCGATATGTTGTGGTGCAAGCCCTTCGGAACCGATTCATAACTGCCTGTGCCCAGTTGCCACAAGCTGCATGGGAGTCTGTCTACCACATGCACTAGGCTGTTGTGTTTGGGCGTTTGAATCAAACATGGTGCTGGTGTGTTTCAGCAAGCTTGTTTTTCGCTGTTTTCAACAATGTTTCATTTCACTCAAACTCAACGAATATTGAATCAGTTGCTTCACTACATCTTCCAACCTGTCGTTTAAAGTACCCATTACGCACACAAAAAGTTGCATTTACCTTAGAGTATAAACGACCTCACCACGTTTCAGTTAATATACGACTGTCAGATTTTAGGGTGTTCCCGTACTTTTTGTTTGTAGTATATTATATGGTCTCAGCTGGAAGTACATGTATCTATACTGAGTCAAAAAAGAAACTTCACAAAATGTAATTTGAAAAATAATGAATACTTTTTCTCTGATGATGCATCTATGTATCCGAAAAGGGATCCCTATCTTTCGACTCTAGAAAAAACGTTAGCAAAACCCACTCAAACCCATCCATTCCTCGTGCAAATGACGTTAGTGCCAAATCAGGTTTTGCACGTACAGTCGATCACGTGATCTTCGCAACGAAGTTTTCTTCATATGCATGTGTTTGCATTGGCCTCAAGAATTGAAAAAAAACCACTTTTAAACCACAGTTCTAACGGTACTTGAAATGCCACGATTGTCAAAGGTGCAACGTGAAGATGCCGTTGGCATGTTGCAAGCGGGAAGATCAGTTATTGTGTCGGAAGAGCAAGTCACCTCCGATGGACCCAGAGAGACTGGAATCGAGTCGTCTTTAGCGATGAATCCAGGCTTACCCTCAGATTCGCGGACGGCAGGCATAGAGTCTGGAGACGACGTCGTGAACGGTATGCCCAATGTTGTGTACAGGAAGTCGACAGATTCGGGGGCGGAAGTTGCATGGTGTGGGGTGCTTTCTGTGGGAACAACCGTTCCCGACTTCTGGTCATCCGTGGAAACCTCACAACTGCTGCTTACCGCGACCAGGTGCTCACCCCTGAACTCGTTCCTTTCATGGCGGCTCATGGCCCAGGTCTACAGTTCCAGCATGATAATGCTCGGCCGCATACCGCGATGTTGACACGAAATTTCATTCAAGACGCTGGAATCAACGTCATGGACTGGCCATCGAGGTCCCCTGACCTTAATCCAATAGAGCACGTTTGGGATGCACTTGGGAGAAGGCTTCGTGGTCTTAGGAACCAACCTCAGAATTTGCAGGAACTTGGCGCTGCCTTGCAAGAGCAATGGCGCAGAATCCCCAACCACGTGTTCACAAGCATCAGGCAGTCGATGAGGAGACGGTGTTTGGCAGTGGTGACTGCGCGGGGCGGCCATACACGATATTGAACTGAGAAATTCCGCATTTTTATTCTTGTGACTTGACATTCTGTATACCCATGTTTTGGAACGGCGGTGTAGCCTAATGGAACTGATTATGGCACTGTCAGTGCATCGAGTACATCACACAGATCTCAGCAATGAAATAATAACAATTTAACCATCTTACCATCTCTTGTTCTTTTAAAGTGCCCTGAAGAAAGAATGTGAAGTTTCTTTTTTTGACTCAGTATATTTTTTTCCAGATTGCTTTAATGTCAGCCTTACCTTCAGTTATTGAACCACTTATGGGTGTATCTGCAGATTGCCCAGCAGAACTATGGCATCATTTCAGGGGCGGTGGGGTAGCCAAGTGATGAAAGCGTTCTCTCGATCACGCTGAAGTTCCGGGTCGATTCCCCACATGGGTACAATGTGTGAAGCCCATATCATGCGTCCATCGCTGTAATATTGCTGGACCGTTGCTAAAGGCGACGTAAAACATTACTCACTCACCCACTGACACGGAGGACCGTCCCTTATCTGACTCTGCAAAATATCATGATATATCTTTGACACGACCCCCATATTTATTGTAATGGCGGCGTGGTCAAACTACCGTGACGTGCCGGGAGTGAGAAATAAACCGGTAATGTACGAGCCTGTAGTCAGTGTTCACAACTACATGCATGTGGTGGCCGCTGTCCACCACGGTTATGCAAGCCAGCGACCTATTTACTGCGGGTTGAAGGTTCACAGTACTCGCCCGATAGTCGGCTTACGAGGGAGCGCAGTGTACAAGCAACGCGAGTAGATAGCGGAGAGACAGACACACGGACAGAGAGAACTACCCTGTCATGCGGGGTGAGTAAATAGGACAATCTTCACTAAGTGCTGCGCTGTTGACGTGAGTTTATGTTTGGTGGTCAAGTCTCAGATGCCTGTGTTCGACAGAGTAGATCGAAAGTCCATTTTCCATGGGGGCAAAGGTTACAGCGGAAGAGGCCAGGGGTATGAGAGGTACCGTATTTCCTCTATTAAGCGCGGGGTCTTTATTAAGCGCCGGGCCTCTAATAACCGCCGGGTATAGACCTTGCATGTTTTCGCAAATGTATTCTCCCCTTGGTCTAAAAATAAATATATTAAGTGATGGGACCGAAGGACTGACTGACTGACTGATTTTGGTTTTACGCCGCTTTTAGCAATATTCCAGCAACATCACGGCGGGGGGACACCAGAAATGGGCTTCACACATTGTACCCATGTGGGAATTCGAACCCGGGTCTTCGGCGTGACGAGCCAACGCTTTAACCATTAGGCTACCGCACCGCCCCGGGACCGAAGGACAGATGGACAGAATGAAGGCTTTGTACTCATCCCCGCTTTTAAAAACACAGGGTATTTTAATAAGCGCCGGGCCTCTAATAGGCGCCGGGTCTGGAGCCAGGCGCTTATTAGAGACAATACGGTAAGTTTATTGCAGAAGTTTCGGGGCCGTTGTCGGCACGGGTACTACAGATGTGTACCCCAGGTATAGAGAAACGTACCCTAGTCAGAGTCTGAATACTGAAAGGTACCGTCGGACGATTCCATTCTGCACTGTGCCGCTTTTGTGATCGGAGCTGTCATACTTTAGATGCATTAGATGCGTTAGATAAGAAACATACCCTATAGCGAGCATACACTATAGCGAGCATACACTGTGGCGAGCATACACTATAGCGAGCATACACTGTAACGAATAATTTGCGATGCACAGTACCACTCCTAATCAGTTGAACGAGAACAAGCTTAAACGTTTTCGGTTTTGGGTTGTGGAATATGGACTCGGCCGTCGTGTATACGTAGGGCACCGGGTACGTTTCTGCATTTTGACTTTGTCTGTATACAGAAACGTACCTGGGGTACATATCTGTAGTATCTGTGCCTTTATCGACGATAATCTATGTATATAAGGAAGTTTATCTATTTATTGTAAATTAATCTTAGTCTCTCATAACCCTTTTTAAGGCGGCTCACTTTTTACACTTTTATACTCTGTACCATATGTATTTTATGTAAAAATTTGAGGTGAGACTTTCATAAATAATCTGTCTGTCTGTCTGTCTGTGTCGACAACGACCCCCTCCAGCGTTACTGATACCTCATAGTATCATGCATCATGAGTATCGAGCTAAGAGGTTATGATACGATGTCGTGAATCAACCAAGTCAGCGAGTGAAGGAACAAGAATAAACAGTAGTTAAACAGAAATATCATATTGCCTAAGTTTACCCTAAAACCGTTGAAGATTATTTATCTTATCTGCCGTCGGTATTGTAAGAATTTTCGTAACATTTATTCTTAAAAAAACCCACTTAGAACTGACGTAGCGAGTGAATGTAAGCAAGGGAGGTAATCCCACAAGTAGTTATTTTTGCGGGAAATATAAGCACACCCTTTAATACGCACCAGCGATAAGACGTTTGCCGTTACGGTTTGCTATGTACAGAGTAACGGCTCGCTACGGCTGAATAACATTGGTTGCGTCACAGTGACAGATACATTTATCACATTTATACGCTACAGTGTAAACATCTGGTCAATCGTAGATAGCCAGTATTTAGATGAAGTATCTGAAAATGAGACTGTGTTGAAAGGAATTGTTTTAAGTGTAAATTTACGAATTTGTGATCTTTGATTCTAAACAGTGTTGATACTTTCGATTTCATTTGTTAATTATTATCTCAATTTGTCGCAAAGAGAAATTCAACTCATATATTTATTTTCAAGAAGCATTACCATAACATGATTGTTAACTGTATTGACCGTAATATGTCAGGAAAGGCTGATATGGCATAATATTCACAACATGTTATAGATTTGATGCTACAGTCGCTAATGATAAGCCATGTGCGTAAATACGGTTTGCTATGGTGTCTGTTACCGGTTGCTAATGGTCACAACAAAAGCCATGTGTGTAAGTACGGTTTGCTATGGTGTCTGTTACCGGTTGCTAATGGTAAGCCATGTACGTAAATACGGTTTGCTATGGTGTTTGTTACCGGTTGCTAATGGTAAGCCATGTGTGTAAGTACGGTTTGCTATGGTGTCTGTTACTGGTTGCTAATGGTAAGCCATGTGTGTAAGTACGGTTTGCTATGGTGTCTGTTACCGGTTGCTAATGGTAAGCCATGTGCGTAAATACGGTTTGCTATGGTGTCTGTTACCGGTTGCTAATGGTCACAACAATAGTGAAATCAACACATTAACAATTACTGCAGTTTGTAAAACTCCATTTCAGAGCTGATTTAACTTCGAAATAGAAAGAAACTGAGATCTGATGCCTGGTTTTATGTCATGAGGAATTGTTTCACAATTATTTGAATTCTAATATTCAAACTTGGGACATCAAGGTTGATACTTGAAGAAGATGGATCATAATCTCCCAGTGTGGAATCTCCCAAACTGAACCTGACAAAAGGTTTTTAATCCAGACATAAATCGGATAAACTGACCATGAAACAGTCTGTAACCTGTTTTCCAAAAAGCAATGACCTCTTTGCTGAACAGCAGATTCATTGTAGTATGATAACATCCATGAAAAAATGGAAGGCGCGGTTTTCTGTTGGGAATGTACTGTCGGCTAACATGTGACAGAAACGTTTCCATTCTAAATATCTACCAACTTCTCTCAAACTATCTACAACTGATGGTAATAATTTCAATATCTTTGTCAATACTCTCATTTTGTGAGTCCGAGGTGTCACTACTAAGTTTGCCACCTTCTCCAAAAGCTTCTCGACTTTCATCATCACTAATTTCTTTACTAGTATAGACCGTTCTTATTTGTGATTCTGTACCACCAGTTGTACTTGTTTCTGGCTGCCCACTGGATCAATCTTAGAATGTCTCACTTTCATATGCATGCAGTGTGATGTGCTCATTATCAGGTGACGGAAATACATTTTATCCGTTATTGCGAACTTTTATGGGCACAATTTGAAAGTTTTGGTCACATATTGCAATTTGCCCGTCAGTGGCGAGTCACTGGCGACAAACATTCTGCTCTAATTTTCGGTTCATTTTCTGGATTGGTGTTACAAAATGTTTGGATAATTTCGTCAAATAGGGCACTTTTTACATCGGAGCCGTGACACCTGTACTTCATGGACCTGGAAGACCAAACCATATCAACAAAAGCAATGCTAGCAAACCGTATCATTGAAAACAAATTGCCACTAGCAAACGTGTCTCTCAACGTGTAGCAAGCCGTAGCCTCTCAAATTAAAAATTCGTCTGTAACTTCACTATTTAATTGAAATTATCCACATCCGATTACACACATACATATGGTAATACTTGTCACCTGTTATAACATTGGTTTGTGAAATGTATGCTGTTATGACAATTAAAACCAGACATTATTTCCATTTGATGCCAAAACATACCAAATAACATCGATTTTTTACACAATTAATGTAACATTTGGTCCGATTATTAGATCAAGTCATTAGATAACTATTATGTTATCAAAATCTGATATATTTGTCCCCAAAAGGCACAACGTTTGACTTTATTTACACAATTTGTGGGGCAAGACCACATGGTAAAAAGTAGTTTCAGCAGTAGCGAGCCGTTACTCTGTACATAGCAAACCATAACGGCCACTAGCAAACGTCTTATCGCTGGTGCGTATTACAGGGTGTGATAAGTAAAGTGTGGTTATTTTTTAAAGTGTGTGACGAATGATTCAACAAGTATATTTCGAGTTAACTCCCCTGTCCCTTCACTCTGTTGAACCTGAAGCTGGCAGGGATAACGGGGTCGAAGAACTATTTGATATGATATGAGTGGCGCTTAAAATGTTGAATGAATTATATTTTACGTGAGAATTTATTAAATATGATGTTGGAATTCTGAGAGCACAACCCAGTGAGGAAATGGGTGTCTACCTTTGATGGTGGCGATATTTTACTTTGACATTACAAACCGAAACAGTCTCATGAACCTATTCAGACAATGACCTACTTTTCAACCGATCCGAAGTTTCTCGTGTGAAAGTAAAAAGAGACACCACAAAAAACTATGGTTTCACTGAATTCCAAGTCCTTGTTTCATAGGAAAATGGTATTTACAAGTTAATTTTAATTTTAAACTCTAATAACATCGTATTTCTATATTTTATTGCAAGGTGAAGGGAGCATGACCTTAACTAAGACGTCACAGACTGTCTCTGTTTGATGAGGTCGTAATATGAT
This sequence comes from Haliotis rubra, assembly GCF_003918875.1. NCBI lineage: Eukaryota > Metazoa > Mollusca > Gastropoda > Lepetellida > Haliotidae > Haliotis > Haliotis rubra. The sequence continues at coordinate 54,649 of NW_025767227.1, read as the reverse complement.
TCACAATTCATCTGGCTCACTGGTTACACCTGTTATGTATTCTTTGCGGTTATTCAGTGTAGTTTTGTACCGCACAATGCGATAGATATAATATCAAGTCCGTACCAGATCGCCAAACCATTTTAGCGGCAGAGCCTCGTTTTGAGATTTCCACGATTTCCAGATTTCCGTTTTTTAGAGCACGCTGTACGACAACAGAGCACGTAGTGTTGCAATATATAAGTGGTTAGATGTATCAAATAATCCTGTTTAATATTTATGTATCCAGTTGAAATAATTTGTCTCAAATTTCTGGACTGGTTAGTGTACTTAGTTGCGCAATAGGACGGAACCCAGTCAGCAGGAGACGAGACTGGTGTGTAATCAATGTTTTGACTTGAAACTATTTTTCGAACCGAAGCGAGAGAAGTACGACGCCAACCTTTGTTCGCTTCGCTCGCATATAAGCAGACTTTTTCCTCTGTTGCGCAACCCTATTTGCGCTACGGTTTGCCTGTGGTCTGGTTCAGTGACTATTTACAGGCCGTCATAAAAAAATCTTTAATGTATTATTTTATGGTATGAAACAGTAATTACTTATTTCACTGATTTTAGATTGTCATTTTCCTCAAACGTATTATTAGGGTGATTCCAAAGTACAAGCCCGGTTAACAAAGGAGTGTGTTACGAATCCCATAGTATTGGGTTTTTAAATATCCATAGTATCTAATCATGTATCTTACAGCTGTTAATGCCTCTAAACTATATTTAACCGACTTGTCCACTTTAGCTGTACCAGGATCCGCTGAACATGAATTACACACTCTATTAAAGGTGCGCTTGTACTCTGGTGTCCACCTTTTTAGCAAGCCTTCATATCACCTATTCCATGTTGGCGTTTACTTATGTGTGTACTAATATTTCTTAAAATATACCAGTACCAACAAATTGTACGAATTATCCCAGTCATTGTAGCCACCTTACGGTACACACTGTCATTTTATCACGTAACTCGGCTACCTTGGCGAGTTCGCTATGTAACTACAAGGGTCAGGCTGACTTAACATAAATCACTGGTTCATAAAGATTTATTGATAAAACTGAAAGCGAATGTGGACGACGCCTCGTATTTTGTCGAGTTAATCCTTTGGTGTATCCCACCTCCGTTAAATGTCTTTATTATGCAGCCAATTGGCCAACGTGACTACGACCTGTAATATAACGGGGCAATTTCTCTTTCACAACACATCGTATCCCAAGTAGATCGATGCTCATGTTGTTGATCACTGGATTGTCTGGTCCAGACTCGATTATTCACAGACCGCCGCCATATAGCGGGATATTGCTGAGTGCGGCGTTACACCGAACTTACTCACTCACTCACTCTCCCTGCCCACTGAGGGAGACGAGAAACATCAAAAGCTCAACCGAACTCGGCGAATTCGTGAAATGCGCTTTAAACAGCAAACAAACCAAACCGAAAGTTAGAAACCCTCCAAGGTGGCTATCGGAATCAACAGTTTCTCCCACAGAGTAAGCTGATGTCAGTGGCGACAGCCGTAACATATTTCCAACTGTAAATTAGTAACAAAACTTCTGTGCTTCTCCAAACATTGGCGACAGCTTAGAAACACAAACTATTTTTATAACCTGATTGAATAGTGCTGCGGGAATGATATTGTTATACGAATCACGAGCAACTCAGTCAACTGAATAGCAACCAGTTGCCATGGATGTATTGTGGCTGAGTCAGTTTTGTCAGGAGACACTACAGGAACATATGCAATACGAGTGGTAGGTGAAGAGTTCATAGCCCATGCACGATGGACTGGCTTGTTGTGTTAGCAGTTCATGACAGTTCGACATGATCCATCCCGAAGTCCACATACTTCTGACAACGAGGCTGGAGTTCTTGGTGAGTGGTGAGTGTATAACCTGTGGTGAGTGTACAACCCGTGGTGAGTGTACAACCTGCGGTGAGTGTATAACCTGTGGTGAGTGTATAACCTGTGGTGAGTGTACAACCTGTTGTGAGTGTATAACCTGTGGAGAGTGTACAACCTGTGGTGAGTGTATAACCTGTGGTGAGTGTACAACATGTTGTGAGTGTATAACCTGTGGTGAATGTAGAACCTGTGGTGAGTGTACAACCTGCGGTGAGTGTATAACCTGTGGTGAGTGTATAACCTGTGGTGAGTGTATAACCTGTGGTGAGTGTACAACCTGTTGTGAGTGTATAACCTGTGGAGAGTGTACAACCTGTGGTGAGTGTATAACCTGTGGTGAATGTAGAACCTGTGGTGAGTGTACAACCTGTGGTGAATGTATAAACTGTGGTGAGTGTACAACCTGTGGTGAATGTATACACTGTAGTGAGTGTAAGACCAGTGGTGAGTGTACAACCTGTGGTGAGTGTTCAACCAGTGGTGAATGTATAAACTGTGGTGAATGTATAAACTGTGGTGAGTGTACAACCTGTGGTGAATGTATAAACTGTAGTGAGTGTAAGACCAGTGGTGAGTGTATAACCTGTGGTGAGTGTACAACCTGTGGTGAATGTATAAACTGTGGTGAATGTATAAACTGTGGTGAGTGTACAACCTGTGGTGAGTGTATAACCTGTGGTGAGTGTATAACCTGTGGTGAATGTATAAACTGTGGTGAATGTATAACCTGTGGTGAGTGTATAACCTGTGGTGAATGTATAACCTGTGGTGAGTGTACAACCTGTGGTGAATGTATAAACTGTGGTGAGTGTACAACCTGTGGTGAGTGTATAACCTGTGGTGAGTGTATAACCTGTGGTGAATGTATAAACTGTAGTGAGTGTAAGACCAGTGGTGAGTGTTCAACCAGTGGTGAATATATAACCTGTGGTGAGTGTATAACCTGTGGTGAGTGTATAACCTGTGTTGAATGTATAAACTGTGGTGAATGTATAACCTGTGGTGAGTGTACAACCTGTGGTGAATGCATAAACTGTGGTGAGTGTACAACCTGTGGTGAATGTATAAACTGTAGTGAGTGTAAGACCAGTGGTGAGTTTTCAACCAGTGGTGAGTTTTCAACCAGTGGTGAGCGTTTAACCTGTGGTGAGTGTTCAACCAGTGGTGAATGTATAACCTGTGGTGATTTTACAACCTGTGGTGAGTGTACAACGCGTGGTGAGTGTATAAACTGTGGTGAGTGTTCAACCTGTGGTGAATGTATAACCTGTGGGGAGTGTATAACCTCTGGTGAATGTATAACCTGTGGTGAGTGTATAACCTATGGTGAATGTATAAACTGTGGTGAATGTAAGACCAGTGGTGAGTGTATAACCTGTGGGGAGTGTATGACCTCTGGTGAGTGTACAACCTGTGGAGAGTGTACAACCTGTTGTGAGTGTATAACCTGTGGTAAATGTATAACATGTTGTGAGTGTACAACCTGTGGTAAATGTATAACATGTTGTGAGTATACAACCTGTGGTAAATGTATAAACTATGGTGAGTGTTCAACCAGTGGTGAGTGTATAACCTGTGGTGAGTGTACAACCTGTGTTGAGTGTATAACCTTTTGTGAGTGTACAACCTGTGGTGAGTGTACAACCTGTGGTGAATGTACAACCTGTGGTGAATGTATAAACTGTGGTGAATGTAAGACCAGTGGTGAGTGTATAACCTGTTGTGAACGTATAACCTGTGGTGAGTGTATAACCTGTGGTGAATGTATAACCTGTGGTGAATGTATAAACTGTGGAGAGTGTATAAACTGTGGTGAGTGTACAACCTGTGGTGAGTGAGTGTATAACCTGTGGTGAATGTATAACCTGTGGTGAATGTATAAACAGTGGTGAGTGTATAAACTGTGGTGAGTGTACAACCTGTGGTGAGTGTACAACCTGTGGTTAATGTATAAACTGTGGTGAGTGTCAGACCAGGGGTGAGTGTACAACCTGCTGTGAGTGTACAACCTGTGGTGAATTTATAAACTGTGGTGAGTGTAAGACCAGTGGTGAGTGTACAACCTGTAGTGAGTGTTCAACCTGTGGTGAGTGTACAACCGGTGGTGACTGTTTAACCTGTGGTGAATTTATAAACTGTGGTGAGTGTAAGACCAGTGGTGAGTGTACAATCTGTAGTGAGTGTATTACATGTTATGAGTGTACAACCTGTGGTGAGTGTACAACCTGTGGTGATGATGACCAGCAAACAGAGATGAGGAGGGGATGGTCAAATTCAACACGCTGATGATGTCCATGTTGTTCATGCTGCTTCCTGCTGCTTCATGGCCTGAACACAAATATTAACAATCAACGCAGCAAGAAATCACTGGATTGTGTCGTCCAGACTCGACTCTCTACAGACCACGTCGTATAGTTGAAATACTGCTGAATGCGACGACAAGCAAACACATACCTATAATTTAGTCAGAATTGTAGAATCGACTCTGATTTCAGCAGAGATTTCTTACTGGTGTGGGCAAGGTTTTGTGGCTTTGATCAACTGCAGGGCAAAAGGAAGTGTTCATCCATGTTTCATGGCGACCAAATATGGAACCAAAGAGAAATGGCTATGCTGATGTATGTCATGTAGATATCATAGGTGCGCTTTGGACCTGAGTGTTTCGGCGGCTGGTGTCAGCTTCGTTACGTTTTGCTGATATTTGTCAAATTATTAATCAAATCCAATTTTCAAGTGTTTGCTCACACATAATCTGGAACATTATCTCAGATGAAAATCAAACTTCGAGTATTCCACCACATTCACCTTTCAGTTTACTTGTGTAACAGTTGCTACTAACCACTGCTTCACCTTTCCAGGTTGCAGACAACCCATCGTGATACACCTGGTACAAACCACTTACTGTGGAGTAAAGCAAATGAAAACTCACCCTCTTATATGAAACGGCAAACGAACACAAACGCCTGCCCATCGTCTGTGCATTGAGAGGCGGTTTCCTCAGGCGTTATGGCGTTTCAAGAAGATTCGGACACAACACCCATTCTTTCAAAAAGTCCAGATGTCGAAAGGCAGACGACAATTAAGACAGTCCGACAGAACCTGACCGCGCTTTGTGTCATCTGGGTGTTCACCCTCACAGCTTTCTCAGGCCTACAGAACCTTGAAGCAAGCCTTAACCTTGACCTTGGGATCTACTCTCTAGCCGCCCTTACCGGAAGTGGACTCATCACCTCTCTAATAGCACCCGCTATCATCAGATTCACTGGATGCAAAGGAGCTTTAGTTCTGTCCTGGATAAGTTTCGGTGTGTTTGTTGGGTCCAACTATTACCCGAAGACATATACCTTGATTCCAGGCTCAGTAATTATTGGACTAGGTACAGGACTTCTTTGGACTGCTCAAGGTGTATATGTGACTACTTCCGCTGTTGATTATTCCAAAGTTACAAAAGAAAACTTGGATTCTGTGGTCAGTAGATTTTTCGGAATATTTTGCATGGCGTTTCAGAGCACTCAAATATGGGGCAACCTCATCAGTTCTCTTGTTTTCAACAATGTTAGCAATAACATCACCATCGATGATGTTACTCATTGTGGAGCAAAAGACTGTCCTGGAAATCTCCCGCCATTTTCAAATGAGACGTCAGCGGAATCAAGGAAACCAGACGACACGACAGTGTATGTGTTACTGACGATCTATCTCGGTTGTGTTGTGGTTGGGCTTATCATTACTGTATTATTCCTGAAGCCTATCACTCCCCGAGGATCTGAGAATGACATGGGCGTCGTGGCACTTCTGTCGTCAACGTTGAAGCTTCTTGTGACGGACATCAACATGGCGTTACTGGCGCCACTCTGTCTATACACAGGCATGGAACAAGTGTATCTGTTCGCTGAATATACAAAGGTGAGTGCAGAGGAATCACAGATCTTAACTATTGATCTTAGCCATAGGTCTTTGCTAGTGAATTTAACTAGAGATCTTAGCTTCATACTTTGAAGATATTGATCTTCGCTATGTCTTTACTGTTTATCGCAGCGATTGACCTTCAATCTGAACTATTGATTCTAACTATATGTCTTCAATGTTGATCTTAACAATCAATTAAATTATTGATCTTAACTAGTTATCCTATCTATAGGTCTTTACTATTGTTCTTAACAATCGATTTTAAGTAATGATCTTCAGTATAGATCTTCACTATTGATCTTATCCATTGATCTAAACCATAAAAACACTTGTTTTGACACAATATATTCAGGTTGAGATAGATTGGGAAGTAAATCGTGTACCAGGAAAACGAGAAAAGAAGGAACCTGCAACAGAAACACCAGTATTGACTTGTATGAGTTACTCAAATATCTTGTTTGATTTACAAACATTTGCACTGCTGGAACGAGTTTGGGTAATGGATAAACATTCGCTTCTGTTTAACTTTTAATTTAATCTTATTTAACTAAGTTGTTCATGGCGTTATGTAAACGTTTTCGGGACATTATGAACATATATGTTCTTTTGTGGGAACATACCTCGCATGGATAGTGAAACTGGCATATGTATCATGGCTCCGTCACACTCCCCCGTCGTGTTCAACGTTTCAGTGAGTGAGTGAGTTAGTTTTACGCCGCACTCAACAATATACCAGCTATATGGCGGCGGTCTGTAAGTAATCGAGTCTGGACTAGACAATCCAGTGATCAACAACATGAGCATCGATCTGCGCAATTGGGAACTGATGACGTGTCAACCAAGTCAGCAAGTCTGACCACACGATCCCGTTAGTCGCCTCTTACGACAAGCATGGGTTACTGAAGATCAATATTCTAACCCGGACCTTCACGGGTTCAACTGCAATACCGTGATCAAATATTTCCACTTTGCATTGAATGGAGGCAGTGCGTTATTCTTCTTTGCAATAATTTCTTCAACATTAAAAACATCCTTGACAGTATTTCTGAAACCTGATATCATATTTTGTTTGATGCTTGTGATATGGATATATTTTAATACAAACGGTAGGATTATCTTTTTTACACCATTTTTACAATCGATATGTCTGTGCTCTGGACTGAAAATGGTGTGATCTCTCTAGAATTCCGGGTTCTAGATACCTATCCTGGTCGTAAGAGACGACTGTGTGAATCGAATTATCCGGCATGTAGATTGATGGCGTGTCATGGCAACCTAACTGCATCGCACGGTGCTCTTTGTAATAATCACTTGATTGTCTGGTCTAGACGAAATGCCATACACTTCATTATCGAGGATGTTTTATCCCTCGGTACGCGTTATTTGTGATGACCATGGCGTAAACAAGGTCAAGGAATAGGCATATGAATGGTGTTTTACGCCGCACTACATGACTACATGTGCAGGAGGGGCGGTGGGGTAGCCTAGTGAGTAAAGCGTTGGCTCGTCAAGCCGAAGACCCGGGTTCGAATCCCCACATGGGTACATTGTGTGAAGCCCATTTCTGGTGTCCCCCGCCGTGATGTTGCTGGAATATTGCTAAAAGCGGCGTAAAACCAAACTCAGTCAGTCAGTCGTGTGCAGGAGGTTGTGACGCTTGATGGTCTGTGTGCTTTATCCCTCACTCTGCAAAGATCTAGCTTGTATCGGTACGTCTTTAAATGACTGATTCAAAAAGAAAATAGGCCCTTATTACAATCATGCTTCAGAAAACCATGCACGTCGACAATGTGGATCGGGTGGGCAGGTTCGCTGACTTAATTGATGCCTATCATCGTATCCCAATTGCGTGGATCGATGCTCATGATGTTAATCACTGGATTGTCTGGCCCAGACACGATTATTTACAGACCGCCATACGGCTGTAGGGGCGGTGGGGTAGCCTAGTGGTTAAAGCGTCCGCTCATCACGTCGAAGACCCGGGTTCGATTCCCCACGTGATCACAATGTGTGCAGCCCACTTCTTGTCCCCTGCCGTGATATTGCTGGAATTTTTATAAAAGCCGCGTAAAATCATCCTCAGTCGCTCACACCCTCGTACAGCTGTATAAGTGCTGAATGTGGCGTTCAACAAATAAACAAACAAACAAACAAACCACCAATATAGAAAAGGAGATCACGTGACCTAGTTAATTGAGGGTGGCAAAAGAGATGCGCTCATCTTAAAAGACTCACCTTTGTTTCAGTCGTTCGTGACGTGTGCCCTTGGCATCAACTGGGTCGGGTATACGATGATCTGCTTCGGGGTCTGTAACACCATCGGCTCCCCCGTCGTGGGCTGGCTGTGTCGTTACGTCGGCCGCAATGTCCTCTTCATCTTTGCTGCTGTGGTGAACATCGCCGTCATTGTGACCATGCTGCTCTGGCATCCGTCGCCTAGCAACAAGGTGGTGTTCTTCGTGGTTCCTGGTCTATGGGGAATTGCTGACGCTGTTTGGCAAACACAGAGTGCAGGTGATTGTTTCGGTTTTCTGATGTCTATATTTATTATTTGTCCTGCTGATACCAACCAGTTTTACAAGGGCTGTACTAAATGATTAAAGTGTGCATCCACGAGAAAGGGTGGGTGAGTTTGGGACTGACTGACTGACTGACTGAATTTGGTTTTACGCCGCTTTTAGCAATTTTCCAGCAACATCACGGCGGGGGACACCAGAAATGGGCTTCACAAATTGTACCCATGTGGGGATTCGAACCCGGTTCTTCGGCGTGACCAGCCAACGCTTTAACCACTGGGCTACCCCACCGCCCCCGGGTGAGTTTGGATGTGTGAGTGAGAGAGTGTGTGTGGTTGCACGCCGCTTTGAGCAATATTCCTGCAACCTCACCACGGGGGGACAATAGATATGGACTTCACATATTGTACCCATGTGGGGAATCGAACCCGGGTGTACAGCGTGACGAGCGGACGCTTTAACCATTAGGCTACCCCACTCCCCGAGTTTAGATGATCTATGCCGGCTTTCAACACCACTTCAGTTATACCACGGGGTTTTGGCGTAATGGGATAAGCACGAAATGTGGGGTATTGAGGATCATTGTGGGACAACATGAGATTCTAGCTCAGGATCACTGAATCCTGGCGCACATAAGGGACGTCACTGCGCACAGCGACTTGTAACGTGGTAGACTGTGTCATCCTGTAGGAAGATGGCGGAATCGTTTCCTTATTTATAAATTGTATTTCTGTTTTAAAGGGCATTCAGAATAACGTGGAAAAAACAAGATGTATGTATGACGTAAAGTATAGTAACCCTGACCTTGAAGTATTGTGACGCTGACCTTGAAGTATTGTATTCCTGTCCGTGAAGTACATGTATTGTAATCTTGGTCGTGAAGTATCGTAACCTTGACCGTGAAGTATTGTAACCTTGACCGTGAAGTATTGACTCAATCCGAGAGTGGTGGATCTCTGTACAAACTGTTCACACTATGCTACTCAGATGTTTTGACGTGACTGTCGATAATATGTCATGCTATCTTACACTTTAGTTTAATGGTATATGGTCACATGCAAACTCTCCTCTCTTTACAGCCCTCATGGGAGTTGTGTTCACGCACAAACAAGGGCCCGCCTTCGGCAATCTCAGGACGTTGCAAGCGATGGGCTTCACTATAGCGTATATCTATAGCAACCAGCTATGTCAGTATGTAAAACTCTACCTGCTTGGCGGGTTCCTCATTGTTTCCATGGCTTTGGTTGGTATAGTACACTTCAGACGAAACAGCAGTCGGAAATACACGGACCTTTAGCTGTGACTTAGAGACAGTATCAATATCATTCGGATGCAAGCAGTTAAGTCCATTCGTGACCAACTCGTGTTATTCCGGGACAAACCGAATAGCGTCTTCTTGGAGGTTACGGAAAGAGGGCGAGTGGCGACGAATGCGCGTGTTAGTCCAAGGGAGACAATTCAATGTGACTTTTCTCTTGTGAACCATGAAGAGAAGAACACAGACGGCGAGGATTCAGCAATTTTCGTTTCTCGTTGACATGTGTTTATAATTAGCGTTAATGCTGGCAAGGAACTTAACATGCAGCAATCAGAATAGTTTTGTAGAACCCTGTGAACTTCACTCCCGTTACAGTGAATACACCTTGAAATGATTAGACATCTGCTCCTCACGTAACAAAAACAAAAAGCACCTAACCTTTGAGTCCAATATAAACTTTATTCATAAATCCGACAAGCGTGTTTACGTAGACATGCGTTAACGAACTCGTTATCAGAACATAAGTCAATACCGGCAGTACTGGCATCTGGGTTAGAGACAATTGGCAACAAACTCTAATTTGTACAACCCAAACCGAATTTAGGTTCCCCTGAAACATTGCCAATTGTTTGGTTGGTCGATGATGAGAAATCAGTTTTTCATTTGTTACGTTCCTACATACGCACGTGTTTTATGCTCTCTGCGGACCAGGAGATCTGTGATTATTCCCGAAGTAAACACCTGCTGTCATGGCATGGTTTCTTTCATCATTTCATAGAATTGTTCGACTGTATTGTGCCTTTTACGCCGAAAGTCTGTCTGTCCAACAATTGGAGCGAGTGAGTTAGTGAGTATGGTTTTACGCGGCTTTTAGCAATATTCCAGCAACATCATGGCGGGGGACACCAGAAATGGGCTTCACATATTGTACCCATGTGGAAAATCGAATCCGGGCCTTCGGCGTGACGAGCGAACGCTTTAACCACTAGGCTAACCCACCGCCCCTCAACAATTGGAAGCTACACTGCACACACGAACTGTTTTGTTGCACAATTGATACTGGACGGAAAAACGACGGAAGATCAATTAAATTTGAATAGGCCTAAATTTAGTGAGCGCCCAGAAAGTGCCCGGAAAGGCGCCAAGGTTTAATGTGTAAAATGGACTTGAATGCGATGCTTTCGTGCTACGTCTTGTACAAATACTAACACATAACACCAGGTCCCTGGTCCACGGGTCCGTGTGTAGCAATCGGCTAAAATGAGCTTGTCCGATGTTTTACACGACACCAACTTGACTACTTTAGAGGACTTCCTAAAACCCGGGGCCAAGAAAAGTCGGACCGGGCCGGGCCAGCGGGTAATAGTAAAATGGATTGAATATTAAAATGAAACGTGAGCATCTGGGCAGATTCACCTCCAACTTTCTCAAACGTATAGCTTAGCAGAAGGAATTAAGATTGAACAAAACTGTATATTTCACAATGTAATAAAGTGATACCTATGACTACCTACCAAGTTCCTCAGGTACTTCGTGCTGTGTTTTCTATGCTATGTCTGTATATGGTAAGGTTTCTTACTGCCCTAAGCTTATGAGATGTGACGTCCAAGAGGTGACTGGTTTATGGGTTCCCTATTTAACATGTATTGCTTCCTGTTCTAGTCAAGACATGACATGTTTATATGTAGGGTAAGGCTCTTCCAGCAGCATTCCCAACAACAGAACACCATCTTACATCCATGAACACCAGTCGAATAGGTGCCACTCTTTACACAGACAGATACAAAACGCACAGGTTTTGACACCCTCACATCACAATCCTTGAGGCGAACTAAATCATACAGATTCCAAGACAATGGTGCTCCAGAGTTCACAGGACACTGTCAAATACCGAACACTACAAACGAACTAGTTCCAGTCTAAAACACACCACATATAACCTAACGAAAGGACAAATAACACCAACCAAACCATCTCGTGATACCGCTCCTTCCGACCGCTTCTTTTCTAAATTAAACATTCATACAATACTAAATATCCAACCCGAACTCTACCTTCAGGCTGCTCTCTTTTCGTCTAAAATCACCCACAGGTTTTGGCACCCTCACATCACAATCTTTGAGGCGAACTAAATCATACAGATTCCCCTTTTTTGAACGAACACTGAAAGGCTGACGGGTCCGCATCATGTCGGAAAGCGCACGTAAAATATCCAGGTCATGGTGATGATATCATCATCAATGGCAGCAACAGCAATTCAAACATACTCAATATACAGATCAATGTGCTTTGACAGAAATACCCATGTAACCTGTTTCACTACAAAACTGACGTACCCGCACATTCGCAATAGAAGCATGTTCTTCGACAGTAGCTCGATAAGAGTAACACGTTTCGCAGAGCATTTTGGAAATTCTCAATCGGATTTGTACAAGGTGTGCTTAGACCTATGTGTTAGATTATGTACGATATGGTTCAGGTTCTTCAAATGAACGTGAAGGGGGGATATATAATTTAAACTTCTTAACATTTGTTAAATGGTCAAACAAAGTAATATACATCTTCCTCAATCATATGTGTTGTTATTGTCATCGAAAAAGCACCAAACAACTGCTCTAAGGCCACAATTTGTGCGAATGTATATCTTATTCCCAGCTCGGGCTGTGATTGATTTAAACATATTTTATTCACAAATGTGAAAGGGATTGGGGACAAGTAATCCAACTTAAAATACCCGCTCCCTAATATTTACATACATACATTTTCAATTATATACATATTAGGAAAGAATAGAGAGAAGAGATAGGAAAGTTAAGTAGAGGCAGGGATACAACTCATGTGATCACACAAAACGTTTCGATTGATGAATAAAAGTTTGCACACCTTTAAAAACGTATTCATTCTGTTGAATGGTCATATCAGGACTTAAACGGACTGTGACGTCACAGTGGCGAGACGTTAGCCATTTTCCTTTGTTTAAAGTGCATTCATCTACATAACAATGGAATGATTTCCCCGTTTATCTCGGCGTGTAATAGACATAATGGGATAATGTGTTCGCGGAGATGTCCCGATCCATCCGAAAATGTGCCAAGTGTCATATTCTTCAGATATCCAAGCCAATTCAGCTGGGATGACATTTCAGACTCAGCAAAGTCTTGTGTTCCTTGACTTTTGAGAACCTAACTACCTAAACATAGTTGAGAAAATGCGAGAGCAAAACTGAAGAAAGATGAAAGAAGAAATTTGACGAACATGACATGCCGACGGGAAAGATTCTCTGATTATAAATATACATGTAAGGTGAACTTCTCGACAATATCTTGGAAGTATTTGGTAAACTTGAGAATCTTACGTCTGCCCAGTATCTATAAACCATTAAATCAATTCATTTCTTATAGAGATATTAATGTATAAACAACAAATACCAAGCTGAAACCAAGGACGGTATTCCTTCCGCTCTAAATGGTATTGAAAAGAATCATATGGATATTTATTTGATCGCTGTATAGGAAGAAGATGTAGCGAAACGTATTCTTAGTTCTGTGATAATTCTGTTTGATCGTCGTACATTTAATGAACTGTTTGACAAGAAATTGATAAAATGTATTTTGGTATGCAACAATTAGTCATTTGTCAACGTATGAGTCGATCTTTGCTACCAGTTAAGGAAGTAAACAACGCTTTAAGTATGATTCAAAAACGTCTCAATACAGAATATCGTTCCACGTTGCTCATGAGGACCCAGGCTATTACTATGGGGAATGCACAGTTCACTGTTCACTGTTCACTGTTCACTGTTCCAGGACTGGAGATTCAATTTTAAGTTCGCTTATTCCTCCCACCAGATTCATGCGACTCTCCTCGATGTATATCAAATTTATTCAACTGGCTTACCAATTAATCAGTGAAGTTCACACGTCACTCGGGGTATGAAGTTCGGATTATTTGAGAGTTGCGGAGGTGAAAGACCAATAGATTGAATTCTTAAAGGGCTTCTAAAACATGTTATGGTGAACACGAAAACAACGTCAAATATGTTTATAGCCCCAAACCAAAAACGGTGTTTACATGCGCACTTAGTTGGTTTACTCAAGAAGCACCAGAGATAAAATCTTTGGGTAATGTTAAATTCAGAATAAATGGGCTGCGTTCGATGGATCCCGAACTCGAACCATGCATTATTCTCCTCAGTGGCATAATAAAATATTATATTAACATCATAGGGTCCAGTCTGTCAGATTTGTATATGTACAATTTCATGACATAGACATGATAATTCATAATTGTCAACGGCTTCTAAATGTACACACCTAATCTTTTACTCTTGTCAGACATTTTTAATTCTTCCACAATAAAACCCTCTGAGCTTTTTGCAACCTCTTCTAGATAATTATGCTTTTAAAATTCTATATCTATTACTTGATGATGAAGTGTTTGATCACAACCGTAAAAGGACAAAGAATTTCAATTTGATATACGGAACAGAACAGAACAGAATTTTATTTCAGTAACAGGCCACCGGCCCAAAATACATGTACATAAATGGATGATAAGTAGGGCACATATATATTTCGTTTAGATTTGTGTTTCTTGTCAACAAAGTATAAAAATAGACATACATCCTTGATAATATTAACATTTTTACTCTGTAATATTGATATAAAATTAATAATTGATGGACATTTACTAAAATATTTTGATATGTACTTATTTCTGATATGAGAATATGCATCACAGATATAAAACACATGCCATTCAACTTCAACAACGAAGATACCATTTAATTTACAAAACAGGCAATGCCTTTCATTATATGCAACATCAGTGTATCTGCCCGTTTCAACTGCTAGTTTAAAATTACAGCACCGAAATCGGGCATATATAGTTTTTAAATATTGAGGGATATCATTATTTATCAAGTAGCTCTCAACATTTAACAAAGATTTGAATGGATAGAAAGTAAAGACATTTACAGTTACTGTCCAAAGATGAATGCCAAGATTGAAATAAATTATCATGTAGTCTCTGTTTAAATGATTCCATAAATATTTTGTGATCACCAATTTCCTGACTTATCCAAACAAATCCAAAACCAAATTGAAAAAGAATATTTTTAATTCTAGGTGCCCATGAATTTCGTCCTACCCTGTCTAAAGATAATAGCATAAAATAACATTGTTTTGGTAATCTATAGTCAGGCATGTTTAGAAGTCTGCACCAGTATTTCACTGCATTGGTTGTATAAGTAAACTGTAAAGGCACTCTTCCACATTCACCCAAGACCATATTGTTACAGGTGGATTTTCCAAGTTTCAAGACATATTTACAGAATTTAATATGGACAGATTCAATAGTATTACAGTAGGATGTGCCCCAGATTTCAGACCCATAACAGAGAATGGGTGATATCATACAATCAAAGATTTTAAATAAATCTGTACAATTAATGCTGCGAAGTTTCCTTTGGAAATTTTTAACAGAGAATATTGCCTTACTAGCTTGTGATGCAAGGCAAGATGCAGCTTTACTCCAGGATAATTTAGGAGTGAACATAATTCCAAGGTACTTGTAAAAGGATACAGTTTCAATAACATTGCCATTATAAAACCAATTTTCATATGAGCGCAAGGGACCACCATTTCTAAAAACAATAATCTTAGTTTTCTTTAGATTCACGCTCATACCAGTTTGCTCACAAAATTTACCAAGTACATTGATCTTTTTTTGCAGCTGTGCACAGGTGTCAGCTATTGCTGACACATCATCAGCAAACATAAGAGAGCAGAGATTGCTAATAGAAGAAGAAACTGTAATACCTTGACCTCCTTCCAACTCCATAAGACTGCATAGCTTATTTATGAAGATAATAAAAATCTTAGGGCTCAAAACACAGCCTTGGTGAGTACCGATTTTACAATAAAAACTATTTGGTACACCCTTAGATGTCCTGACTGAAGCTGATAAAGAACTATACAAAGAAGTAAACAGCATAAGAAATTTACCTCGTATACCAGCTTCATAAAGTGACTTTAGAAGAACATCATGCCTTAGAGTATCAAAAGCCTTGGCAAAATCTTCAAAGAGACAATAAAATCTACCCTCTTTTTTGCTAATATATTTTTGAATTAACGACTGCAATGAAAAAAATTGGTCAATTGTTGAATAATCAGCCCTGAAACCAGACTGTGATTCACTGATAATATCATGAACTTCACACCATCGCTGGAGGCGGCGATTAAGAATTGACATAAACACTTTACAAGTAGAATCTATGAGAGAAATTCCTCTGTAATTATTAGTATCATCTCTACAACCAGACTTATGAACAGGACAAATAATGCTTTTACCCCAACAAGATGGAAATTTACCACTATCAAGAATATGATTAAAAAGCTGAGTAAGATATGGTACAATGAGATGACTAGAAGCCTTTAAGAATTTAGCAGCAACACCATCTGGCCCTTGAGATTTATTATTAGCAGAATTAACTATCTGACGTGAAACTTCCTGTTGAGTAATAGGATCATCAAGCCCTTCTGATCTCTGAGTTGACAAATAAACATCACTATCCTCATCTGAAAGACAAGACCCATCTTGATCTGCACCAAGTAAAGACATAAAGTGACTGACCCACTGCAGATTAGTTATATACTGAGAAATACCACTGGAAGAATTACACGTTTTCAAAATCCTCCAAAATGACTTAGAATCCTTGCTAGCAGCTACCAACTTGTCCTTTTGCTTACAGAAATAGGCTTCCTTCTTCACTCTGAAAACATGGTTAAAACAATTTCTAAAACACCTGAAAATATCCAGACTTCTTGATCCCAGGAGGCTGCTCCCTGTCCCTATCAGCTTTACTACACACAGGAGGGTACAAACTTTTAGTGTGGGCAGCAGCATGATGAAGTAGCTTTACAAACATAGATACACGTCAACACATGTATTCAATAGGTATAACAAATCACCAAGAGAGTCTGCAAATACATGCTCAAAGTGTGTGATAAACTTATTTTCTGTGTCCTTAGACCATACATATTTGATCCATGTTTCATTTACTTCATCAGACACAGTGTCATTAGCCCTGCTGTCAGTGTCAGCAGCAATGGCAATAGAGCAATATAATGGGAAATGGCAAGATATTCTAAAAGTCAAAGTCAAAATATGTTTATTTGTATGTAAGGCCACCGGCCCATATACATCGGTTACAAAGAAGGTTCTTATTTAGGAGGATAACAATTGTTTTCTTAACATAATAGCATGATGGATATACAGTGATAATCTTTTTAAAATGGAGACATCGCATGAGGAAACAATTTTGTAAAATGCTGCATTATTACTTCTGATTGTAATACAGTTACGGAGAAAATCAGAACGGATTTTATCATAGGCTGGACATTCAACAAGAAAATGTAATTCGTCTTCAATGCCTTTTTTACAAAATGGACATGATCTATAATTTCTATCAATGGACAGTCTTCTTCCTTCATTTACTTTTAAATCTAATAGCCCCAATCTAAATTTTACAAGTAGCAGTCTCAGATTCTTTGTAGTCACGAGGGATAAATATCTTTCTGGTTCTAAAAGGGACTTAAACTGTCTGTAACAATCAAAACGGGAGCTTTCTTCTAACCTCGAGTGCCATTCTTGTTGAAAAATACATATACAGCGATCTCTAAACTGGTTCAGGAAAACATTGACATTACCTACGCCTTGGTTTAACCAGACGATACCAAAACCTTTAGAACAAAGAAGGTTCCTTATATGGGAAGCCCAAGTTTCTTTGCCGTTACTGTCTAGATGTAGAAGCATATTGTAGGAAATTTTCGGGAGACGGTGATCATGCATTTGTACTATCTTTAGCCAGTATTTTAAGCATCTAATTTGAGCATTAATGAAAACTGGAAATCTCCCACATTCTCCATATACCATGTCGTTAGGGGTAGATTGTGTAACGCCTAAAAATTTCTTGCAGGCCAGTAAGTGTATCTTTTCAAGCGCTTGGAAAGGTTGGAAGCCCCATATTTCGGAACCGTACAAAAGAATAGGCTGAATTTGTACATCAAATAATTTGAAAAACACATTGTGGGTAAGGAAACCAACGTTGTTATAAACGGACATGAGGTATAACAGTGCTTTCTTAGCTCTGAGAGCTAAATCTGCAGCACAATGTGTCCAGTTCATAGTAAAGAAAAGCTTTACACCGAGGTATTTATAATGATTTACGACATTAACGGGTTTAGAATTAAAACACCACTTTTCCTTCGAAGAGAGGGGACCACCTTTTCTAAATACAACAATATTAGTCTTTTCAAGATTTACTGATAGCGACCATTCTGAAGAATATCTTTCTAGTATGTTTAGTTGGTTTTGTAACCCAATAATTGAGGTAGATACTAGAATTACATCGTCTGCAAAAAAGTAACATAAATATTTCAATAATGTCGGGAAATAACTGGACACCATGCTTACCTTGCAGCGAAATATCATTACATAACTCGTTTATGAAGAAAGAGAACAGGATAGGGCTCATAATACATCCTTGTCTTAAACCGACTGGACAATCAAAAAAAATCAGATAAACCACCTTGACTGCGTACACATGATTTGATATTTGAATACAATGACGTAAGCATGGTGTACATTTTGCCTCCCAGGCCAGCATTTCTAAGACAAAACCATAGTTTGGAACGATCAACTGAGTCGAACGCCTTTTTAAAATCAACAAATGCGACATACAATTTAGATTTGCGTCGAGATAAACATTTCTGAATAATTGCATATATGGTGAAAATATGGTCTGATGTGGAATAAGACTTCCTGAATCCTGCTTGACATTCGGGAATTTTATCGTGCATGTTTGCCCACAGTGTAAGTCTATTATTGAGAATAGATGTAAAAGCTTTACCTAAAATACTCATTAATGATATACCTCTGTAGTTGTCTGGGTTGTTTACATCTCCCTTTTTTATGAACTGGGACAATAATTGAGCGTGACCAGACTTCTGGAAAGTAGCCATCATTGAATATTTTGTTAAAACATTTACTAAGAAACGGCAGAATTTCAGAACTTGAGCATTTCAACATTTCCACAAGAACCAGATCGAGACCGGGTGATTTACCACATTTAAGACTATTAATGGCATTCAAAATTTCACTGTCTGTAATATGGCAGTCTAGCACCTGTCTGTCTATGTCATCGAGTATAGGGGGTGAGTCATCTATAGAGTTATCTTCATTCTGGATAATCTGAAAGATATTGTTATTCTTAAAGACTGACTTAAAATGGACAAGCCATTCTGATTTTGATATCTGATTACTGGGGCCTGATTTTTGTCTGAGTGAGCGGACTCGTTTCCAGAAAAGGGATGGGTTATGTAAAGAGTCGTTTAATTTTCTAAGGTTGTTTTTTGCATTGGTTTATTTTGAATTGTCTACAAGAAGCTTTATATTTATTTCGTTCCCTACAGTATAAGGCTCGGTTGTTATCAGAGCGATTACGTCTAAATCTTCTAAGTGCTTTTCTAGCACGTTGTTTAGCTGCTCTACACTCTTTGTTAAGTCTAACTTTAGGTTTCCTATCAAGGTTAGTCGTCTTCCTCATACACTGTGCGGCCTCTAAAATAATTTTGACAAAGTCGCTTATTGCTAGTTCTATATCGATATCTAACGCATCGGTGATTACATCATGCAACAGAGATAGTTTAGGTCGCAAGATGGATAAAAATGTATCCTTAAGTGAATCATTCCACACAACTTTCTCTTCTAGATTAGAAGGATTTCTAGTGGAGAGTGTACATGCGAAATTACAGGTCAGTTCTAATGGAGAGTGGTCAGACTCAGATCGGTCGCCAATGTTTAGTTTCTCAATAAACTGAAAGAAGGATGGAGTGCAAATAAAATAATCATTGACGCTGCAACCCTGCTGGCCTATATATGTACATTCCCCTTCCATGTCATAGGCAACTCTTCCATTTACAATATAAAGTTGTAGAGCATAGCAAAGGTCAAGAAGTATACGCCCAAATTTATTAATCACCTTGTCATGTGACTTCCGGTTTGACACATTGACGTCATCATGGCAGAGAGTGTCTCTCTGCATGTATTCAACACTCCGTGCATCAAGTTCATCTGGAACATTATTCCCTTCTCCTGTTCTCGCGTTCATGTCACCACAAAGAACTATATGCGAGTCCTGGAGATCAGTCAGATTTTCTAAGACGAAAGTCTCAATCTGATTTATGTGACAATCAGTGTTATGTCTAGCGTAATATGACGACCCGTCTGGTGGGATATATGTGCATAACAAAGCTATGTCCCTATTAAGTGAAAACGCTTCTTTCTTTAGTTTTATGCAAAGTAGATTATCAACATTCGTGTTGATTATTTTGGTAAATCGGGAAAGTGATTGATGGATACAGACACATATGCCACCAGACAAGCGACCATGTTCCGATAGCTTTACAGCTGGACTGTAGTAAATATCGTAGCCATCAAGCCACTGTGGATTTACTAGTGTACTAACAAAGGTCTCAATAAGACAAACTATCTTGAAGTTACTTAAATAGGCTTTAAAATCATTATTACCAAGTTTACTAGACAGGCCATTTATGTTCCAACTTATTGTAGAAAATACAGAAATATCTGTGAGCTGTGTAGAAGATCCCTGTGAAATCTGGTCTGGGCTTTGGCCATTGTCCTATTGGCTGGTTCCAGCTTCTAGCCCACTGATACCACCTTCTCCATGGCGAGAGAAATGTCCACTCATACGGGATGTAGCAGGCCGAATGCGGCGTTTGGTAACAAGGCTACCATTTTTGAAGAAACCGAATAAGTCAGTGTCTTTCAGACTCTGGATTTGCTGACGTTGACGTTTGGTTAAGTCATTAGCGATTCCGTAACCACTGGCTCTGAGTACGTCTCTAGCTTTCAACGCGCGGACCTTATCGTCGGACAGAGCCAATTTTGCTATCATTGGCCGCGGTTTGTTCATACCATCTCGCTTCTTGCCAAGACGATGCGCACGCACCACGTCACTTGACTGCCAGGATTTGAAGGTTACATGCTCATTTAAGACTGATAAAACAGCGCTTTTGCAGGCTATTGACTTTTCACCCTCCTGCTCAGGTATGCCATACAAGATTATGTTTTCACGCCGGCTAAAAGCTTCTAATTTATCAAGTTCCTCATCCATACGAGCAAGACGTTCAGCCGTTGAGTCCACCGTTTCAGTTATAGCGTCAAAGTCACTGTACATAACCTCAAAATTACCCTTAACATCGTTTACCTCTTTCTGCAGCTCATTTACAGTTGAATCCAGTTTGTCGCATTTAGAGTGGATTAGGGTAATTTGACCTTTTAAATCAACGATCTGGGAACTGAGGTCATCTTTCACATTGCGGAGTTCACTAAGAATAGAATTCTGGAGATCTTCCAGAGACAGGGGACCAGGATTCATTTCAACGTCATTTGAACACATAATTATTTGGGAAATGACTTTTGATATCGCCCCTGATGATAGCTCACTCACAGCACACTCGGCCCGACCCCAAGCCGGCGCACGTGAATCATGTTGTAAGACATTCCCTGGGTCGCAGCGAGACATGGTGACGTCACATGAAAACACACTATGTATGTTTATCTTATTCAAATTTCGTCGATGGGGCAAGTCATATAACATATCAAGAGTCCACGAAACGCTTGGGAATTGTTGCTCATCGTATGTAGTAGCAGTACCAAATCTTGAATATCTAAGAGGATCAAGACTCTTTGATGAGAGATTGTTTACTGTTGTGACGTCACACACTTGTTTACAGATGACAAACTCGTTGAAAAAAACACTACATGATGATTGTGTGAGCAGAATTTCTCCACATTTGGATGCGGAGACACATAGGAACAGATGCAATGTCAGAAATATGATACAAACAGATGTACGAAGTGGCATATCCGTCCCAGGTGTGAATCGAGTGTAATGAGTGTTGACGTGGCTCACCTGTCGTGTACCCCTGGGTTGAACAAACAGACCAATCCTTGCTCGATACAATCCAATATCAATGATTTTGGTGTGGAATAGTACCTGTAGGCCTTGCTAAAGTTTGTACAGCATCAGATCCTCGAATAAACGTTTCAAAGTTGATTTTCATTACAATTTATTGTCTCTGCATTTGACCACCACATGTCACCCCAAGGGAGCTCACTCGACATTTTAATACCCGTATTAAAGGTTAAAGGTTATAACTACCTATTCCCAAGGAGAATTGTCATATTTTTCTACTCATTCTTACGACAATGTCTTATTACCTTTTCCATATCTGTATTCGGAACTATAATGGACAGTTGGCATTTACTTATATTACATTATTATACCGCTGCTTCTCTTCAATACTACTTGCTTGGATCCATCCTTATCTGTGTTCCAATGTGAGCTATCAGTCCATCACATATTTATCCATCTTGTTCGTTCTTGTGTTCTAAACTGCAAAGCATTTACTGAAGTGTGTGGTCAGACGTTCCTAAGCTATTATACGAATTAAGAATGTCGTCCGTGGTTTAAACGCCTTGTTATTTGTACTTATTGATGGTATGATGCATATGTATCGGTACAGCGTCATCCTAGTATATATCTGCCTCACCTAGTCATTCAGCACACAGTCATCAGTCCAGATTGAATTAAGACAGTATTATTTACTTAGTTCAGTCTCTCAACCGGCTGATAAAGCTATCGGTGGCGCTTTTGTTTTGGTGCGACAGGGCATCATTCAGAGTCCTGTTCCCCTGAACACAAATCTGCAAGCTGTGGCAGTTCGTCTCACCTTGCAAATTAGTTTCACACTTTGCTCATTGTACCTTCCTCCTTCAAATATTCTGAGACTTGATCTTCAAAAAATATGCGACCAGACCCAAAAAGCCCTTTATCATGATGGGCGATCTAACTGGGCATAATCCTTTATGGGGAAGTTCAATCTTGAATAAAAAAAACTCGTGATTAAGGATTTCATATCCAATAATGGCCTGTGCTTCTTTAATGATGACTCAGCATCTTATATATGTTACAGTCAATTTGTAAATTGCCTAAAAAATAGTCGATTTATTTGACAGATTGACTGAAAGGCAGTTTCAATGGTTTAAGGGAGTATGAAGTGAAACAATAGGTTAATTAAGTCATGTTTATCATCCTCATCGATTGTGATTACAGCTGATTGTTATAGCTGTTCTAAGTGAAGTCAGGTAAGGTGATCACAATCAACATAATCAACCACATTTTTTATACAGGTACATATCAGTCTTTAGATCTGTCCCCGACCGCGTCATACCAAAAGACGTTAAAATATGGTACTTGTTGGTCCCTGCCTGGCGCTCGGCATTAATTGGTACAACAAGGACTGGTCGGCTTGGAGTCAATATAATGTGTCTGAGTGGGGTATTCATGCTTCACTGCGTCATGGTATCTCAGTGGGCTAGCACTATAAAACCAGCTTAAATCTGGGCTAGTACAAGCAGCCGCACATGCACATACACACGCATGCACGTCGTCATATGAGCGAATTATTCTCAAGCACGACGTTAAACCCAATTTCACCTCTCCTCACCTCACCTTTAGATCTGTCTCTTTCGCAGATTCAAATTTGTTGATTGAATTATGCACGATGACCTCTGTGGAAGTGACCATTTTTCAACTATTCTGAAAATAAAAACCACCTTTTAGTGAGTTTAAGATAATTTGTTAAAAATTCCATAATCAATTAATAAGAACATGCAGTGTCTATCACATTCGATCTAGGAAAGGCATACAAAACTACATGGAAGCATAGTATTTTAAAAGTTTTACATGCTTTTGATCACTACTACAGCACCTCAACACCCAACATCCTCGAATTAAGTTTACTATGGAGACAGAGAGAGACAGCACACTCTCCTTCCTAGATGTCCAGGTATCCAGAGACCCCTGCAAGAAGATCCAAACCAAGGTCCACAGAAAACCCACCCACACCGACCAGTATATTCATTTCAACTCAAACCACCACCCAAAAACAAAAAGTCTGGCGTCATATCAACCCTGACCAAGCGTGCCAAGAACATTTGTTCCAGCAGCCATGACCTAGAACATGAGCTGAACCACTGCAACATGTCTTCACCAACTTAGTCAAGAGGACCATCTCCACCACCTCCATGACAAACCCAAACTGACCAAGCCTGAATCCACCCCCTACATCGGCAAGACCTCCCATCAAATCAGCAGACTACTAAAGCACCAAGCAGGCATCAACACCATCTTCACTGGCTCTGCATCCCTCAGGACCATCCTACAAGCCACTTACCTACCCTCCCAAAAGCAGCCCCCGAAAGGAGTGATATACAAGATTAATTGTGAAAGCGGTGACTCCTATATTGGTGAAACCTCTCGTCCCGTTGATATCCGCATTAAAGAACATAAAACCTCAATAGCAAACTCAGACAGCAAATCAGCCCTCTCCGATCACCAATGGGAATTCCCTACCCACCAAATCAAGTTTGACAAATTTGACATCCTGTCAAAAGAATCAGGACTTCACAAAAAGAAAACTCTTGGAAGCCATCGAAATCCGCTGCCACAAACCATTGATCAACAGAGACCAAGGATACTACATACCATCGGCCTATGAAGAACTAATTAAACTATAGACTCTATAAGCATCCAATCAGCTTGATATTACAAGTCAATCCCCCTTGTTTATTGGCTTCGTTTCCAGCTTCATTTTTTGTTATTAGTCTCCCCCTGGCCTCTCATAATTATGTACCAGTTGTTATTCAATTACATGTTGTTGTTAATGTTAATCTGCTGTTGTCAAAACATTCTGTGTATATATACTCCTCTACATCTGGTTGTATTCACTTTTAGCTTGATAACGATGTAAGAATCTACATCGAAACGTCGCTCTATGCAATAAATAAGAAGTTGTCATCCATAAAGTTTAAGCCCCTATATGCGGAACTCAACACTCAAGTAAAAACATCTCTTTCCCCACTAATGGATTATGACTACAATCTCGCATTTCTGCTTCCAAAATAGACCTTGACAATATAGCACCTTTCTCTTCACAGCCCTGGCAAATAATATTACCAGGATTGGCTTTACTATTAAGGGCAGTTTTGAAATCTGAAACTAATCAATTAACTTATGAACCAGAATATAATCAACTAAGAAATACATATGTTACTTACCGAGCCATCTTTACAGACAGATCCAATAACATAGCCAGCGCCACCGTCGTTGGATCCAGTACCATACCATCATGATTACCAGACAACTGTTTCATTTTAACAGCTGAAGCACATGTCATATTAAAATCACTAAACTATATTAGTAAACAATCTCTACATAAGCAATTTATTATCTTTTCACACACTCTCTTGTGTCGTCAGGTAATTACGAATTAACCATGCCAACATCATATTTTAACTGAAAGTATTGAATTACTAATGATCTTGCTACATGGCAATACGATATCATCTTCTGTTGGTTGCCCAGTCATGTTGGGAACATGATAACTGATGCTGCGGCCAAACCAGCACTCAACAAATCTGTGACACCACGTTTTATTCCAAACAATGATTATAAACCTGTGAATAGATGTTGCATATGGGATCTAATGCAGAACACTCAAGTAAGTATCGATAAATATACATGCAATTAAATCAACTATTGGTTACACCTACTTTGGTTGTCAGTTCAGATTTGAGGAGGTGGTATTTTAACAATTTCAGTGAGTGCTCAACTTTGGTGTTACTATTGGTGATAACATTATTCAGGTTATTACTATTGTGCACAGGTTGAAATATATATGCAGCAAAGAGGGTTTGGGTGACCGTGGTACAGTCATGGACAGTGGATGCCTGTCCCATTCATTTAATAATAATAATAATGTGTCCATTTATATAGCGCCAAACTCCACACTAGGTATGCTCATAGCGCTAACAATCAAGGCACAGCACATTATTACCCCGGATAACCCAAGCTGCCTGTTAGGCGCTAGAAGGTTATAGTCATATGACTTTTTCCGCCAGGTACCCATTTTCCTGCTGGGTGAACAGAAATAATTTTGAACAAACTCACTTGCCTAAGGTGAGACCACATGGGTCACATGTGCTTCGTTGTGGGCCAGGATTCAAGTCCTAGAAACTCTCATGAGTCAAGCTGTCAAACACGGTCACCCATCCAAGGACTCTCCGAGCTCGACGCTGCTTAACGTCACCGATTTGTGACCTGAGCTTTGAACACAGGACCACGCGCCATAAATTAAAACACGAATGTTGCACTTGCAATCTTTTGTACAAAATGTCATGTTTCATGGGCTAAAAGTATATAAAGCAGCAAGGCCAGATAACTATCGTCCTCGATTAACCAGCGAAACTGGGCGTAAGAGTATATAGGGGTCTTTATTATGTATGGATCACTGGTAATCAGTCACGACACCAGGTGCTCACATACATACACTAAACGCCAAGAGAAAATGGGGATGGTGGTTGGAGTGATGGTGGATGTATGGGTTGGCTTATGGTAGACAGAGGTGATGAGCTGGTTGTTTGAGTTCTGGATGGTGATGCCTAGGAAAGGGAGTTGATGATGTTTCTCAGTCTCCATGGTGATGCTTTGATGTGTCTGTTTTAATATATTACAAGTGTTTTCCTAAACATTGTTTTCACAAGTGGCTTCCAGCATCCTATCATGTATGTCCAATCCTTAACACTGTATAAACATTCTGTACGTCCACTGTATAAACATCTCATCTAAACACATCACTTAATCTCTGTACATCTCAACCTATAATAGCATCTCAATGGCTTCCTGAACACACTATATATTCTGCTTTATCAGAGTCTGTCATTCACCTGATGAAGGGGCAAGAAGTAGCCCAGAAACGTCGTGTTGTAAATATTAAAGAAGTTGTAAATCCATACCATACGTTGTTGTGTAGGTATCTATCTTCAGCTGGCGTTGTGATGCGTGGACGTCCACTTCTTGGTCTGTCTACGGTGGCCCCAGTCTGTCTGTAGCCCTGAATAAGTCTTATAACCGTGATACGGGGACATCCGAGTGCGTTGGCAACAGCATTTATGTCGACCCTATCTGCACTTTTACCTTCTAATATATCCTTAATAGTTTGTAACCAATTCATAAAGGTAGGAGGGTAACGTTTCTTTTGGCGTTACGTGTATATGATGCTGTGCACCGCCCTAGTTCCTTCCCCCCTCAATGTTCTTAATGGAATCCCCTTCGTATTTACCTACTTATCTTTTGATGAATAACCGATTTTGCGTCGACAGATTGGTCATTTAGCAATGTAGAGATGGAAATACCCATTTATCATTTTTGCGTCAATTTGACTGCTTGCAAGAAAATTATTGATTCTGAATTTCACCGTCATGATATATTATTGAACATTTGAAAGTCTCAGTTTCAGTGTTTTGTGACAGATGTCTTGAACATTTAACATTATGTTCATTTTTTACAAGATGCAACTGACACGTTTTGCATGAAATAAGACAAGGGTAGCATCTTGTACGTATACGCCCCTATAAACAGATAAGAAAAAATATTGAAGACGCCATACCAGCAACACCCGTGCTCTTAATATTTACATCTTAGAAAGCCCTTGAAGATACGGTTCTGGCACTTTAGGATGTCACCTCGTTGAGCTATACGCGTCGTCCTTATAATGGCCGAGTTATCCCCCCAACATGAGTACAACATTCTACACTTTGTCTTTTAGTATATTCTCTGGTGTCTGCAAGACGGACTTGAGTGTAATTGACAAATGCATCATACGACAAATATTAGACAATGTAGAGAGCCATTAGCACTGCCAGCAGAACAGGGGCGGTGGGGTAGCCTAATGGTTAAAGCGTTGGCTCGTCACGCCGAAGACCCGGGTTTGAATCCCCACATGGGCACAATGTGTGAAGCCCATTTCTGGTGTCCCCCGCCGTGATGTTGCTGGAATATTGCTAAAAGCGGCGTAAAACCAAACTCAGTCAGTCAGTAAGTCAGTCAGCAGAACAATTTCGGAACCGAAAGTTGCCACGTGTACCTGTGTACCCTCTCAAATGTATTTTAGGAAATGGTATTTCGTTTTATTAGATAAGAGACGTTAACGCGATTTTCAAAGCTACATGAACATGTTGTGGCTTTGTTGTAACACATTCATGAGGGGTTAGTACAACTTAATATTCGTAATATTGTTTCGACTCACTACTTAAAATGAATCAGTAAACCATTTGATACAAGTTACTGCATGGTGCTGACAAGGGCAGTACCATGCCAATATGATATATATTGCATCGGGAAAGGCAATAAAACCTGTGATAACACAACCGCCCAGTCATCATAGTGGCATATGTTCAGAAACAAGCCTGGGAGAGCTCTCCACGATGAAAACAACGATGTAATGTGAGATGTGAGAAGCACGTGCATGCACAACGTATATAGTCTAAATACCTTCTGGGAAATTCTATCCAATGTGAGATTACTTCTTTAAGTGGCATTTAGAAGCTGACATGATGAAGAGGAACACTTTCATGGATAGACAACTTCTTTATTGCAAAGGTGTTCTAACTCGGCTACAAAGGCTTGGGTTGTGGAGCTCTTCTTTGCTCTTCCGACTAGGGTAGCGATAATACCTCTCTTGACTTGTACTGGGGGAATACTGTATATCAACCTCATCTTGTATAAACTAAAATACCCTTCATGTATATATCTCTCCTTGTTGCAAGTGTTGTGTATCATTTGCTTGATAATGGTGTTAGGATCTAAACCGAAACGTCGAATCTATTGCAATGAAGATGCTGTCTATCCATAAAAAGTGTTCCCATTCAATGTTAGATTAGTCAAGCTTATCCAACACCTTCCTGACCACTCTTGAGTCCAGTCCCTGTATAGTAACTACCAGGCCATTGCCTTCCACACAATACAGTGCAATACAACAACACTGTTTCACAACGAATAGCGCTGCCACATACACATACATACATACGCACACACGCACACACGCACACACGCACACACACACACACACACACACTGACATACACACATACACACATACACACATACACACATACACACATACATACATACATACATACATACATACAAATACATACATCCATACATACAAATACATACATCCATCCATGCATACATACATCCATACATGCATACATACATACATACATGCATACATACATACATACATACATCCATGCTTACATGCATACATACATCCATACATGCATACATGCATACATCCATACATGCATACATACAAATACATACATCCATCCATGCATACATACATACATCCATCCATGCATACATACATACATGCATACATACATGCATACATACATACATACATACATACATACATGCAAATACATACATGCATACATACAAATACATACATCCATACATCCATACATGCATGCATACACATACATGCATACATACATACATGCAAATACATACATGCATACATACAAATACATACATACATACATCCATGCATACATGCATGCATACATACATGTGTACTGTACACTAGGGGTTGTGACAACACTGAAAGAGTCTGCACACAAAGTTGACTCCAAGGTTTTTACACCCGGTCACAGGTGGGCTCGATCCCGTCACCTCAAACTCGCTGGATCACTAGCCTGGCGCCTTAGCCAGCTCGCCCACCGCGCCCCCTCATAACAAAGTTTGAGCATAGTTTTCCGTGTAGTACTATCGTACCATCCACATTACAAAATGTGCGTGTTCAAGCAAAGATGTACAAAACTACCTTCATGCGGCTAAGGCAGAATTATAGGCCGACATATTTGGCCGTTTGACGAAATATATAATCATGGATCTTACTCCCGAACATCAGCAAGTGACACTAGATTCTGCACCGGAACATAATGTCAGTATCGGCTGAAAAGTATCAAAATGTGAGTGTAGGATATGACGGTTATCAGACATTATGAACAAAACTATCTATATTTAGGGCTCCTTGTCTCCAGGCAGGAGACCTATTGTAATCGTTCGGATTATTATTATCATTTATTATTCCGCCGATTTTTTGTACCAGACATAATTCCGAATCACTTACAAAAAATCACACAGATGCGCACCGGGGTGTAGATATTCCCCTTATAAATTTCTAGGCTTTTTGGCCCAATAGCAAAGGGGAGATAATTCAAAAGTAATTCCATAATTTCAACGTTTCACAGCAAATATCACAAGAACTAATTGTTCCAACACGTTGTTCTGAGTAGTCTGCTCCCAAAATGTGCAAATTCTGAATGACCAGTATGGTAGATGATGTCCTGGCGATTCCAGAACACTAATTGTTTTGAACGTGGACCCAAGAACAACTGAGATACAGCCTTTTAAAGAAGGGACTATTTCTTCTCCGGAACTTCTTAAAAGGCACATGACCCCCATGACCCCCATGACCCCCGTGACCCCGGCTGTATTTGGAAGATCCGCTCGCCTGTCAAAACACGTGTTCTGGCTCCGTTTTGGACGATGATATCTAGCCCTCAGATACAATAGATAGAAAGGTGACCTCATCGTTGCCCGCAACTATATTCTAACAATATTTTCTGCCCGTGCCAGGCATCGCATTAAAATGTAAATTGTGGAGAAATGAAACACCGTGAATAATCTGCTGAATTGACATTATACCTTAACAGCTGATAATAGAGCCACGTCAAGTCGTTTCCATATATGGCCATTGTGTCATAGGTCCGTCTACCTGTGGGTAGCCATCTTCAGTACACCCTCCGACTGAAATGGACTCCTCCATAATGCTATATAAACACACATCAGCACGTAAGTCAACACACTGGTGCCTTCGACGAAACCTTACTGTGACACCTTCAGAAAAACAGCCATGATGATTCTGGGGATCCTTCTCTTCGGTGCAACCTTATTCATCTGTCAGGCTGCAACCAATGCGGCGGAACAGGTCTTCTTTATGGAAATAGCAGTACCATGTAGCAGTGCGTTTCCTCAAGCAATCGTGGATATGTGGAGCAGTCTGAAGAACATGACCGGAGTCACTGTCAAGCAGGCCTTCAAGGTACGTTCCAGTTACTTCATTGTTTCAGTCTGCTTTTGGGATAGGCTTCGTTCTGGACTGACGTGTCCAGCTGCGGATATATTGGAAACTGTGGAGGATAGTTTCGTGGGAAAGTTTCATTCTAGACATTTGTGTCAAGCTGATGGAATGGGTTGCCTGCCAGGCTTTCGTTTTCGGGATAGGCATCACTCTAGACTGCTGTGACTAGCTGTTGAGATAGGCATCACTCTAGACTGCTGTGACTCGCTTTTGAGATAGGCATCACTCTAGACTGCTGTGACTAGCTGTTGAGATAGGCATCACTCTAGACTGCTGTGACTAGCTGTTGAGATAGGCATCACTCTAGACTGCTGTGACTAGCTGTTGAGATAGGCATCACTCTAGACTGCTGTGACTAGCTGTTGAGATAGGCATCACTCTAGACTGCTGTGACTAGCTGTTGAGATAGGCATCACCATAGACTGCTGTGACTAGCTGTTGAGACTAGACTGCTGTGACTAGCTGTTGAGATAGCATCACTCTAGACTGCTGTGACTAGCTGTTGAGATAGGCATCCCTAGACTGCTGTGACTAGCTGTTGAGATAGGCATCACTCTAGACTGCTGTGACTAGCTGTTGAGATAGGCATCACTCTAGACTGCTGTGACTCGCTGTTGAGATAGGCATCACTCTAGACTGCTGTGACTCGCTGTTGAGATAGGCATCACTCTAGACTGCTGTGACTCGCTGTTGAGATAGGCATCACTCTATACTGCTGTGACTAGTTTCCATTGGGTTCCTTCTAGACTACGCTGCATAGCTGATGGGATAAGCTTCATTCTATGCCGCAGTGTACAAATGGTAGATATGTTTCATTCTAGACTGCGGTGTTGAGCTGGAGGCTTAGGCTTAATTCTAGATGGTGTCTGTATAACAGCGCCTTGTTTGCATCCATACAAAAGAATACAAACGGCTGTGGGTTGTGAGGCCGATACATTTATTCTGGATCTACGTGTTAAAAAGCCTGAAAGAACATAAGGAACTATATTAAATGGAATCACATAAAATATGTACATGCTCGAATCACTCGTTAAGCCTATTAAATACACCTAGTTAAATACATCTGAACTATGTCACAAGTTATAATGTTACATAATATTAATACAAATATACAATGATCATACAGACATACTGTAGGTACCTTTAGGAAATTCTAATAGTAAATACACTTCTGGTATACATATAGGGTTTTTTCTGGTTAGGTGTTACATACCAGGTTGGTTGTAATCAAGCTGTTTAGGGAGGATATTCTCCTGAATGAACACAGATCTGCATAACAAATAAATATGTATGAAGAGAACAATATATATATACAAGTGATATGATATAAAATAAGATACAATTGCATTCGCCACACTAATCAAACATGGAATCATATATAATATTTATATATATATGTGTGTGTTTATCAATCACACATACCAAACATACAGGCATGCATTCATACTGACTAGTCATTACCTAAACGTTGCCATATATTTAGTTGATATGTTTAGAATTGCGTTCAATACATAAACAATACATAAACTCACAATAACACAGTGATCTGATAGTTCATCTTCAACTATACACATTTATAAGATATATTATATTTCAAGTAAACCAAGTCTGACTTACACAATAAATTATATTTCTTATTGTAGTAAACAAGAAACCATCCATATATATATATATATATACAACATTTTATACAATATGAACCTACCTAAAATCCTTATAAAGATCCCCTGGTTGTAAAGGTAACCTTCCTTACGAAGTACAGGACAGCATGTGAGTTTAAAATCTTTACATTGTAGTTTAAGCTATGGCCAGCTTGGCCTATCAGTGAAACAATAGAACTGACTGGGAGCTGGGGCAAGGAGTGCTGTAAGCATGCAGTGTGACGATAAGTGGAGGTTAGACTGAGAGTTACTAGGCTTACTATGCAGAGCTATGGCATGAGAATAAAACGAAGTATAAAACATAACTAAGATTTCATCATTCTACCATATAAAACATACCTAACATTCTTACAGATGTTAGAATAAGTAATTAAATGGAAACAATGCCATCTACCTTAATACTTAATATAATCTTCCAAACTTTAATTAAAACTATGTACATATATATATATTTGAGTCTGCCACATATAGGTGTGGGTTCGAATCCCAGATGGGACTCAACCCAAAAGTACTAGAATCCGTACTTTGCTAAGAAAGTGTAATCCCAAATATAACATATGTTGCCTATAGGTCGTCTACTCGTAGATTCTGTGCCTCTGGGTTCAACAGAATTATCTTTAATAAAACGTCGCTGTGAGTCACGATGCTACCTTTTCTTTCAGGTGGTTGGCGAGCCGCGGATTCTAGCTGGTGAGTGATATTGTTCCGTAACACCTGAACATGCTTATTGAAGATTGATTTCCTATTAATGTGCGAGCATCTACGATACCAACCTCGATAATCTCCAGGGTATACGTTACGATCACTCTCCGCTATACCCTCCACGGCTTGGCCCGATGATTTTATTACCTCCCTTGGCTGGCTTTTTATCCCAACAGGTGTCTACGCTGGGAAGTTGAGTGAACCAATAACAACTCACTTTCGCTTCTTAAATTATCGAACCGATTAAACTTGGTAACACAATTGACGCAAAGGTACTCTGAAAGAAGTAGAAGGAGTTCTTTCATATATTGTTTTTGAAGTTTCAGATTTGTCTGTATATTTTCACCCAAATTCTGAGTGGCCCTGCGAACAAACCTTCCCGACTCCGACTTTGTTGACACTGGCAAGTTCGGATGTTACAGCGGCTTAGCTGATTGGCTACTGTGAGAATGCGGAGCCAGCAAAGGGAGGTAATACAATTATCGGGCCAAGCCGTGGATGCATCCAGGGTATAGTGGAGAGTGATCGTAACGTATACCCTGGCGATTATCGAGGATGCTACGATACAACTTTGTCACCTTCATTGCTTTAACGTATCACTGTTCATAAGAACCTCAACAGAAGCCTTGTACAGCACGTAAGTCGGTGACCCCGAATGGAATAAACCTAGGGATGTCAATGTAAAGATCGTCTCACACCACGGGTGATTGAATATGTCTTCAATGGTCAAAGACAAACGCGATGTCGTCACCGTTTATCCCAGAAACTGGACAGGTTGTTAGAAATCGTTATGGTGCTGATTTCACTTGTTTGTTAACACGAATGTTAACAACTTGTGCATGTGTGGCCTCATCACACATTAGACCCAGTGATGTTTCGATCAAATGTGCCTTGGACTAAACCTCTTCAGGGAGCATTTATCGATATTTATAATGAGCAATTCCTTGACAATAATAAAGGTAAAATCAGGACATAGTACACCTGTAATTATAAGAAATGAAACCACCAATAACGAAGTCTTATTTCGATTTGTCATAATGTTTCACATTTTCAGCCTAATAATTGTGTTACTACAGTCAGAATCACAGTTACGCTTAACGAAACATTGTTTCAAATGTTTGACCCAACGTTTCATTCACTCTGTTCTTCAGTTATCAGTTTGGGCAGCTCGTGTAACATGCGTTTACTGGAGGTGAAGCTGGCACCATTCGACCTCACGATCACCACGAAGGAGCTGTATGACACAGTGGATCTTGCAACTGATTTGCAACTGGACAGTAACGTTGTTACACTAGCCAAAGCTAAGCGACCTGAAGCTCTTACTGGAGACCATATTTACTTTGCTAAGAGTAATTTGGTTACGGATGGTAAGTCTATTATATTCTGTATCATTCGCTTCTCGTGCCACTTTCAGAAAGATAAAATTCTATCTATAATCACAGGTTGCTTATTTCTGAATGTTTGTTCCCTATTATGCTGTCGACCAAGGTCCTTAAGGATTACCCTAAGCCAGTGGATGAAATAAGGCCTGTCCGGCCGCGAGAGACGGGCTAGATTTCAGACGGACGATCTAAATTTACAGCTAGCAGACCAGAAGGTCTGGTAAATTTTTTTGATATTCCATACATCTGAGTAAATTCACCATATCTTGGTGTCTGGTCTGGTTAAATCCATTTTGGGCTGGTAACATTTTGAAGTTACCAGCCCTGATGTCTGGCTGGGTTTTTGGCTTATTTTATACACTGCCTAAGTAAGTGTGGATGATATTGTGGATTAGACAACACTGGATTCCAGTGGAAATCTTGCACTACTTGGTGGGTGTAACTCGAATAATGGATCAGTTAGCAATAATCTATCATTCTAAGTAGAAATGGATTGGAAAATGTTTGCATTTTGTCTGGTGATTGTTGCATCTGTTAGTTCGGAGAGGATTCACTGAACGGGAGCTGCCGACTCGTGGTGCATCAGCACTGTATACCTGCTTATAAATTTCACTAAAATCGTCAACACGTCTCGACTGAATTGAAAGAAGATGGTCCGATAGTTATTGCCAATACCGGAAACGGAATCCGTTTCTGACATCCGGTCTTCCCATCCTCTAGGTTCAGGTGTCACCTTTTTGTAGCTGAACTATTCCCAATGTACAGTTCAATGCTGCGTTACACCTTCAATCCCCGTTCAGGCTATATTTCACAATCTCCTTTGTTCCAGTAAAAAGGCACGCTACCTTCAAGGGCATACTTCGTACAAACATCCAAAAAAGCTTAGGTCTTCAAATTGCTGGGGTTAAGTTTATCAACTACAACGTTCTTGGGGAGTTCCCAATGCAGGTGAGTAATTATGTTGGGGATTGAGTGATGGATCCCGTATTTATTCGTAATTACAAGGTTGGTAATCGACATATAAAATGAATATGTTTTTATTTTAAATTTGGTTTAAAAAGAATATCGGTAAATAGACAGCGACACGAGGATCCCAATGGAAAGCTTTTACACTCACGACTTTTCCCACGTTGATTTTGTTCGTAATTCGCTTTCAAATATACACATGGAACTTAATTAAACACCCCCTAATAATCTGGTTCCATGTGTAATAATATAAAAATATATGAAGATCAGGGTGTCGTTGTACAAAGCAATCATACCGCGAAGGTGATCGTAACTCCCATACTTTAACACAGGCGTACGCCAATTGTAGCATTAAGGTACAACGGTATCAATGTGTTTAGAACTGGTGCCCTGGGCCCAGCTTCACAAAACTCTCGTAAGCTTGCGATCTCGTAACATTCCTCGGAGCATTCCTTACTCCTATAGTGTAATATTGACTTACGATAGTCGTGGCGCTACGAGAGCTTTGAGCTCACTTGCTCAAAAGTGGTCTTAGCGATCTTAACTCCTATGCTGTAACACAGCCTCAAAACGATCTTAGCACAAAGATGATCTTAACTCCCATGCTGTAACACAGCCTCAAAACGGTCTTAGCACAAAGATAATCTTACTCCCATGCTGTAACACAGCCTCAAAACGATCTTAGCACAAAGATGATCTTAACTCCCATGCTGTAACACAGCCTCATAACGATCTTAGCACAAAGATGATCTTAACTCCCATGCTGTAACACAGCCTCAAAACGATCTTAGCACAAAGATGATCTTAACTCCCATGCTGTAACACAGCCTCAAAACGATCTTAGCACAAAGATGATCTTAACTCCCATGCTGTAACACAGCCTCAAAGATGATCGATCTTAGCAAAAACAAAGATGATCTTAACTCAAAACGATCCATGCTGTAACATGCTGCCTCAAAACGATCTTAGCACAAAGATGATCTTAACTCCCATGCTGTAACACAGCCTCAAAACGATCTTAGAACAAAGATGATCTTAACTCCCATGCTGTAACACAGCCTCAAAACGATCTTAGCACAAAGATGATCTTAACTCCCATGCTGTAACACAGCCTCAAAACGATCTTAGCACAAAGATGATCTTAACTCCCATGCTGTAACACAGCCTCAAAACGATCTTAGCACAAAGATGATCTTAACTCCCATGCTGTAACACAGCCTCAAAACGATCTTAGCACAAAGATGATCTTAACTCCCATGCTGTAACACAGCCTCAAAACGATCTTAGCACAAAGATGATCTTAACTCCCATGCTGTAAACATCAAAACGATCTTAGCACAGCCTCAAAACGATCTTAGCACAAAGATGATCTTAACTCCCATGCTGTAACACAGCCTCAAAACGATCTTAGCACAAAGATGATCTTAACTCCCATGCTGTAACACAGCCTCAAAACGATCTTAGCACAAAGATGATCTTAACTCCCATGCTGTAACACAGCCTCAAAACGATCTTAGCACAAAGATGATCTTAACTCCCATGCTGTAACACAGCCTCAAAACGATCTTAGCACAAAGATGATCTTAACTCCCATGCTGTAACACAGCCTCAAAACGATCTTAGCACAAAGATGATCTTAACTCCCATGCTGTAACACAGCCTCAAAACGATCTTAGCACAAAGATGATCTTAACTCCCATGCTGTAACACAGCCTCAAAACGATCTTAGCACAAAGATGATCTTAACTCCCATGCTGTAACACAGCCTCAAAACGATCTTAGCACAAAGATGATCTTAACTCCCATGCTGTAACACAGCCTCAAAACGATCTTAGAACAAAGATGATCTTAACTCCCATGCTGTAACACAGCCTCAAAACGATCTTAGCACAAAGATGATCTTAACTCCCATGCTGTAACACAGCCTCAAAACGATCTTAGCACAAAGATGATCTTAACTCCCATGCTGTAACACAGCCTCAAAACGATCTTAGCACAAAGATGATCTTAACTCCCATGCTGTAACACAGCCTCAAAACGATCTTAGCACAAAGATGATCTTAACTCCCATGCTGTAACACAGCCTCAAAACGATCTTAGCACAAAGATGATCTTAACTCCCATGCTGTAACACAGCCTCAAAACGATCTTAGCACAAAGATGATCTTAACTCCCATGCTGTAACACAGCCTCAAAACGATCTTAGCACAAAGATGATCTTAACTCCCATGCTGTAACACAGCCTCAAAACGATCTTAGCACAAAGATGATCTTAACTCCCATGCTGTAACACAGCCTCAAAACGATCTTAGCACAAAGATCCCATGCTGTAACACAGCCCAAAACGATCTTAGCACAAAGATGATCTTAACTCCCATGCTGTAACACAGCCTCAAAACGATCTTAGCACAAAGATGATCTTAACTCCCATGCTGTAACACAGCCTCAAAACGATCTTAGCACAAAGATGATCTTAACTCCCATGCTGTAACACAGCCTCAAAACGATCTTAGCACAAAGATGATCTTAACTCCCATGCTGTAACACAGCCTCAAAACGATCTTAGCACAAAGATGACAAAGATGATCTTAACTCCCATGCTGTAACACAGCCTCAAAACGATCTTAGCACAAAGATGATCTTAACTCCCATGCTGTAACACAGCCTCAAAACGATCTTAGCACAAAGATGATCTTAACTCCCATGCTGTAACACAGCCTCAAAACGATCTTAGCACAAAGATGATCTTAACTCCCATGCTGTAACACAGCCTCAAAACGATCTTAGCACAAAGATGATCTTAACTCCCATGCTGTAACACAGCCTCAAAACGATCTTAGCACAAAGATGATCTTAACTCCCATGCTGTAACACAGCCTCAAAACGATCTTAGCACAAAGATGATCTTAACTCCCATGCTGTAACACAGCCTCAAAACGATCTTAGCACAAAGATGATCTTAACTCCCATGCTGTAACACAGCCTCAAAACGATCTTAGCACAAAGATGATCTTAACTCCCATGCTGTAACACAGCCTCAAAACGATCTTAGCACAAAGATGATCTTAACTCCCATGCTGTAACACAGCCTCAAAACGATCTTAGCACAAAGATGATCTTAACTCCCATGCTGTAACACAGCCTCAAAACGATCTTAGCACAAAGATGATCTTAACTCCCATGCTGTAACACAGCCTCAAAACGATCTTAGCACAAAGATGATCTTAACTCCCATGCTGTAACACAGCCTCAAAACGATCTTAGCACAAAGATGATCTTAACTCCCATGCTGTAACACAGCCTCAAAACGATCTTAGCACAAAGATGATCTTAACTCCCATGCTGTAACACAGCCTCAAAACGATCTTAGAACAAAGATGATCTTAACTCCCATGCTGTAACACAGCCTCAAAACGATCTTAGCACAAAGATGATCTTAACTCCCATGCTGTAACACAGCCTCAAAACGATCTTAGCACAAAGATGATCTTAACTCCCATGCTGTAACACAGCCTCAAAACGATCTTAGCACAAAATGAACGATCATGCTGTTAGCACACAAGATGATCTTAACTCCCATGCTGTAACACAGCCTCAAAACGATCTTAGCACAAAGATGATCTTAACTCCCATGCTGTAACACAGCCTCAAAACGATCTTAGCACAAAGATGATCTTAACTCCCATGCTGTAACACAGCCTCAAAACGATCTTAGCACAAAGATGATCTTAACTCCCATGCTGTAACACAGCCTCAAAACGATCTTAGCACAAAGATGATCTTAACTCCCATGCTGTAACACAGCCTCAAAACGATCTTAGCACAAAGATGATCTTAACTCCCATGCTGTAACACAGCCTCAAAACGATCTTAGCACAAAGATGATCTTAACTCCCATGCTGTAACATAGCCTCAAAACGATCTTAGCACAAAGATGATCTTAACTCCCATGCTGTAACACAGCCGCAAAACGATCTTAGCACAAAGATGATCTTAACTCCCATGCTGTAACACAGCCTCAAAACGATCTTAGCACAAAGATGATCTTAACTCCCATGCTGTAACACAGCCTCAAAACGATCTTAGCACAAAGATGATCTTAACTCCCATGCTGTAACACAGCCTCAAAACGATCTTAGCACAAAGATGATCTTAACTCCCATGCTGTAACACAGCCTCAAAACGATCTTAGCACAAAGATGATCTTAACTCAAATGCTTAACTATGCTGTAACACAGCCTCAAAACGATCTTAGCACAAAGATGATCTTAACTCCCATGCTGTAACACAGCCTCAAAACGATCTTAGCACAAAGATGATCTTAACTCCCATGCTGTAACACAGCCTCAAACGATCTTAGCACAAAGATGATCTTACTCCCACACAAGATGATCTAGCACAAAGATGATCCCATGCTGTAACACAGCCTCAAAACGATCTTAGCACAAAGATGATCTTAACTCCCATGCTGTAACACAGCCTCAAAACGATCTTAGCACAAAGATGATCTTAACTCCCATGCTGTAACACAGCCTCAAAACGATCTTAGCACAAAGATGATCTTAACTCCCATGCTGTAACACAGCCTCAAAACGATCTTAGCACAAAGATGATCTTAACTCCCATGCTGTAACACAGCCTCAAAACGATCTTAGCACAAAGATGATCTTAACTCCCATGCTGTAACACAGCCTCAAAACGATCTTAGCACAAAGATGATCTTAACTCCCATGCTGTAACACAGCCTCAAAACGATCTTAGCACAAAGATGATCTTAAACTCCCATGCTGTAACACAGCCTCAAAACGATCTTAGCACAAAGATGATCTTAACTCCCATGCTGTAACACAGCCTCAAAACGATCTTAGCACAAAGATGATCTTAACTCCCATGCTGTAACACAGCCTCAAAACGATCTTAGCACAAAGATGATCTTAACTCCCATGCTGTAACACAGCCTCAAAACGATCTTAGCACAAAGATGATCTTAACTCCCATGCTGTAACACAGCCTCAAAACGATCTTAGCACAAAGATGATCTTAACTCCCATGCTGTAACACAGCCTCAAAACGATCTTAGCACAAAGATGATCTTAACTCCCATGCTGTAACACAGCCGCAAAACGATCTTAGCACAAAGATGATCTTAACTCCCATGCCCATGCTGTAACGATCTTAGCAAAGATGATCTTAACTCCCATGCTGTAACACAGCCTCAAAACGATCTTAGCACAAAGATGATCTTAACTCCCATGCTGTAACACAGCCTCAAAACGATCTTAGCACAAAGATGGCTCTGTGCACGCTGCAGCTGACCCAGCGTGTTATCGCACGCCATCGACCCGACTGAACTAATTTGTCCCGTGCTGCTGTTCCGTCCCTCATAAGAGAACCCGTTTAGAGTTTAGAATATTAGCAGACGTTGTCCAAAGTATCATACGAGGAGTAGAATAATCTACTGAAAACAGCTTTTCTTAAAATGTTAAAATGTGAGATCTGATGAATTAACGTCACTGCTCCGTGAGAGCGTGGGCCTTGTTCAAGCTATCAACCACAGATTGGTCTGATACGACACAGTTGACGCGGATCACCTGATGTGACAGTAACCTGTGATCCTTTATCTTACCTCCATGTAAAGTACTTTAATTTCTTTGGTCAATGACGCTTTAACAAGTTTCCGTGTCTCCCCTCCCTGGAGGGTGACAACTGCAAAAAACATTACCCGCTGCCACGGTAACCGCCAAACTCTCACTGGAGAAGCTGAATCGCTAACAACCTCATGATGTCATACCATCACCCAAGCAGTGCCCAGAGTTCGAAAACCGTTCGATTAGCTACTTTCGAGTTCACTATGTACTTTATTTTACCAACTGTCTCGGCTTTATTTAAACTATTAATACATTGAATCGTTTGCACACTCAACCTGAACATAATTAACCGTTTTTATAGCAGTTTCAAGCATGATAGAATATGTTTCACTGATTTTAAAAATCCAGTCGAGAGGCAGACGCTATTTTATTCACATGTCATATAGTCGGTAGCGATCTTCAAAGTACAATAAAATGATATTTTGTACATTAACATGGCGGTAAATACGTTGTATGCTTCTCTACCGGCTGGGGTGACACTGCTGTAAAGGGGCGTACATCAGACCGTATTACCCTCGAGAGAAGCATACAACGTATATAGTATAAGCTGTCTGCCGGTAGGCGAGGGATGACACTGCTACAAAGAGGCGTACATTAGACCGTATTACCCCCGAGAGAAGCATACAACTTATATAGTATAATCTGAATGCCGGTAGGCGAGGGATGACAC
This sequence comes from Haliotis rubra, assembly GCF_003918875.1. NCBI lineage: Eukaryota > Metazoa > Mollusca > Gastropoda > Lepetellida > Haliotidae > Haliotis > Haliotis rubra. The sequence goes on along the minus strand of NW_025767227.1, from coordinate 12,866 downwards.
TGCTACGTACAAAGAGGCGTACATCAGATCGTATTACCCGAGGGAGAAGAATGCAACGTATTTATCTTACCGCCATGATAAATGTACAAAATATCATTTAATATTTTAAAGATCGCTGCTGACTATATGACATGTAAACAAAATGGCGTCATTCCCTCGACTGGATTTTTTTAATCAGTGAAACATATGCTGACAAAGGTAACACTGCTATACAAATTGTTAATTGTTTAAGTTGAGTGCAAAAGAATCAATTCATAAAATAGCTTAAATAAAGCAGTGAAAGTCAGTAAAATAACTCTGTACATAGTAAACTCAAATTCAAAGCTTATTGTCATAAGATTGTTAGCGATACAACTTCTCGGCGGAGAATTTGGCGGTTACCGTGGCAGCGGTGACATCCTGCTTTTTTTTGCTTGTGTGTGTGTGTGTGTGTGTGTGTGTGTGTGTGTGTGTGTGTGTGTGTGTGTGTGCGTGTGTGTGTGTGTGTGTGTGTGTGTGTGTGTGGCGCGCGTGCATGCGTGTGTGTGTGTTTGACACGGAAACTTGTTAAAGCGTCATTGACCAATGAAATTACATTCTAAGATGTCTAGCGGTTAGAACAATCGGAAAAAAATGCATTATCAGACAATAAAGGTATAGTTTTTTGATGACGTAACAATTGAATGACGTTATCTCGTCACTGCGCCATTCTAGTGTGCCCCCTCGTAATCGAACCATTTTACATTACGTCACGATGCATGTGACATCACTGGTGGAAACATTACGTTTATCTTTTACGACGGTTAAAATGTGTCATTTCGACTCACAAGTTTTCAGCGACACGGTAACGTTCGTAATGTTTACATTCCCACAATGCAATTGTCGAATGTCGCTTGACTACTCAACTTCCTCTGGATGTACTGATCTAAACTTACGCTGGTAGTAGAAATGCAACGTTCATATTCATACATGGTTTACGTTAATGACAGATGTAATTAAAATAATTCAGAGAAGATATTTAATCCGAACGTAAACCGTCATCAAACTGTTATCATTTGGGTTTTTTCTGGTAACGTTCGTCTTAACGTAGGGGGCAGACACATCAATAGAACAGCGCGCCAGTTAGCCCTGTGCGAGGATTCTTAATTTAGGTCACCGACACGACCGTTTGTTTTCTGCCTTAAATTAATCGTAATTATCTTTAGAAAGTATTAAATTTGGCATCTTAGAAAAGAAATACACTTCGCCCTACCACAATGTATAGTGTAATAAAAAACACTTTCGCCCTGAACTATTATAACGTTAAAGCACTCGGACGCAAGCGTCCTCGTGCTTTAACTATAATAGTTCAGGGCAAAAGTGTGTTTTATTACACTATACATGATGGTAGAGCGAAGTTTATTTCTTAATTCAGTTAATAACCTCACAATACTTTGACATCACTAAGAAACACAGCTGACAATGCTACGACGTAACAAAGTTGATGACGTCACAATGCTATGACCTCACTGGGATCGCTGCTAAGAAGCCTAATGGCAGTTATTTGTTCAGACAAATTCATTCTGTTACTGATAACTGATGAAGAATGATTTTGGATGATAAATGCAATCTCACCCTCGTGTCTTCTGATATCAAATATATCAACACTCGTTGATTAAAGTAAAAAATCCTCGGCAAGCCACGGATATTTGTAACTTTATCAACTCGTGTTGATATATTTGATATCAGAAGACACTTGGGTGAGATTCTATATATAACGAATAAGGTATGTACATATATTACGTGCACTAAGAATGAAATGTGCATTGAGTGATGATTACTCTCCTCTAACACTCCAGAGATAAGTAATCACTAAGACATAATTAGCTTACTAGACTTAAATACCCAACAAGGACGGTTCGTGCTCTCTGTGAACATTTTGCTTCTGTTTTCGCGACAGATGGTGACGTTTGTTGCACTGTCGCCACGCGACATCCAGAACACCGTCTGGAATGAAGACCACAAAAACATCTTTGCCGCATCCTCGATGGCGCGTGTGGTGCAGTTTGACGACTACATCAAAGACGACTACTGCAGCGGGGCACCATAATGATGTATGACTTGTACGTCAATAAAATCCTGTGACCGCTATTGTCTTTTGAAACTAATGTTTACGTACACACCACAGGTATATAGATTGTGGCAAGAGTTAGTTGGCTGGACAGATGAACAATGGTTTATTTAAAGGACACACGTGGTTTTCACATTATGACTCAGGTTAAGCAACCCATGGATATAATGGAGCGGGCTGGTCAGGCTCACTGACCTACGTGACGTACTGTCATCGTGTTACAACTGCGTAGGTCGATGCTCATGGTGTCCATCACGGGATTGTCTGATCTAGGCTTGATTATTGACAGACCGCCCTCTCATAGCTGAAATATTGCTGAATAACACAAACAACATTCATAACATTTTAAGGCAGTGATTGACTGAGTGAGTATGGTTTTGTGGGGATTCGAACCCGGGTCTTCGACGTGACGAGCCAATGCTTTAACCAATAGGCTACCCCACTGCCCCGTTTAAAGGTAGACATGTACAACACCAGTAACGATGTACCAGATCACATCGTCTACAACTCTACCTGAGTCAAAGATAATTCTGCAATTTCCAATTGTAACGAAAATTATGTCTGGCTCAATTTCCTATTTTGCACACAGTCCTTCTTGGGACCGAGCAGTTCTGGAAATTGCAGCCCTTGACCATAGCCAGCGGGCATTGTCTGGCTGGTAGTGGACTTATTCATTCAGATTAATCAGGTTAATTCATTATAGTAATATTAAGCTTGCCTAATTTTTCACATGCCATCAACTACTGATTAATGACTTTAATAGGGATGAAATCACTAAAGGAAATGAATCACCAATATGACATATTTTTCAAAAAAGGTTAAAGTTATCTTTAAGTTGTTGTGAAGAAGTGTGTTGCTTGGGTTCTAACGCCGCCCTCACCTGTGCTACTGCTATATACCGGAAGTCTGTACATAACCTGCCCTGGACCAGACAACCTAGTGACTGACATCATGAACATCGTTCTGAGGTACGAGGCCATGCAATAATTTCACTGAGCCAAAGTATTAAGCAATGTATTGAAACAATGAGGCCATACGATAAATGCCCACGCTGCTTATTCTAATTATTTTAGCGAGAATGTATATTGATCGAAGTGCAGGCTTCCACTAGACCAAACTGCAGAATTAAAGCGTTCATACACAATTAAGAGAAACGACTGAAAACGTGATATACTGAAGGAAAAAAATAATTAAGAAATACAGTTCGCTCTACCATCATGTATAGTGTAATAAAGCACACTTTCGCCCTGAACTATCATAGTTAAAGTACGAGGACGCTTGCAATAAGGACACGGATTGGAAGTATTCCCAGACGTTGTCAGACAGTCGCAAGAACACGTGGAGGACATACTCGATACTAACTTTCTTCATTTAAACTGAAAATAATGATTCAAGCCTGTTATGTTAGACGTGATTAAAATTTGAAATTTTATGCTATCCCGTATTTTCTTCTCTCAGTATATATAAATCATTTTTTGTCAGTGGTGAGTTAGTGAGTGTGTGGGTTTCTTCATGCCCATCAGACAGTTTATGCTTGTCTCAGCACTCTTCAGCCAAAATGCTGGGCTTCAGCTTGTTTTTTTCACTGTGTTAGTATGTAAGTCCGTACAAAATATAGACATGGCATCACAACAAAGATCGAAAATATTTAATGCCATGAAAATCATTCAGAAATAAGCTTGGTTTACTTGACTTTAGTTTGGTTAGACCCCAAACTGGAAGTTTTGGGGAACGAGTGGTTCATTCTTCTTGGGTCCAGCGAGTCTTCTCTGCTGAGTTGGGTTGCAGAGCCACCTTTGACCATGTGTGTTCGAATCCCTTATCGCCCTGATTATAATCCGTATTGAGATAGGGATATAAACCAAAGTAATTTACTAACTCCCTCAAAGTAGGTGACGTCATGTCAGTGATAACAATGACCCTGCGTAGAACGTTAGATGTTCCCATTACTTGGAGTTTGGTTAAGTCTCTGCAGCTGAGGAAACATGATCCGAAGTGATGCTGATCAGGTCTCACAAGCCTGAAACCCAACGCGCTATCGTGGCAGTATTGCACTATTACTCCTTAGCCAAATGTAGAGATAACATCATTATCAGGTAATATGATACACCCGGCTGTATCACCCATACTGCATATCCTGATCATGTTGAACATCAGTGCTTGTCACCGTCCTTTAAACCATACGGTTAATAGTCATGAAGTTGGTCTATGAACATGTGGACACTGTTTCAACAGCTGGGTAATCCTTGTTTGTTTTCAGCAACCTGACACATTCTGTGTCTAGTTCCACATTGATAAGAATCTCTGGAGGGTGGGAGTTGTCATACCAATTACTGGATAACGCTTTACTGCTGCTGAGAGATCTTAAAAGATAGGGACTTTTGTAACATTTGACCTAGGACTACTATGATAGTTGTACATTTAGAATTACTCGACTTTAGAATTACTCCCCAATACCTAACACCATCGGACGTTTGGACATGGACGGATTTGGCGGGATTCTATTGGGAAACCAGTCTACTAAGTATTGGGGTGTGGCTTTTAGTAGCAAGGTAATCTCCAATCAAATGCATACTGTGTAACAGTGTTAAGAGTTATAGACCTTTAGTTGTGGTGCTGACTAGTGTAGTGTCATGACGAGCAAGCGTGACAACTGGGATGTTGAGTCCATGTACAATGAAACAACAGTCTTTACTTCTCAGTTCACGATCAGATAATTAATATAGACAATAAAGAGCCACGAAGGAAGAACCCGTCCTTGCCAGACACCTCATCCAACAGGGAAACTACGTGACATTTCACCACAGTATGTGGCATGCGAAGAGCTGTTGCTGAATAACGTTGATGCAGGAGATTCCACATAGCTCCGTATATCAGTCCCCACACATACAGGCCAACTAATAGTTTGTCTCACAGAGTCCCAGTCCCTGAACCACATTACTTTCCCTACAGCCAAGCCCTCTCTGCAGTGCTAAAGCTCTAAATAAAGCAGTCCTTGATTTCCTCTGGTCTGAATCTCTGGTCTACCTGGGGCTCCTTTTCAATTTAAATGGGCTTGTTTGTAACTATCAGAAGTACATATATTCAGATTAAGCGTTAGTCTAGCCAACTAACTCATTTCCGGTTGTAGCTCGCTCGGTACAATCACATTACTGAACTACAAAAATCAGATACGGATAACCTCCACTGCTCAATCATTAGCCCACAAAAGGCATAAAATTTCCCATTGGATTAGCAGTACTACTTTTTATAGCAAAACGTATTGGAGCGCTTGGAATACTCCGTGGAATGAAAAACTGCAGGATTAACTCGGAGAACTGCACTGTACAGCAGATGTTCATGGTTCTATCAGACCGTGGTCCCAGTATATAGTGATGGGGGCAGATGTTCGTGGTTCTGTCAGGCCGTGGTCCCAGTATATAGTGATGGCAGCAGATGTTCATGGTTCTATCAGGCCGTTGTCCCAGTATATAGTGATGACAGCAGATGTTCGTGGTTCTGTCAGGCCGTGGTCCCAGTATATAGTGATGGCAGCAGATGTTCATGGTTCTATCAGGCCGTGGTCCCAGTATATAGTGATGGCAGCAGATGTTCATGGTTCTATCAGGCCGTGGTCCCAGTATATAGTGATGGGGGCAGATGTTCATGGTTCTATCAGGCCGTGGTCCCAGTATATAGTGATGGCGGCAGATGTTCATGGTTCTATCAGACCGTGGTCCCAGTATATAGTGATGGGGGCAGATGTTCGTGGTTCTGTCAGGCCGTGGTCCCAGTATATGGTGATGGCAGCAGATGTTCATGGTTCTATCAGGCCGTTGTCCCAGTATATAGTGATGGGGGCAGATGTTCATGGTTCTATCAGGCCGTGGTCCCAGTATATAGTGATGACAGCAGATGTTCATGGTTCTGTCAGGCCGTTGTCCCAGTATATAGTGATGGCGGCAGATGTTCGTGGTTCTGTCAGGCCGTGGTCCCAGTACAGGGTGATGGCGGCAGATGTTCATGGTTCTATCAGGCCGTGGTCCCAGTACAGGGTGATGGCAGCAGATGTTCGTGGTTCTGTCAGGCCGTGGTCCCAGTACAGGGTGATGGCAGCAGATGTTCGTGGTTCTGTCAGGCCGTGGTCCCAGTACAGGGTGATGGCAGCAGATGTTCGTGGTTCTATCAGACCGTGGTCCCAGTACAGGGTGATGACAGCAGATGTTCATGGTTCTATCAGGCCGTGGTCCCAGTACAGGGTGATGGCAGCAGATGTTCGTGGTTCTGTCAGGCCGTGGTCCCAGTATATAGTGATGGCAGCAGATGTTCGTGGTTCTGTCAGGCCGTGGTCCCAGTATATAGTGATGGGGGCAGATGTTCATGGTTCTGTCAGGCCGTGGTCCCAGTATATAGTGATGGCAGCAGATGTTCATGGTTCTATCAGGCCGTGGTCCCAGTATATAGTGATGGCGGCAGATGTTCATGGTTCTATCAGGCCGTGGTCCCAGTATATAGTGATGGCAGCAGATGTTCATGGTTCTATCAGGCCGTGGTCCCAGTATATAGTGATGGCAGCAGATGTTCATGGTTCTATCAGGCCGTGGTCCCAGTATATAGTGATGGCAGCAGATGTTCATGGTTCTATCAGGCCGTGGTCCCAGTATATAGTGATGGGGGCAGATGTTCATGGTTCTATCAGGCCGTGGTCCCAGTATATAGTGATGGCAGCAGATGTTCATGGTTCTATCAGGCCGTGGTCCCAGTATATAGTGATGGCAGCAGATGTTCATGGTTCTATCAGGCCGTGGTCCCAGTATATAGTGATGGCAGCAGATGTTCATGGTTCTATCAGACCGTGGTCCCAGTATATAGTGATGGGGGAAGATGTTCATGGTTCTATCAGGCCGTGGTCCCAGTATATAGTGATGGCAGCAGATGTTCATGGTTCTATCAGACCGTGGTCCCAGTATATAGTGATGGCAGCAGATGTTGATGATGTTCTATCAGGCCGTGGTCCCAGTATATAGTGATGGCAGCAGATGTTCGTGGTTCTATCAGGCCGTGGTCCCAGTATATAGTGATGGCAGCAGATGTTCATGGTTCTATCAGACCGTGGTCCCAGTATATAGTGATGGCAGCAGATGTTCGTGGTTCTGTCAGGCCGTGGTCCCAGTATATAGTGATGGCAGCAGATGTTCATGGTTCTATCAGGCCGTGGTCCCAGTATATAGTGATGGGGGCAGATGTTCATGGTTCTGTCAGGCCGTGGTCCCAGTATATAGTGATGGCAGCAGATGTTCATGGTTCTATCAGGCCGTGGTCCCAGTATATAGTGATGGCAGCAGATGTTCGTGGTTCTGTCAGGCCGTGGTCCCAGTATATAGTGATGGCGGCAGATGTTCGTGGTTCTGTCAGGCCGTGGTCCCAGTATATAGTGATGACAGCAGATGTTCATGGTTCTATCAGGCCGTGGTCCCAGTATATAGTGATGACAGCAGATGTTCGTGGTTCTATCAGGCCGTGGTCCCAGTATATAGTGATGGCGGCAGATGTTCATGGTTCTATCAGACCGAGGTCCCAGTATAGAGTGATGGTGGCAGATGTTCATGGTTCTATCAGGCCGTGGTCCCAGTATATAGTGATGACAGCAGATGTTCATGGTTCTATCAGGCCGTGGTCCCAGTATATAGTGATGGCGGCAGATGTTCATGGTTCTATCAGGCCGTGGTCCCAGTATATAGTGATGACAGCAGATGTTCGTGGTTCTATCAGACCGTGGTCCCAGTATATAGTGATGGCGGCAGATGTTCGTGGTTCTGTCAGGCCGTGGTCCCAGTATATAGTGATGGCGGCAGATGTTCATGGTTCTGTCAGGCCGTGGTCCCAGTATATAGTGATGGCAACAGATGTTCATGGTTCTGTCAGGCCGTGGTCCCAGTATATAGTGATGGCAGCAGATGTTCATGGTTCTATCAGGCCGTGGTCCCAGTATATAGTGATGGCGGCAGATGTTCGTGGTTCTGTCAGGCCGAGGTCTTAGTATATAGTGATGGCGGCAGATGTTCGTGGTTCTGTCAGGCCGAGGTCTTAGTATATAGTGATGGCGGCAGATGTTCGTGGTTCTGTCAGGCCGAGGTCTTAGTATATAGTGATGGCAGCAGATGTTCATGGTTCTATCAGGCCGAGGTCCTAGTATATAGTAAGGGCGGCAGATGTTCGTGGTTCTGTCAGGCCGAGGTCTTAGTATATAGTGATGGCGGCAGATGTTCATGGTTCTATCAGGCCGAGGTCCTAGTATATAGTGATGGCGGCAGATGTTCGTGGTTCTGTCAGGCCGTGGTCCCAGTATATAGTGATGGCAGCAGATGTTCATGGTTCTATCAGACCGTGGTCCCAGTATATAGTGATGGCGGCAGATGTTCATGGTTCTATCAGGCCGAGGTCCTAGTATATAGTGATGGCGGCAGATGTTCGTGGTTCTGTCAGGCCGAGGTCCTAGTATATAGTGATGGCGGCAGATGTTCATGGTTCTATCAGGCCGAGGTCCTAGTATATAGTGATGGCGGCAGATGTTCGTGGTTCTGTCAGGCCGAGGTCTTAGTATATAGTGATGGCAGCAGATGTTCATGGTTCTATCAGGCCGAGGTCCTAGTATACAGGGATAGCCGCATATGTTCATGGTTCTAATAGGCTGGCTTTGTGGATTTAAGATCGAACTGAATAATCAGGAAACTTAATAGTGACAAAATGGAAGTCGGTAATATACTGAGTCAAAAAAGAAACTTCACATTCCTTCTTCAGGGCACTATAAAAGAACAAGAGATGGTAAGATGGTTAAATTGTTATTATTTCATTGCTGAGATCTGTGTGATGTACTCGATACACTGACAGTGCCATAATCAGTTCCATTAGGCTACACCGCCGTTCCAAAACATGGGTATACAGAAAGTCAAGTCACAAGAATAAAATGCGAAATTTCTCAGTTCAATATCGTGTGTGGCCGCCCCGCGCATTTACCACTGCCAAACACCGTCTCCTCATCGACTGCCTGATGCTTGTGAACACGTAGTTGGGGAATTTGCGCCATTGCTCTTGCAAGGCAGCGCCAAGTTCCTGCAAATGCTGAGGTTGGTTCCTAAGACCACGAAGCCTTCTCCCAAGTGCATCACAAACGTGCTCTATTGGATTAAGGTCAGGGGACCTCCATGGCCAGTCCATGACGTTGACTCCAGCGTTTTGAAGGAAATTTCGTGTCAACATCGCGGTATGCGGCCGAGCATTATCATGCTGGAACTGTAGACCTGGGCCATGAGCCGCCATGAAAGGAACGAGTTCAGGGGTGAGCACCTGGTCGCGGTAAGCAGCAGCTGTGAGGTTTCCACGGATGACCAGAAGTCGGGAACGGTTTTTCCCACAGAAAGCACCCCACACCATGCAACTTCCGCCCCCGAATCTGTCGACTCCCTGTACACAACATTGGGCATACCGTTCACGACATCGTCTCCAGACTCTCTATATTCCTGCCGTCCGCGAATCTGAGGGTAAACCTGGATTCATCGCTAAAGACGACCCGATTCCAGTCTCTCTGGGTCCATCGGAGGTGACGTTGGGCCCACAGCAGACGTTGACGTTGATGAAACGGCGTCAATATTAGCCCACGATATGGAAGTCGAGAATGGAGATTGGCAGCCCGCAACCGATTTCGAATGGTCTGTGAGGACAGTCCACCTCTAAACATCTCAGCCCTGGTGTGTGCACATGTAGCCGGCAGAAATCTGTCACGTAGGTGACGTAGGACGATTTGACGGTCTTCTGCTGGTGACGTCACACGTGGATGACCCGACCTTGGGCGATCAGAAGTGGTGGCAGTTTGTTGTAGACGACCTCGCAAGTCATACACAGTACGACGGCTGTATCCCATTGCTCTTGCGACGTCAATAACTGACCTTCACGCTTGCAACATGCCAACGGCACGTTCACGTTGCACATTTGACAATCGTGGCATTTCAAGTACCGTTAGAACTGTGGTTTAAAAGTGTTTTTTCAATTCTTGATCACGTGATCGACTGCACGTGCAAAACCTGATTTGGCACTAACGTCATTTACACGACGAATGGATGGGTTTGAGTGGGTTTTGCTAACGTTTTTCTAGAGTCGAAAGATAGGGATCCCATTTCGGATACATAGATGTATCATCAGAGAAAAATTATTCATTATTTTTCAAATTACATTTTGTGAAGTTTCTTTTTTGACTCAGTATACAATTTTGCCATAGAACGTATTCTCAACATCTTTTGCGTTAGTTTCGAATATAGGTCCACCTTTCAGTTTCATTAAGGGAAACAGTCACGAAACGATTCACAGACTGTTGTCATAAGGAAATATTTATTGCCTCCTGGCATCAGGAAACAGCGAATTGATGTATGTATATAACATTCTAAGATGCCTAGCGGTTAGAACAATCGAAAAAAAGACAACATTATCAGAAAATAAAGGTATAGTTTTTTGATGACGTAAAAATTGAATGACGTTATCCCGTCACTGCGCCATTCTAGTGTGCCCCCTCGTAATGGAACTATTTTACATTACGTCACAATGTAAGCGACGTCACGATGCATGTCAGTTGTCATCGCCTCGTACGGCCTCCTACAGTAAACTACACCGTTGCATCACGTTTCTTGGTTTGCTGTTGCTTCACGCAGCTAACATCACTGGTGGAAACATTACGTTTATGTTTTACGACGGTTAAAATGTGTCATTTCGACTCACAAGTTTTCAGCGACACGGTAACGTTCGTAATGTTTACATTCCCACAATGCAACTTCCTCTGGATGTACTGATCTAAACGTACGCTGATAGTAGAAATGCAAAGTTCATATTGCCCCATATGGTTTACGTTAATCACAGATGTAATTAAAATGATTCAGAGAAGATATTTAATCCGAACGTAAACCGTCATCAAACTGTTATCATTTGCTTTTTTTCTGGTAACGTTCGTCTTAACGTAGGGGGCAAACACATCAATAGGACAGCGCGCCAGTTAGCCCTGTGCGAGGATTCTTAATTTAGGTCACCGACACCGTCGTTTGGTTTCTGCCTTAAATTAATCGTAATTATCTTTAGAAAGTATTAAATTTGGCATCTTAGAAAATAAATACACTTCGCCCTACCACCATGTATAGTGTAATAAAACACACTTTCGCCCTGAACTATTATAACGTTAAAGCACTCGGACGCAAGCGTCCTCGTGCTTTAACTATAATAGTTCAGGGCAAAAGTGTGTTTTATTACACTATACATGGTGGTAGAGCGAAGTGTATTTCTTAATTAAAATGTTGAGTGTGTTCGGAGGTCATACTCTCGTTCCAGTGCCGTCAGTCGTAACTGTACACTGTAAAAAAATCCCTGTAATTTCTACGGTTGGACCGACGTGAAATATTCACGTTTGTCGCTGTAAACGAAAATAACGTCGAAATGCACGTAAGCGTTGCATCGTGGGAGACAAATTCGGGTTATCGCGCTCGTACATATTGTACAGCTAAGAAGTTGGCAACCGCGGGAGCTCAAAATTCATTATGATTAGCAGGTAAAGGCATAGGGCGTGACAGGGAGAGACTTTCCATGGGGCAGTTGTACAATTTATGGAATATTTGTTATGTATTGTCGAATATTTTATCTGTTTTTGTTCAACAATTTGATAGTTGTACAATTCATCAGTTCCGTGCAGATAGTGGCCACTATATCGTCATGTATCGATGCAAACACTGTTCATACTTATCTAGTACTCAAAGAAATTATGCTGCCCACTACCAGTACCATCGCAATGATGGCAATGTCAGATTCCCTTGCTGTTACGGCGAATGTAGACGCGATTTTAATACCTATTCATCGTTCAAATCACATGTAGTTAGAGATCACTTACACCCTGGACAGAATGTGCAGCGGAGTGACACTGAGATTATGCAAGGAAATGTACTTGCCTGCAGTATCTTTGATTGTTGAGAAAGGTTTACGAAATTTCACGATTTCATAAAACATTTGAAACTTCATATTGCAAAGCACGATCGTGTTGGATGTCCCTACAAACAGTGTAATTCGTGCTTCACCAAAGTGTCTACCTTTACAAGTCACTTATCTAGAAAGCATAGGTCACAAAGTTTGGAACATCTGGAAAATGATTTCATTGTGTCATTGATAGATGGTAACACAAGTTCTGTGAGTATGGTAGTTGATTCAGGCCTAAACATGTTAGATGGAGGAACCAACCCTTCTGATGAAATAACTGACATGAATAAAGAATTTGAACCAGAGGTCACTGATGACACATGAAACTGCAGAGTAAGAATCTTTTGCCAGTTAGTACCTTACAACAAATTGTTACTGAATTCCAGGAAATGCATAATGCAAGCCAGTCCATTCGTAAACACAATGTCACTGAGAAAATGAAAAAAATAGGACTGCCAGAGGAGGTGATGGGTGAAATTATTGATGAAATAACTGTCAGTGATATATTCTCATCATGCAATGAAGGACCTTTGAAAACAAACCAGAAAAGAAACACCTTTTATAAACAAAACTTTGCCCATGTTGAACCAACAGAGGTTTATCTTGGTTTTGATAACAATGAGAAGGCATCCTCATACCAGTATGTGTCAATTAAGGACACAATTAAAATGTTGTATCAGCATTTTCCAGATAGTTTTAATTTTGAACCATCAAACATTGAACATATACTCAGAGATGTGCATGATGGGAAAGTCTACAAGTCAAATACCCTTTGAGTAGGAGGGAAAAACAT